>NW_012105142.1:542123-550842 GCF_000951045.1 Mandrillus leucophaeus
TTCATAGTGGCTGTTTTGCAATTGTGTTATGAGCGACTTTTCTTTATACTTTTCAATATTTTCTACATAGATGCTTTGTTTTCAGAAAAGATTATTTTTGAAGTTAAACATTTTCCATTATATTAAACCCTGTCATCATTTTTAGAGTGGCCGACCTCTGAAGGGGCATCTCTTATTTTTCCTCAGGGCTGTAATCCCCTTGCACAAACCGGCCGGAGTAAATTGCAGAACCAAAGAGCTGCTTTGAATCAGCAGATCCTGAAAGCCGTGCGGATGAGGACCGGAGCGGAAAACCTTCTGAAGTAGGTGTCTTCTGGTTTCCCTGCCTCTCCTGAGTCCTAGCCATCTGTTCCCTAAACTCCCAGGCCAGGCTCTTGGTTTCAGCTTTGGGTTTCCTCCTCATTTCTGGCATCTGGAGCCGTCTCTTTCTTGCCTAGAACTTGACTGTGTTGAAAATAGACATTTTACCCTGACTGTTTGTGTGTTTGGGAATTGGGTGGGTGGGAGATAGATGCAGATGGTGTTGCGTTTGGCTTCAATTCAGTCAGCCATCTTGATGGGAAGCCCAATTTTTGTCTTGAGGTTTGTTTTCTGCCTTTCTCTGGGACTTGCCTATTTTCTCCACTGCCTGACACTATGCCTGGTGCAGAATCTGCTTGGTAAATGTTTATTGAATATATAAAGGAAAGAAAAGCAGAAAGGAGGGAGAGGGGACATTTCTATTGCCAGTGTCCACCTTACTAATGAGAGGACTCAGTACACCCCCGTGCTCTAGGGCACTCATTAGTATGCTGTGGTGGTAAAACAGTTACTTATCCAGCAGAGAACTCGGGGAAGCCTTATCTGTGTCTAGACCTCTATAAACCCTCTCCAGGCAACGAAATGCAGCAAAAGACAAAGTGCCAGCTGCCTTCTGTTTACAAAGAGTGCAGAGTTTCTTTTTCCTTCCGAGTTCTACTGGTGACTCGTTACCCCCGTGCCACCTTTTTGTTTGTTTGGAGACAGTCTTGCTCTGTCACCCAGGCTGGAATGCAGTGGCACTATCTCGGCTCACTGCAACCTGTGCCTCCTGGGTTCAAGCGATTCTCCTGCCTCAGCCTCCTGAGTAGCTGGGACCACAGGTGTGCACCACCATGCCTGGCTAATTTTTTGTCTTTTTAGTAGAGACGATGTTTTGCTATGTTGGCCAGCCTGGTCTCAAACTCCTGGCCTCAAGTGATCCATCTGCTTCCACCTCCCAAAGTGCTGGAATTACAGGTGTGAGCCACCGCACCTGGCCCCATGCCACCTTTTTTTTTTTTTTTTTCTCTTCAGATGGAGTTTCGCTCTTGTTGCCCAGGCTGGAGTGCATTGGTGCAATCTTGGCTCACACAGCTACCTCTGCCTCCTGGGTTCAAGCAATTCTCCTGCCTCAGCCTCCTAAGTAGCTGGGATTACAGGCATGCGCCACCATGCCCTGCTAACTGTGTATTTTTAGTAGAGATGAGGTTTCTCCATGTTGGTCAGGCTGGTCTCGAACTCCTGACCTCAGGTGATCCACCTGTCTCAGCCTCCCAAAGTGTTGGGATTACATGCATGAGCCACCACGCCCGGGCTTCATGCCACCTTTTATAATGTGTAGTCGAGGTGGGCACCACACCTGCTGCCCAGGTGAGTGAAACAGATGCCTCCTGGGGCCTCAGGAAGAGACGTGGAGTGCCTTTGGGGACCTAGAACCTGAAAACCCAGCAGAGATGGGGTCTAGCCTGCCTGCTTGAAACTGCAAGTCCCTTGGAGCTTCCTGAGACTTTCAGGGATTCCAGGGGCGAGGGTGCCAAAATGTCTGCGAGGATATTGATCATGGGTGTTCCCAGTGGGTTAGCTTCATCGTTGGAGGCTTTGGAGGAACCTGGAGCCTTCCTGTAGAGGTTGTTTGGAAAAACAGAATGTTTGCAAAAGAGCCACAAGGCTCTGAGGCTCCCAGCCGCTGGTCACAGACTTGAGTGAACGGGTGAACGGCGGGATTGCCTCCTCCACGTGGGCTGCTCCCCTGAGCACTCAGGCAAGCAGGAGGAGGGGCTCTGATCATGACCTTGGGGGCAGTTCATTTCTGAATGGGTCTGTGTTTACTCCTTAGGAAAGACCTCTGAGATGTTAAGAGGGGAAAAGAAGAGTTCAGGGCAGCACACCCTGAGTGTGTGTGTATGTTTAATGGATGTTGTACATATACAGGCATGGTGGCTCACGCCTGTAATCCTAGCACTTTAGGAAGCCAAGGCAGGTGGATCCTTTGAGGCCAGGGATTGAGACCAGCCTGGCCAATGCAGTGAAACCCCATCTCTGCTAAAAATACAAAAATTAGCTGGGTGTAGTGGCGTGGGCCTGTAATCCCTGCTACTTGGGAGGCTGAGGCATGAGAATTGCTTGAACCCGCAAGGCGGAGATTGCAGTGAGTCAAGATTGTGCCACTGGACTCCAACCTGGGTAACAGAGCAAGACTCTGTCTCAAAAGATAAAAGAGGATGTTGTACATATGTTTTTGTGTATGCATAAAAGGACCAAGGTAGAAGCTGTTAGCAGTCAGTTCTTTGGGGCAAGACTGGGGATAGGGGTAGAGGTGACTGAGTTTTCATTTTATCCCTGTCAGTGTTTGAATGTGCTTCTACCAAGTGCATGAGTTATTTTTATTTATTATTGTGAAATACTTCAGCGGTCCAGAAGAGTTATATAAGCAGCCCTCTTGAACCACTCACTGCATCAGGCAAAGCAATGCTACTCCTGTGTCGGGCTTGGTTTAGTTTTGTTTTGAGACAGGGTCTCGCTTGTTGCCCAGGCTGGAGTGCAGTGGTGCAATCACAGCTCACTGTAGCCCCAACCTCCTGGGCTCAAGCAGTCCTCCTAACACAGCCTCCTGAGTAGCTGGGACCCCAGGCATGTACCACCATGCCCGACTAATTTTTATTTTTATTTTTGAGACGAAGTCTTGCTCTGTCACCCAGGCTAGAGTGCAGTGGTGGGATATCGGCTCACTGCAACCTCTGCCTCCCGGGTTCAAGCGATTCTCCTGCCTCAGCCTCCTGAGTAGCTGGGACTACAGGCGCCCGCTACTGTGCCCGGCTCATTTTTGTATTTTCAGTAGAGATGGGGTTTCACCGTCTTGGCCAGGCTGGTCTCGAACTCCTGACCTTGTGATCCACCTGCCTTGGCCTCCCAAAGTGCTGGGATTACAGGCGTGAGCCACTGTGCCCGGCCAATGCCCGACTGATTTTTAAAAAATTATTTGTAGAGACAAGGACTTGCTGTGTTGCCAAGATTGTTCTCGAACTACTGTCCTCAAGTGGTCCTCCTGCCTCGGTCTCCCAGAGTGCTGGGATTACAAACATGAACCACTGTGCCTGGCCTGTGTTGCTTTTGTTACTCACGGAATACCTGAGGACTTGAGGTCCTGGGTGGGAAGTTTGTCTGGGAACGTCTTCTCCAGCTCATTTTGCCACTGGGTGCAAAGGAGGTTGTTACTGGAGGAGTCTGGGAAAAATACTGTAGCATTTTGGCTTTTAAAAAGTCAAGCCGTGTCCCCGTCCCAAGACAAGTCTGGACATGGGAATTGTCCGCTCCCATAGCAGAGAGGAATTCATGTCATCTGTGTAACGTGGGCGAGGGCCCCTGATTTTGGGACTCCCTGCCATGTGCTGGGAAGGCTGTGGTGTGTTTTGTGGCCTAGGGTTCTGGTTGGCCCTTAGACAGGCCTGCTCTGTGGCTGAGGGGGCAGATGGGTAGCCTGGATGCTGTGTGGCTTTCCTAGGAGTGAACAACAATTGATTTGTCTATTCATAGATTCTTTGAGCACCTTCTTTTTTTTTCTTTTTTTTTTTTGAGACGGAGTTTCACTCTCATTGCCCAGGCTGGAGTGCAGTGGTTCAATCTTAGCTCACTGCAATCTCTGCCTCCCAGGTTCAAGTGATTCTCCTGCCTCAGCCTCCCAAATAGCTAGGACTATAGGCACGTGCAAGCACACCCGGCTAATTGAATTTTTTAAATTTTTAGTAGAGACAGGGTTTCACCATGTTGCCCAGGCTGGTCTCAAACTCTTGGCCTCAAGTGATCCTCCTGCTTTGGCCTCTCAAAGTGCTGGGATTTCAGTAGTGAGCCCCTGTGCCTGGCTATTGAACCACCTGTTAAGTGGCAGGCACAGTTGAGGTGCATGAAGATCAGGCGAGGCCCTGCTTTTATGATTTCTCTTGTTGGGGGATGGGAGGACACCTTTATAGGCAAGTAAACAAATCAGATCACCTAGGGAAGTGATGTTTTCTAGGGAATAATGAACTTTGAATGTCATAGAGGTTGGCCCAGGGCGACCAGCCTTAGAGACAAAGGGTGGTCGGAGAGGCCCCTGTGAGCAGGAAACTTGGGAGTTTCTCAGGCAGGAACTAGGGCAATTTTGTGCGCCTTGTTCTCTTTTAACGACACCAGCAGTCACCCTTTCTGAGGCCCGAGTCTGGCTCAAGCTCATTGTTAAACTGGCAGTGGTTTGGTTGGCAGGGGTAGGGGTGGGGGTTGTTAATGATTCTCACGGTGGCCTAAAGGTTCAAAGTGCCTCTTGCTGGAGAATGTTGTCAGAGGAAACCCTGAAGGTATTTATTAATCTGACTCAACAAGCACCAACGGTTTCCCAAAAACAAATAGGGCATTTTGCCAAGCTCTGCTGTGGCCCCTCAGTGTCCCTGGGCAACCCAGTAAGTGGCTGTCCCCGCGGGCCATGGGTGGTTTCAGTTGTAAATTAGGCTCTGCTTTCCTTCTGTTTGTCTTCTGGTTCCCAGGTGTCCTACCGCAGCACCTAAAGGAAGGTAGAACCGTTGGAATAGGGGTGGGAGATGTTTGGAAATGTCCCCAGAAATGCAGGAATGGAAATGGGGGTGCTGAGCCCTTACCTGAGGGCTGTCGGAGGGTATTGTAGCTAGGCAGGCACTTGAAAAACCAGATTTTGTGATCCTTCAAAGTCTTCCCTTCTCTGATCCATTCGAGCCGGGAGTCCATGAGCTTCCTGGAAGCCATCAACTATTTCTTTTTTTTTTTTTTTTGAGACGGAGTCTCGCTCTGTCGCCCAGGCTGGAGTGCAGTGGCCGGATCTCAGCTCACTGCAATCTCCGCCTCACGGGTTCCCGCCATTCTCCTGCCTCAGCCTCCCGAGTAGCTGGGACCACAGGCGCCCGCCACCTCGCCCGGCTAATTTTTTGTATCTTTTAGTAGAGACGGGGTTTCACCGTGTTAGCCAGGATGGTCTCGATCTCCTGACCTCGTGATCTGCCCGTCTCGGCCTCCCAAAGTGCTGGGATTACAGGCTTGAGCCACTGCGCCCGGCCAACTATTTCAAATGCACTTTTTTTCAGGTTTTATTTGTTTGTGTGTTTGAGACAGAGTCTCATTCTGTCTCCCAGGATGGAGTACAGTGTTGAGATACCAGCTCACTGTGCAACCTCCACCTCCTGGGTTCAAGCGATTCTTGTGCCTCAGCCTCCCGAGTAGCTGGGATTATAGGCATGTACCACCATGCCTGGCTAGATTTTGTGTTTTCAGTAAGATGGGGTTTCATGGTGTTGGCCAGGCTGGTCTTGAACTCCTGACCTCAGGTGATTCACCTGCCTCGGCCTCCCAAAGTGTTGGAATTACAGGCGTGAGCCACCATGCCTGGCCGTACTTTTTCATTTAGTTTCATTTTCAATGAGACTTTTTCATTGTCTCAACCAGAGACGATATTCTATCTTCTTCCAGCTTCCTTCCGTTGAGGAAAGCTAGGGTAGAAACATGATGAAGTTTATGTGAAATTGAGGCAGTCTTTGTGAAATTTAAAGCAGGGCCAGGCGTGGTGGCTCACATCTGTAATCCCAGCATTTTGGGAGGCCAAGGTGGGTGGATCACGAGGTCAAGAGATCGAGACCATCCTGGCCAACATGGTAAAACCCCCGTCTCTACTAAAAATAAAAAAATTAACCGGGTGTGGTGGCACGTGCCCGTAATCCCAGCTACTCTGGAGGCTAGAGGCAGGAGAATCGTTTGAACCTGGGAGGTGGAGGTTGCAGTGAGCCGAGATCGCACCATTGCACTCCAGCCTGGCAACAGAGCGAGTCTCCATCCAAAAAAAAGAAAGAAAAAACAGGTTGCCTAGTTTTAACTAATTTTAGTTAACTAGTTCTTTGAACAAAGCAGGTCATTTAACCTGTCTGGGTTTCATGTTCCCCTGTTGTGCTGAGTGTTTTTGGGCTAGATCAGAAGTGACCCGCTCCGAGGTTTACAGGGTTCAGGTGGGCTTGAAATGAGTGAATGGGGCTGGATTCTGTGCTGTGAGACAATAGGGAATGGTGGGGACTGTGGTGAAGTGCACAGCATATACCCTCTCTGGATGAGGCAACTGCAGTTTGCCTCATGGAGGGTAGGGCCAGAGTTACTGTATCTTCTAATTTTTTTTTTCCAGGAGAAGTTAGGAATATATATATTTTTAATCTGATTGTTGGATTTTTTTTTTTTTTCTTTTTGAGACAGAGTCTTGCTCTGTCACCCAGGCTGGAGTGCAGTGGCGCGATCTCGGCTCACTGCAACCTCTGCCTCCTGGGTTCGTGTGATTCTCCTGCCTCAGCCTCTTGAGTAGCTGGGACTACAAGCACGCACCATCACGCCCGGCTAATTTTTGTATTTTTAGTAGAGATGAGGTTTCGCCATGTTGGCCAGGCTGACCTCAAACTCCTGACCTCAAGTGATCTGCCTGCCTCAGCCTCCCAAAGTGCTTGGATTACAGGCGTGACCCACTGCCTGGCCGATGGTTGAATTTTTAAGTTTTGGGGACTCGTTTCAGAGAGGGGATAGTAACACCCTGAGAGCCAGGGGAACAAGTCCCTCAGGTCTTCAGTTTGTGACCCCTGGACAAGGGTGATGAAATTCTGGGTCAGGAGTGACGTGGAATGGCCTTGACTGTCATGAGTGACTTGAGGTTAATGACAGCTCACACTGTCAGTTGTGGGAGAACTGGTGTGTGTCTGGTGGGGTTTGCAGGCCCTCCATAGCCTTTAGGGCTGATACCAACTCCAAGACCCGCCTTCCTCCATCGAGAGGCTGGGAGCAGATGTCCTGTCGGTCTGGCAGCCACCTCAGCAGGGGATGGGACAGTCCTCACTCCAGCCTCCCGAAGCCCTGGCAGAGCGGGATTTGGGATCAGATGGACTAAGGCTAAGCTGCTCTAATAAGGTTGCTGAAGCTGTGGCAAGTCACTGTGTCAATGTGGTGCTTATTCCTGGAAGGACAGCTTCATGAAAAGACTTGGGAGAAAAAAAATTACACTAAAACAAATGGGGACAGAATGCAAAATACATATGTATTATTAAAAAAAAAAAACTTTTTAGGCCAGGCGCGGTGGCTCAAGTCTGTAATCACAGCACTTTGGGAGGCTGAAGCGGGCAAATCGTTTGAGGTCAGGAGTTTGAGGCCGGCCTGGCCAACATGGTTAAACCTTGTCTCAACTAACAGTACAAAAATTAGCCACGCGTGGTGGTACACATCTGTAATCCCAGCTACTCGGGAGGCTGAGACTGGAGAATCCCCTGAGCCCAGGAGTTCCAGGCTGCAGTGAGCCGGGATTGCGCCGTTGCACTCCAGCCTGAGTGACAGAGTGAGACCTTGTCTCTTAACAAAAAGAAAAGAAAATGAGCTGGGTGTGGTGGCGTGCACCTGTAATCCCAGCTACTTGGGAGGCTGAGGCAGGAGAATCGCTTGAGTCAGGGGGACGGAGGTTGCAGTGAGCCGAGATCATGCCACTGCACTTCAGCCTGGGTGACAGAGGGAGACTCTGTCTCAATAAATAAATAAATAAATAAATAAATAAATAAATAAATAAAATTTTTATATTTAGTCATTTTGAGGTAGGGTCTTGCTGTGTTGTCCAACCTGGAGTTCAGTGGTATGATCACAGCTCACCGCAGCCTCAACCTTCTGGGCTCAAGCTATCCTCCTGCTTCAGCCTCCACAGGTGTGTACCACCACACTAGGCTAATTTTTTTTTTTTTTTTTTCCTGAGATGGAGTCTTGCTCTGTTGCCTCCTGGGTTCAAGTGATTTTCCTGCCTCAGCCTCCCTAGTAGCTGGGATTACAGGCATGCACCACTGCCCAGCTAATTTTTATATTTTTAATAGAGAGGGGGTTCACCATGCTGTCCAGGCTGTTCTCAAACTTCTGGCCTCAAGTGATCCACCCACCTCAGCCTCCCAAAGTGCTGGGATTACAGACATGAGCCACCACACCTGACTGGCATTCAGTCAATTTTAAAAATTTTTTGTGGAGACTGGGTCTCCCTATGATGCTCAGGCTGGTCTCAAACTCCAAGACTCAAGCAATCCTTGTGCCTAGGTCTCCCAGAGTGCTGCGATTACAGGTGTGAGCCACTGTGCCTATTTATTTTTTGAGAGAAGGTCTTGCTCTGTTGCCCACACTGGAGTGTAGCAGTGCAATCCTAGCCTACTGCAGCCTCAGACTCCTGGGCTCAAGTGATCCTCCTGCCTTAGCCTCCTGAGCAGCTGGGACTATAGGCGTTTACCATCATTCCCAACTAATTTTCATTTTCAGATTTTTTGTAGAGATGGAGGTCTCCCTATATTGCCCAGGTTGGTCTTGAACTCCTGGCCTCAAGTAATCCTCCTGCCTCAGACTCCTAAGATTGTGCCACTGCACTCCAGCCTGGGCGACAGAGCAAGACTCT
>NW_012105142.1:550892-552030 GCF_000951045.1 Mandrillus leucophaeus
ATCCTCCTGCCTCAGACTCCTAAGATTGTGCCACTGCACTCCAGCCTGGGCGACAGAGCAAGACTCTGTCTCAAAAAAAAAAAAAAAAAAAAAAAATTAATTTTCTTAATTACTATATTTTGCAAGAATCAATATTATTATCTTTTTTTTTTTTTTTGAGATGGAGTCAAGCTCTGTCCCCAGGCTGGAGTGCAGTGGCATGATCTCGGCTCACTGCAAGCTCCGACGGAGTCTAGCTCTGTCCCCAGGCTGGAGTGCAGTGGCATGATCTCGGCTCACTGCAAGCTCAGATGGAGTCAAGCTCTGTCCCCAGGCTGGAGTGCAGTGGCATGATCTCGGCTCACTGCAAGCTCCGCCTCCCGGGTTCACATCATTCTTCTGCCTCAGCTTCCCAAGTAGCTGGGACTACAGGCACGCACCACCATGCCCGGCTAATTTTTTTGTATTTTTGGTAGAGACGGGTTTTCACCATGTTAGCCAGGATGGTCTGGATCTCCTGACCTTGTGATCTGCCCGCCTCAGGATTATGGGTGTGAGCTACTGCGCCTGGCCCGATGTTATTATCTTTAAAGCAAAATTGAGGAATGCCTTTGTTCTCCATGGGATATCTGGACACTCCCAGGTCTGGGTCTGTTTTAGTAAACATTATTAATTTGTTCCCTTTGCTGTAAACATCTAGAGGCTAGGAATGGCTAATTTTCTGAGAATGCAGCCCAACAAGTCTCAGCCTCATTTTCCAGCCCTTACTCAAAACGGAGTCACTTTGCTTCGAACACCCCTGACATACACCTGTGCTAGCAACGAAGCTCAGACTCCAGGGTCGTTTTCTGAATCATGGTTGCACCAAAGGTCAGCATTACAGAAACCAACCCTGAGACCCCACCTGGCTGCCAACAGTTTTCACAGTGACCAACATAAAGAGTTCTACATCTTAAGGGCAACTCATTGATTTGTTGGAAATGTATCTAAACCTTTTTTTTTAGGCCAGGTGTGGTGGCTCAAGCCTGTAATGCACTTTGGGAGGCTGAAGCGGGCAAATCGTTTGAGGTCAGGAGTTTGAGGCCGGCCTGGCCAACATGGTTAAACCTTGTCTCAACTAACAATACAAAAATTAGCCACGCGTGGTGGTACACATCTG
>NW_012105142.1:552080-557105 GCF_000951045.1 Mandrillus leucophaeus
CAGCATTACAGAAACCAACCCTGAGACCCCACCTGGCTGCCAACAGTTTTCACAGTGACCAACATAAAGAGTTCTACATCTTAAGGGCAACTCATTGATTTGTTGGAAATGTATCTAAACCTTTTTTTTTAGGCCAGGTGTGGTGGCTCAAGCCTGTAATCCCAGCACTTTGGGAGGCTGAGCCTCAAGAATCACCTGAGGTCAGGAGTTCAAAACCAGCCTGGGCAACATGGTGAAACCCTGTCTCTACTAAAAATACAAAAATTGGCTGGGTGTGGTGTCTCACGCCTGTAATCTCAGCACTTTGGGAGGCAGAGGCAGGTGGATCACTTGAGGTCAGGAGTTCAAGACCAGCCTGGCCAACAGGGTGAAACCCCGTCTCTACTAAAAATACAAAATATTAGCTGGGTGTGGTGGCGCACACCTGCAACCCCAGCTACTCAGGAGGCTGAGGCAGAGAATTGCTTGAACCTAGAGGTGGAGGTTGCAGTGAGCCAAGATCGTACCACTGCACTCCAGCCTGGGTGACAGAGCAAGACTCCGTCTCAAAAATAAAAACTAAACTAAAATAAAAAAATGTATTTGTTTTAGAGACAAGGTCTCACTGTGTTGCTTCGGCTGGTCTTGAACTCCTAGCCTCAAGCAATCTTCCTGCCTCAGTCTCTCAAAGCACTAGGATCATAGGCATGACCCACTTCACCTGACTTTCTTGCAAATCTTTTTTTTTTTTTTTGAGGTGGAGTCTAGCTCTATTGCCCAAGCTGGAGTGCAGTGGTGCGATAATCTTGGCTCACTACAACCTCTGCCTCCCAGGTTCAAGCGATTCTCCTGCCTTAGCCTCCTGAGTAGCTGGGACTACAGGCGCGTGCCACCATGCCCAGCTAAGTTTTTTTTTTTTTTGAGACGGAGTCTCGCTCTGTTGCCCAGACTAGAGTGCAGTGGTGCAATCTCTACTCACTGCAAGCTCTGCCTCTTGGGTTCACGCCATTCTCCTGCCTCAGCCTCCCGTGTAGCTGGGACTACAGGCGCCGCCACCATGCCCGGCTCATTTTTTGTATTTTTAGTAGAGACAGGGTTTCACTATGTTAGCCAGGATGGTCTTGATCTCCTGACCTCGTGATCTGCCCACCTCGGCCTGCCAAAGTGCTGGGATTACAGGCGTGAGCCACCATTCCCGGCCTTGTGGCAAATCTTAAATCAAAAATTGTTGCCAGGCTAGGTGTGATGGCTCACACCTATAATCCTAGCACTTTGGGAGGATGAGGCAAGAGGATTGCTTTGTCTTAGCAGTTTGAGACCAGCCTGGGCATATGTTGAGACCCTTGACTCTATTAAAAAATATATTTAAAAAAAAAAGCACCAAAAACTGTTTTGCCAAGCTGGGATGGGGGAGACATGGCAAATTTATATATAAAGGTGGAAAAATAAAGAGTTGGCATTATGTGGAAGCTCTCCAGGGATTTTGGTGGGATTCTTGGGGTCTCAGTTTTTATTTATTTTTATTTTTATTTTATTTACTTTTTTCTTTTTTGCGATGGAGTTTCCCTCTTGTTGCCCAGGCTGGAGTGCAATGGCACGATATCGGCTCACCGCAAGCTGTGCCTCCTGGGTTCAAGTGATTCTCCTGCCTCAGCCTCCTGGGTAGCTGGGATTATAAGTGCCGGCCACCATGCCCGGCTAATTTTGTATTTTCAGTAGAGACAGAATTTCTCCATGTTGGTCAGGCTGGTCTCCAACTGCTGACCTCAGGTGATTTACCCACCTTGGCCTCCCAAAGTGCTAGTATTACAGGCGTGAGCCACCGTGCCTGGTCTATTTTACTTTTTATTTTTTTGAAATGGAGCCTCCCTCTGTTGCCCAGGCTGGAGTGCAGTGGCATGATCTCTGCTAACTGCAACCTCCGCTTCCCAGGTTCAAGTGATTCTCCTGCCTCAGCCTCCCAAGTAACTGAGAGTGCAGGCATGCACCACCATGCCCAGCTAATTTTTGTATTTTTAGTAGAGACAGGGTTTCACCATATTGGCCGGGCTGATCTTGAATTCCTGACTTTAGGTGATCTGTCTACCTTGGCCTCCCAGAGTGCTGGGATTACAGGTATGAACCTCCGTGTCCCGCCTTAGTTTTTATATTTAAGTTGAACCTACTCTGGTGCTGAGAACGAATCAGCTCCCTCGCTGCCCAGAGGGAGTAATCTTCACTCTGTCATTTGTTCTTCCATGAACTGAAATTTGTTCAGCGCCCCCATGATGTGGAAAGGGCTATGCCACATTCCAGGAAAAAAATACCGAGAGAAAGAAGGCTCGTCCTCTAGGAATTGTAATTGTTTATCTTCCCTCAAAGTGCATTTGAAGTACCTTAACACATTCATACAACATGTAAGATTTAAATCAGGAATGAATGAAGATATGAAGGCAAGAGAAAGAAGAATAAAGGAGAGATTTAGCTAGAGGTAAGGCTAGTGCATGCCACGAAGTCCTATATACTTTGTGAAATGTGAGTCATGGTTTGTCTCTGAGCTTCCTGGCAGGCAGTAGGAGGAAGGGAATATATTTGGAACACGTTTTATATTCACTAGCCAAAAGGAAACCCATTTGTAAGGAGAAATGAACCCATTCCTGATACTGAGGGATGGGAGGATTCCCACCACCCCAATCCTTGTGAACATTATCAGCTACACAATCAGTCGTTTTCTCAATAAGCTCTTTGTAGCACAGCTGCAGATTGTGACCTGTGGTGTGTAATGACATCAATTCATTGCGTTGCTGTGGCATAATAAAAGATAAATATTTGGTCTTTATCCTGTTCCTGTGTTCCTGGCACAGAGCTCCTGAGTGATAAAGTATCTTTTGTATGCTAATGAGATCACTCTTGGTGGGAGGCTTTAGAATGGATGCTGATCCCTAGAAAGCCCAAACCATGGTGAGAGGGCTGGAACTTTCAGCTCCTCCCTCTGTGACCTCTGGAGAGGGGAGAGAGGCTGGAGATCCAGCTCAGTCACTAGTGGCCAATGATTTAATCATCTATCCTTAATGAAGCCTCCATTAAAAACCCTGCATCAGGCCGGGCACGGTGGCTCACGCCTGTAATCAGCACTTTGGGCAGCCGAGGTGGGTGGATCACCTGAGGTCAGGAGTTCGAGACCAGCCTGGCCAACATGGCAAAACCCCATCTCTACTAAAAATACAAAAATTAGCCGGGCATGGTGGTGGGCGCCTGTAATCCCAGCTACTCGGGAGCCTGAGGCAGGAGAATCACTTGAACTTGGGAGGTGGAGGTTACAGTGAGCTGAGATCGTGCGCCTATATTCCAGCCTGTGGGAGAGAGCGAGACTCTGTCTCAAAACAAAAACAAAACAAAAAAAACCTGCATTAGCCAGGCACAGTGGTGCATATCTGTAGTTCCAGCTACTCAGGAGGGTGAGGGAGGATCACTCAAGCCCAGGAGCCCAGGAGTGGAGGCCAACCTGGGCAACATAGCAAGACACCAACCATCTCTACAAAAAACAAAATAAGGCTGGGCGTGGTGGCTCATGCCTGTAATCCCAGCACTTTGGAAGGCTGAGGCAGGCGGATTGCTTGAGCCCAGGAGTTTGAGACCAGACTGGGCAACATGGTGAAAAAATATAAAAATTAGCTGGGTGTGGTGGTACATGCCTGTAGTCCCAGCTACTTGGGAGGCTGAGGTGGGAGGATCACTTGAGCCCTGGAGGGCGAGGCTGCAGTGAGCCGTGATCACACCACTGCACTCCAGCCTGGGTGACAAAACAAGACCCTGTCCCCAAAATAAAAATAAAGTAAAATAAACCCTAAACAATGAGGTTCAGGGAGCCTCTGGGTTGGTGAACATGTTGAGGTGCCTGGAGAGAGCATGGAAGCCCTGCCCCCTCCCACCATAACTTGCCCTGTGTACATCTTCCAACTGACTGTTCCCGAACTGAATAACATAAACCAGTACTGGTCCTTCAGCTGCTTTCCTATGTTCTGGGAGACATTCTGGTGAATTACCAAACCTGAGGAGGTGGCAGTGGGAACCCTTGATTGACAGCTCATCAGTCAGAAGCACAGGTTTCCACCCGGCCAGGATGTGTGACTGGTCCCTAAAATGGGGGCAGCTTTGTGGGACCGAGCCACTACTCTGTGGGGTATGTGCTTACCCCAGGAGCTGGGGTCAGAATCGAATTGAATTGTTGGATACCCAGTTGGTGTCTGATAATCAGAGAATTGGAGGGTTGCAGACATGATTTTTTTTTAAAAAAGAAGTTATTAGAGTAGAATAGAATACGCTGGAGTGAATCACGCCTATGACTTTTGTGAGACTTTTGTTGAAGGGGCATGTGTTTGTGTGTGTGTGTGCATGCATGTACTGAGTTGTAAAATAAAATATATTTCTTTTTTCTATTTTTCGTGATGGAGTCTCGCTCTGTCACACGGGCTGGAGTACTGTGGTGTAGTCTCAGCTCGCTGCAACCTCCGTCTCCTGGGTTCAAGCGATTCTCATACCTCAGCCTCCTGAGTAGCTGGGACTACAGGCATGTGCCACTACGCCTGGCTAATTTTTGTCTTTTTAGTAGAGACGGGGTTTTGCCGTGTGGCCCAGACTGATCTTGAATTCTTGGCCTCAAGTGATCCGCCTGCCTCAGCCTCTCAAAGTGCTGGGATTACAGATGTGAGCCACTGTGCCCGGCCTAAAATGTATTCTTACTGGTGTCATAGCCATACGCACACAAAAATCTCTAAATTGATGAAATTCACCAAGCTGAGCTTCCAGTATCTTATTGTCTGGGGGAGTCCAAATGTGCACGTGTGCAGTCAGGTGACCGGTGGCTGGGTTTTCATCAGCAGAGGAAGGGACAGAGGTCAGATACTCATAGTCTCTGTGGATGGCCAGGAGCTCTTGGCTAATGAACCTCAGGCTTCCTCATCCGTGAAATGAGGGTGATTCTCTACCAGTCTAAAGTTCACCAACACGTGCTCAGCACAGGCCTGGCTTACAACCTGACTGTTACTGTTTCTGTTATTTTAGTGG
>NW_012105142.1:561370-563412 GCF_000951045.1 Mandrillus leucophaeus
CTCCCGGGCTCCGGCCATTCTCCTGCCTCAGCCTCCCAAGTAGCTGGGACCACAGGCGCCGCCACCTCGCCCGGCTAATTTTTTGTGTTTTTAGTAGAGACGGGGTTTTGCCGTGTTAGCCAGGATGGTCTCGATCTCCTGCAGCTGGTCGATTTCTATTAAAAAGGTTAGTGGGATTTTGATTGAGGTTGCAATGAATGAATGTACCAACTAAGGAGGCTTGACATGTTGACAATAATGAGCCTTCCTATCACATGGAATAGCTCTTCTTTTACTGTATCTCCAGCATTGTTTTGTAGTTTTCGGTTTACATGTCTTGTGATTCTTTTGTTTATTCCTGAATATTTTATTCTTTTTGATGCTATTGTGAATGGAATGGTTTTCTCAATTTCAAGATTGTTCATTGCTAGTATATAGAAATAGATTTGGCCAGGCACGGTGGCTCATGCCTGTAATCCCAGCACTTTGGGAGGCTGAGGCAGAAAGATTGCTTGAACCCAGGATTTCTGGACCAGCCTGGGCAACATAGTGATACTCCATCTCTGCAAAAAAATACAAAAATTAGCCAGCATGGTGGTGTGCACCTGTAGGCCCAGCTGCTTGGGAGGCTGAGGCTGGAGGATGGCTTCAGCCTGGGAGGTTGAGGCTATAGTAAGCCATAATGGTGACATTGCATTCCAGCCTAGGTAACAGAGTGAGACCTTGTCTAGAGAAAAAAATAAAAGAATTGATATTTGTATATTGATTATACCCTGTGACCTTCCTAAATTTATTAGTACTAATATTTGTTTTATGGATGCATTGGATTTTCTATATATAAGATAATGCCATCTGTGAATAAAGACAGTTTTATTTCTTCCTTTCTAATCTGGATGCCTTTAATTTCTTTGTTTGCCTCATTGATTAGAAATAACAAAAGCGGGCATCTTTGCCTTGTTCCTGATGAGAATAGGAAAGCAGTCATTCACCACTAAGTGTGATGTTAACTGTGGGGTTTTGTAGATATCTTTTATCAGATTTCGTGAATTCTTTTTTATTCTTACTTTGTTGAGAATTTTTATTATGAATCTGGGATGGATTTTGTGACATAGTTTTTTCAATGTCTGTTGAAGTCACCATGTGTTTTGTCCTTTATTCTGTTAATGTAATATATTAATTGATTTTCAGATGTTAAACCAATCGTGCATTCCTGGGATAAATCCCACTTGGTTATGGTGTATAATCCTATTTATATGTTTCTAGGTTTGGGTTGCTAATACTAGTCTCATAGAATGAATTGGGAAGCATTACTTCTCCCTTCATTTTCTCATTCATTTATTTTATTTTACTTTCTATCTTATATGTATATATTTTTATATTTTATTTCATTTTATCTTGTTTTAGTTTTTAGAGACAGTGTCTTGCCCTGTCACCCAGGCTGGAGTGCAGTGGCGTGATCACAGCCCCCTGCAGTATTAACCTCCTGGTCTCAAGCAATCCTCCGGCCTGGGACTACAGGCATGCACCACCATGCCCAGCTAATTATCCGTTTCTTTCTTTTTTTTTAAACAAATTTTATATTTATTTATTTTGATTTCTCCTACCAAAAGGAATCGTTCATTTCTTTTCAAGTGGATATCTTACAGTATTTTAGGGCATGGCTGGGAGCAGTTTTGTTTTCTCTTTTCAAGGCTGATTTTTTGCAGGATGTCATAAGTTCATGTCTGCAGCTCACAGTGTCATTGCCTGTGTCCCCAGCTCCACGTACTGGCAGGTGTGCTGCAAGCTGGGCAGGTGCCCTGTGTCCCTGGGATACCTTACCCGACACTCCTGACCCTCCTCTGCAAGCTGTGCCGTGATCCTCCCTGCAGGGACTGGGGATTGGGTCTGCTCACCCAGAAGCTGGGATACCTGGCTGAGGGCACTTCTCTCCCTCTTCTGTTTGAACAGAGTGGCCACGAACCCAAAGGTGCGGGAACAAGTGCGGCTGGAGCTGAGCTTCGTCAACTCAGACCTGCAGATGCTCAAGGAAGAGCTGGAGGGGCTGAACATCTCGGTGGGCG
>NW_012105142.1:564822-580579 GCF_000951045.1 Mandrillus leucophaeus
TTCAGGCGATTCTTCTGCCTCTGCCTCCCGAATATCTGGGATTATAGGCACGCACCACCATACCCAGTTAATTTTGTATTTTTGGTAGAGATGGAGTTTCCCCATGTTGGTCAGGCTGGTCTCGAACTCCCAACCTCAGGTGATCCACCTGTCTTGGCCTCCCAAAGTGCTGGGATTACAGGCGCGAGCCACTGCCCCTGGCCTTCTTTTTTCTTTTTCTTTTTTTTGAGACAGAGTCTTGCTCTGTCACCAGGCTGGAGTGCAGTGATGCAATCTCGGCTCACTGCAGCCTATGCCTCCTTGGTTCAAGCGATTCTTCTGCCTCAGCCTCCCAAGTAGCTGGGACTACAGGTGCCTGCCACCACCCCCAGCTAATTTTTTGTTTGTATTTTTAGTAGAGATGGGGTTTCACCATATTGGCTAGGCTGGTCTGGGATTACAGGCGTAAACCACTGTGCCTGTCCCCGATTTCTTCTTTTATGGATTGTCCTTTTCGTGTGTAGCTAAGAATATTTTATCCAACCTAAGGTCACGAAGATTGCGTCCTATATTTTCTTCTAGAAGTTTTAGAGGTGTAGCTCTTGTTGCAGTCTGTAACCTGTTTGGACAGTGTTTGTAAATGGTGTGCCATTTAGATTTAGGTTAATTCTTACCTATTGTGCAGAAAAGAGTTCACCTATCAGGCCCAGAACTGCTCTCCTTAGAAAGCCCTGCTTGTAAGACTGGCCTTTGGCTGGTGTCTAGAAACTTCGATTTTAGAAGTGTTCTCATCATTCCCAGACTGATAAGATTGACTCACTGTGCCTGAACTGTTTGTACAAATGGTATGGTTTATGTGGAACCACTTGCTTTCCTTCTGGGCATCCAGAATTTTGGAGCATGCTGGGCAGAGGTGCCTATGCTATCAACCCCCAGTAAAAACCCTGGACATGGAGTCTCTGAGCTTCCCTGGTAGATGTCATTTTACGTGTGTTGTCACAACTCCTTGCTGGAGGAGTTAAGCACGGTCTGTGGGATTCCACAGAGAGAGGACCCCTAGAAGTCTGGGCCGGGCCTCCTCGCAATTTCACCCTATGTGCCTTTCCCTTTGCTCATTATGCTTTGTGTCTTTTGCTGTAGTAAACCATAGCCATGGCTTTTGCAAGTCCTCCTAGATTAACATTGAACTTGGGGGTGGTTTTAGGGACCCTGACGTACCTATGGATGTCAACCTGCTTTAGCACTATTTGTTGAAACAATAATCTTTTCCACATTGAATTGATTTGGCACTTTCGTTCAAAATCAATTATAAAGATTTACTTATGTAAATGTAAACATTTATTCCTGGACTCTTATTCTGTTTCATTGCCTATCTTTATGTCGGTACCACGCTATTTTGATGACTATGGCTTCTTAGTAAGTTTATTTTTTATTTTTTATTTATTTATTTAAAAAAATTTTTTTTTTTGAGACAGAGTCTCGCTCTGTCACCCAGGCTGGAGTGCAGTGGCCAGATCTCAGCGCACTGTAAGCTCCGCCTCCCGGGTTCATGCCATTCTCCTGCCTCAGCCTCCGGAGTAGCTGGGACTACAGATGCCCACCACCTCGCCTGGCTAGTTTTTTGTATTTTTTAGTAGAGATGGGGTTTCACTGTGTTAGCCAGGATGGTCTTGATCTCCTGACCTCGTGATCTGCCCGTGTTGGCCTCCCAAAGTGCTGGGATTACAGGCTTGAGCCACTGTGCCCGGCTATTTTTTATTTTTTTTTTGAGATGCAGTTTTGCTCTTGTTGCCCAGGCTAGAGTGCAGTGGTGCGATCTTGGCTCACTGCAATCTCCGCCTCCTGGGTTCAAGTGATTCTCTTGCCTCAGGCTCCCAAGTAGCTGGGATTACAGGCGCCCGCCACCACGCCTGTCTAATTTTTTGTGTTTTTAGTAGAGATAGGGTTTCACCATGTTGGCCAGGCTGGTCTTGAACTCCTGACCTCAGGTGATCTACCCACCTCAGCCTCCCGAAGTGCTAGGAATACAGATATGAGCCACCATGCCCAGCCCAGCTTCTTAGTAAATTTTAAAATCAATATAAGTCTTCCAACTCTGTTCTTATTTTTCAAAATTGTTTTGCCTATTGTAGGTTTTTTTTTTTTTTTTTTTTTTTTTTTGCATTTCCGTATGAATTTTAGGATCAGCTGGTCGATTTCTATTAAAAAGGTTAGTGGGATTTTGACTGAGGTTGCAATGAATGAATGTACCAACCAAGGAGGCTTGACATGTTGACAGTAATGAGCCTTCCTATAACATGGAATAGCTCTTCTTTTACTGTATCTCCAGCATTGTTTTGTAGTTTTCGGTTTACATGTCTTGTGATTCTTTTGTTTATTCCTGAATATTCTATTCTTTTTGATGCTATTGTGAATGGAATGGTTTTCTCAATTTCAAGATTGTTCATTGCTAGTATATAGAAATAGATTTGGCCAGGCATGGTGGCTCATGCCTATAATCCCAGCACTTTGGGAGGCTGAGGCAGAAAGATTGCTTGAACCTAGGATTTCTGGACCAGCCTGGGCAACATAGTGAGACTCCATCTCTACAAAAAAATACAAAAATTAGCCAGCATGGTGGCGTGCACCTGTAGGCCCAGCTGCTTGGGAGACTGAGGCTGGAGGATGGCTTCAGCCTGGGAGGTTGAGGCTACAGTAAGCCATAATGGTGACATTGCATTCCAGCCTAGGTGACAGAGTGAGACCTTGTCTAGAGAAAAAAATAAAAGAATTGATATTTGTATATTGATTATACCCTGTGACCTTGCTAAATTTATTAGTACTAATATTTGTTTTATGGATGCATTAGGATTTTCTATATATAAGATAATACCATCTGTGAATAAAGACAGTTTTATTTCTTCCTTTCTAATCTGGATGCCTTTAATTTCTTTGTTTGCCTCATTGATTAGAAATAGCAAAAGCAGGCATCTTTGCCTTGTTCCTGATGAGAAGAGAAAAGCAGTCATTCACCACTAAGTGTGATGTTAACTGTGGGGTTTTGTAGCTATCTTTTATCAGATTTCATGAATTCTTTTGTATTCCTACTTCATTGAGAATTTTTATTATGAATCTGGGATGGATTTTGTGACATAGTTTTTTCAGTATCTGTTGAAGTCACCATGTGTTTTGTCCTTTATGCTGTTAATATAATATATTGATTGATTTTCAGATGTTAAACCAACCTTGCATTCCTGGGATAAATCCCACTTGGTTATGGAGTATAATCCTATTTATATGTTTCTAGGTTTGGGTTGCTAATACTAGTCTCATAGAATGAATTGGGAAGCATAACTTCTCCCTTCATTCTCTCATTCAGTTGTTTTATTTTACTTTCTATCTTATATGTATATATTTTTATATTTTATTTCATTTATCTTATTTTAGTTTTTAGAGACAGTGTCTTGCCCTGTCACCCAGGCTGGAGTGCGGTGGCATGATCACAGCCCCCTGCAGTATTAACCTCCTGGGCTCAAGCAATCCTCCAGCCTGGGACTACAGGCATGCACCACCATGCCCAGCTAATTATCCATTTCTTTCTTTTTTTAAAACAAATTTTATATTTATTTATTTTGATTTCTCCTACCAAAAGGAATCATTCATTTCTTTTCAAGTGGATATCTTATGGTGTTTTAGGGCATGGCTGGGAGCAGTTTTGTTTTCTCTTTTCAAGGCTGATTTTTTGCAGGATGTCATAGAGTTCGTGTCTGCAGCTCACAGAGTCATTGCCTGTGTCCCCAGCTCCAGGTACTGGCAGGTGTGCTGCAAGCTGGGCAGGCGCCTTGTGTCCCTGGGATACCTTACCCGACACTCCTGACCCTCCTCTGCAAGCTGTGCCATGATCCTCCCTGCAGGGACTGGGGATTGGGTCTGCTCACCCAGAAGCTGGGATACCTGGCTGAGGGCACTTCTCTCCCTCTTCTGTTTGAACAGAGTGGCCACGAACCCAAAGGTGCGGGAACAAGTGCGGCTGGAGCTGAGCTTCGTCAACTCAGACCTGCAGATGCTCAAGGAAGAGCTGGAGGGGCTGAACATCTCGGTGGGCGTCTATCAGAACACAGAGTAAGTGGGAGCAGCACACCTTCCAGAAGCCTCTGAGCCGGAGATTCTGTGTACATCCAGGGTGCTGCACAAAGAGGCCAGATAGGGTTCTAGACTAGGTGTGGCAGCCCCCACTTTGAGAAGTGAGAGAACGATCAGGTTTGGGGTTGAGCAAGGTGCTAGACTGGAAGGGATGAGTCTATTTGTTGGAACATACCTGCAGTGTTGGACAAAAAGGCATTTGTGAGGCCAGGCACGGTGGCTCACTCCTGTAATCCCAACACTTTGGGAGGCCAAGGCGGGTAGATCACCTGAGGTCAGGAGTTCGAGACCAGCCTGGCCAACATGGTGGAACCCTGTCTCTACTAAAAATAAAAAAAATAGCCGGACGTGGTGGTGCACGCCTATAATCCTGGCTTCTCAGAGGCTGAGGCAGAATTGCTTGAACCCGGGAGTCAGAAGTTTCAGTAGCTGAGATCACACCACTGCAACTCTGGCCTGGCTGACAGAGCGAGACTGTGTCTCAGAACAAACAAACAAACAAAAAATGAAGACAGTTTAAAATCTAGTATAAATATACGTGATGAACCAAGATAAGTTTAAAAGTTAAATGCCTTTGATTTTATAGTTAATTTTCAGTAATTCCGCATAGTCACATTTCATAGACAGGCAAACATTAACAAGATATGTTATTAAATTCACCTGAACAGACATTGAGCAAGGATATTTTAGTGGGTCACCATAATTTTCCTAAGAAACATTAAAGGGACATTGTTAGGACAATACCTTTCCAATGTTGGCTAATTATTTCCTCATTTATTTGCCAAGGAACAAAAAGTATATACAAATACTTTTTGGGATTAAGGCCAAAATCGACCCTGTAAGGGGAAACCACTATGCACACACAGAGATCCTGTGCACTATACTTACGTTGGACTGTAGTCCATTTCCTAGCTGGAGGTGACAAACTGAAACAGAAAAATCCATATTAAAACAAAGTAATATACCAGTCTCCTTTTAAGGTTGTATTTCCTTTTTTTTTTTTTTTTTTGGACACAGAGTCTCCCTCTCTCACCCGGGTTGGAGTGCAGTGGCATGATCTCAGCTCACTGCAATCTCTACCTCGTAGGTTCAAGCGATTCTTGTGCCTCAGCCATCTGGGTAGCTGGGATTACAGGCGTGCACCATCACACTTGGCTAATTTTTGCATTTTTTTAAAGAAAGACAGGGTTTCATCATGTTGACCAGGCTGGTCTTGAACTCCTGGTCTCAAGTAATCTGCTCACCTTGGCCTCCCTAAGTGCTAGAATTACAGATGTGAGCCACTGCGCCTGGCCCCTAGGCCAATTTTGAAGGCACTCTATCGTATCATTCTCCATAACTCAATTTTAGAATCGATTTCCTCAAGATGAAAGCCAACACCACCATCCCTCAGAATTGCAATACATCTCCAAAAATGGAGATCCAACTATGAAGTAAGTGCCCCTCTTGCCTCATGCCTGTAATCCCAGCTCTTCAGGAGGCTGAGGTGGGGGATCGCTTGAGCTCAGGAGTTCGAGACTAGCCTGGGCAACATAGTGAAACCCCATCTCTACAAAAAATAGGAAAATTAGCCAGGCGTGGTGGTGCACACCTGTAGTCCCAGCTACTCAGAAGGCTGAGGTGGGAAGATCACTTGAGCCAGGGAGGTCGAGACTGCAGTAAGGGCAACAGAAAGAAGTCCTGTCTCAAAACACAAAAAACAAAATGCTAAGTGAAATGCTTCTTTTTAAGGAGAAATAACTTTGAGACAGTTCAGAGAAGGGTTTACGTGCCTTTTCATTGCGGGCATGAGACTGCTCAAAAAGTAGGTAGGCCCCAGGGGAAACTCAGTCGGAAAATAGCTCCCTGGATTTGGGAACCTTGAGTCCCCTATGGAATGTGTGTTTCCTGGTGCTGGTCCTCCGCGGGGCACCAGGGTGGTTTCCGAGCTGGAGGGGAAGCATCAGTGTGTGAAACCTCGCTGGCTCTTCCCTTTGTGACGCCCCATGCCTGGCTTACCTGTGGGCTTCTATACAGTTTTTATTGTTTGTTTGTTTTATATTTTTTTATTTCTATTTATTTTTTTTGAGACAGAGTCTTGCTTTGTTGCTCAGGCTGGAGTGCAGTGGCGGGATCTCAGCTTACTGTAACCTCTGCCTCCCAGGTTCAAGCGATTCTCCTGCCTCAGCCTCCTGAGTAGCTGGGACTACAGGCACATGCCACCACGCCTAGCTAATTTTTTGTATTTTTAGTAGCGATGGGGTTTCACCATGTTAGCCAGGCTGGTCTTGAACTCCTGACCTCGTGATCCACCTGTCTCGGCTTCCCAAAGTGCTGGGATTACAGGCGTGAGCCACTGTGCCCGGCCCCGTTTTATTATTTTTTTGAAATGGAGTCTCTCTCTGTCACCCAGGCTGGAGTGTAGTGGCACGATCTCAGCTCACCACAACCTTGCCTCCCAGGTTCAAGCGATTCTCCTGCCTCAGCCTCTTGAGTAGCTGGGACTACAGGCACGTGCCAACTTGCCCAGCTAATTTTTTGTATTTTTAGTAGAGACGGGGTTTCACCATGTTGGCCAGGCTGGTCTTGACAGAAGCAGCGTCCTGAGTCAGCATCACAGGGAGGTCTCCTGGAGGATGCAGGTGGAACTGCTCCCCTGATAGACTGTGCCATGCAGGGCCATGGGCTCCTTGTCTCTGCTGTCCCCCAGCACACCATTCCTCGGCTTCTCAGGAAACAGGCCGGTGTCCACGAGATGGTCCTGCAAACACAGAGCCAAAGGGGTGGAACTGGTGAAGATGAGCCACCACACCTGGCCTCCTGTGCAGTTTTGAATGCCCAGTCAATATGACAGCTAATGGAAGGTTCTCCCAGCCTATGCTGTGGTGTTCACTTCTAGTGTTTTGTCCAAAAGGTTCAAGTTCTGGAGGAGGCAAGATGGGTCCAAGCTTTGGTAATAAATGTTGGCCGTTCCACACTCGCATTTGCTGTGCCAAAGAGCAGGGACATGCAACACAGGGCTTCCCACAGAGTGAACCGAAGGCCCCTGGGGTGGTCCCTGGGCTCTAGAGTGGTCAATCACTGCCTTGTGTCATTGGGAAGAGGGAGAACTGTGCAGATTCAACACGACACCATGCATTTGGGTCCTGCGCTCTTCTGTTCTCAAAGTAGATTGTTTCTTTCTTTGCATGGTTGATCTTTTTTTTTTCTTTCTGAGATGGAGTCTTGCTCTGTCACCCAGGCCTAGAGTGCAGTGGTGTGATCTTGGCTCACTGCTACCTCCACCTCCCGGTTGAAGCGATTCTCCTGCCTCAGCCTCCTGAGTAGCTGGGATTACAGGTGCACACTACCATGCCCAGGTAGTTTTTGTATTTTTAGTAGAGACGGGGTTTTACCGTATTGGCCAGGCTGGTCTCGAACTCCTGACCTCAGGTGATCTGTCCACTTCAGCCTCCCAAAGTGATGGGATTATAGGTGTGAGCCACCACACCCAGCCTGCACTATTCTGTTTTCAAAGTAGATTGTTTCTTTCTTATCACGGTTGATCTTTACAGTCTTCTAGGAGGTAGGCGGGAAAGAAAGAACCTTATGGTGCAGATGAAAAACTCAGGGAGGCCTGAGGTCACCTAGAGGGTGCTGTCAGTGCCACATTGGGGCTGGGGTGTCCTGGAGCTCGGCTCAGGACGCTTACTCCTCCTCTTGTTGCCTGGACAGCCGCAAACCTGGCTTCCCGCCCTGCATAGCCTGGAGGAGCCTTCAGCAGGATCCGACTTTCCATGCCTCTGGGATGGGTCTCACCTGCTGTAGCACAGCTGTGCCGCAGAGAGAGGTTCAGCTTACAGCTGCATTGTCCCCTCGCCCTGCCCAGCCTTTCTGGCCTTCTTGTGGGGCTGGGCTGAGCAGCCCTAGGAGGTCTCCTGTTACAGGTCAGGGAGCTAAATCCCTGTTTGCAAAACACAGCCTGAGCTCCCTTCACTTCCTGCTGGCCCTGCCCCTAGGAATGCAGGCTCACGGAGCACTCCCCGGGTGACCTGTGGTTACTGAGTGGTCAGCTGGGGAAGAGGAGGTGGAGGGTGTCTGGTCCTGGGCTGGGAGGCAGGTGCACTCTGTTGGATGGGGCTCCTGAGGGGAGCAGAGGAGGAGGGGGTGAGGAGCTGACAAAGGAGGCACAGGGCAGCAGGGTGGTACACCCAGGTGGGAGCAGCAAGTGCACCGGGCACAGAACCTGGCACAGGATAGACTCTCAGCACAGCTGCCTCAAAGAAGCACTGCGACTGGGCTGGACGCAGAGGCTCGTGCCTGTCATTCCAGCACATTGAGAGGCTGAGGTGGGCAGATCACTTGAGATCAGGAGTTTGAGACCAGCCTGGCCAACATGGCGAAACCCCATCACTACTAAAAAAATAGACAAAAATTAGCCGGGTGTGGTGTCGCGTGCCTGTCATCCCAGCTACTCGGGGGGCTGAGGCAAGAGAATTCCTTGAACCCAGGAGGAGGAGGTTGCAGTGAGCTGAGATTGCGCCATTGCACTCCAGCCTGGACAACAAGAGCAAAATGCCATCTCAAAAAAAAAAAAAAAAAAAAAAGAAGCATTGAGGTGTTGAGAGTGGAAGATAAATCAGTGTCAAGATACCAGGGGCATGATGTGTTAGGCGGGGTGGTCCAGCAGTCTTAGGGAGCTGGGGTCAGTTTTAGAGCAGAGAGTGGGGCATGACCAGAGTCATCCTTATGGAAAATGAGCCCGTCAGCTAGGTGCGTACTGGATGGGGCAAGGAGAGGGCGCACACCTGAGCTGGGCTGCTGGGGACAAGGCCGTGGGATACCCAGGGGTCTGGTTTGGGGTGTTCATACATACCTTGTTGTGTTCCTCATAGGGAGGCATTTACGATTCCTCTGATTCCTCTTGGCCTGAAGGAAACGAAAGACGTCGACTTTTCAGTTGTCCTCAAGGTAAATCTCAAAGCCATGGGCACCCGACTCAGTGTTTAAAATGGAAATAGACCATTTGCAGTGGCGCATGCCTGTAGTCCCAGTTACTTGGGAGGCTGAGGCAAGAGGATCACTTGAGCCCAGGAGTTGGAGGCCTCAGTGAGTTGTGATCATACCACTGCACTCCAGCCTGGGCAACCAAAAAAAAAAAAAAAAGAAAAAAAAAGGAGATAGAGAATATGTATCTCTTGCAATGGCCTTAGGCTCAACAGGCAGGGTCAGTTGATATCTACAGAGTGACCCTGAGGCCCTTCTCAGCCAGCTGCATACATAATTTGTGCGTTTATTCCTGCCAGATTTTTGTTGTGGCCTTTAATGACTTCTGAAGCTCCTCCTGGGTCTTAGACAAGGCAGGTTGGAAACCCAGGCCGGCCTTCCCCAAGAGGCCAAGTCAAAGAGGGTCTGTAGTGGATATGCTTTGAAATTTAAAACTTATATCCTCTTTTATTAATAGTATCTTTTTTTCTTAAATCATGTAACCAGTTTAGGTTACGTTTTTGGAAGAATAGCTAAAGTTTTTTTCTCTAACATTTTATTATGAAAGTTTCCAAACTTTTCAAAAAATTCTAAGAATTTTATAGCAAACTCCTGTGTACTCACTTCCTCCAGGAACATACTGCCAGCATTGCTTCCTCACATATTTGTCCATCTGTGCATTTTTGTGTCTGTTAGGTTGGTTCAAAGGTAATTGCAGTTTTTGCCATTGAAAGTAATGGCTAGGCCGGGTGCGGTGGCTCATGCCTGTAATCCCAGCACTCTGGGAGGCCGAGGCGGGTGGATCATGAGGTCAGGAGTTTGAGACCAGCCTGGCCAAGATGGTGAAACCCCGTCTCTAATAAAAAATACAAAAATTAGCCGGGCACGGTGGTGGGCGTCTGTAATCCCAGCTACTTGGGAGGCTGAGGCAGGAGAATCGCTTGAACCCGGGAGATGGAGTCTGCAGTGAGCCGAGATCATACCACTGCACTCTAGCCTGGGCGACAGAGCAAGACTCCGTCTCAAAAAAAAAAAAAAAAACTTAGCTGGGCATAGTGGCCTATGCCTGTAATCCCAGTTACTCGGGACGCTGAGGCACGAAAGAATCACTTGAACTCAGGAGGCAGAGATGCAGTGAGCTGAGATTGTGCCACTGCACTCCAGCCTGGGCAACAGTGAAATTGCGTCTCAAAAAACAAACAGAAAAAGAAAATGAAGGTAATGGCTAATATCATCAGTCTGTCTTATTTATGATGCAATTTCAAAGGAAAGCAAAGATGTCAATTCATTCCCCTTAAATATTTGAATAACCAGAGTCTTTGCTTGTGTGCCCCCCTGCCACATTCCTGGGTATCTGGACTCCTCTCCTGTTTGGCAGATCCTCATAAGCCCACCTGTGTCTGGCACTGTGTTGGGTGCCGGAGGCCACAGCCCTGCCTGCGGGGCACTTGGGTCCATGGGGGATTCAAGTGGGAAGTGGAAGAGGTGCTTCAATGGAGAACACAGGAGAGACCGTGCCGCCAGGCTGGGGCCGGGAGACCATCCTGTGCCTGGATTACGCTCCTCTTCCTTCTCTCTTCAGCTCCATCAGTTTGAGCTTTTAACCAGTCGCCTCCAAATTCCATCAAGGAGGAGAAAGGGGATGAGGTGCAGGGTGGCCCAAGTTTGCACAAAAATAGATGTGACTTGCCACTGGTCTGTGGGACTCAAAACAATCCACGTGTCTGGAAATGTCTGTTGCTGCTATTGTAGAAGTTTCTTTACGATTTAATTTGTCTGTTGCTTGATGCTGGACTACAAGAATGAGCTTTTTTTTTGAGATGGAGTTTCACTCTTGTTCCCCAAGCTGGAGTCCAATGGTGCGATCTCAGCTCACTGCAACCTCCGCCTCTTAGGTTCAAGCGATTCTCCTGCTTGAGCCTCCCAAGTAGCTGGGATTACAAGCATGTGCCACCATACCCAGCTAATTTTTACTAGTAGAGATACGGGTTTCACCATGTTGGCCAGGCTGGTCTTGAACTCCTGACCTCAGATGATCCACCCACCTCAGCCTCCTAAGATGCTGGGATTACAGGCGTGAGCCACTGCATCCGGCCAAGAATGCAAGCATTTTAAAGGAAGAGTCTCTTGGAGAAACTTAGGAATTTTATAGGCATTTTAAGGATTCAATTGGGTCATGTGCTGAATTCCACATTAAAGCAAATGAAAATATTCACATGTTGTGGCCATGGCCAGCTGCCATTCGGCACAGGCTTCCAACCATGTCATTTTAGCCTAAAAGAGTCTCTACAAATGTCAATCATATGAAAATGAGAACGTTTGAGGGACTCTCTGTTGTATTTTTTCTCTTTCATACTTGAGAGAAACACAGGTACTGCAGAAGTGGTTCAGCAGACTGAATTAGGGCAATTCCATTTCAAATCTGACCTGGGTGTCTGTGTGATATTTTATAATCAGTGAAGCTTCACAGTGTGATTTTGTTTTATTTTATTTTATTTATTTATTTATTTAGAGAGGGAGTCTCGCTCTCTCGCCCAGGCTAGAGTGCAGTGGTGCAATCTTAGCTCACTGCAACCTCCGCCTCCCGGGTTCAAGCGATTCTCCTGCTTCAGCTTCCTGAGTAGCTGGGACTACAGGCACCCACCACCACGCCCAGCTAATTTTTATATTTTTAGTAGAGACAGGGTTTCACTATGTTGGCCAGGCTGGTCTCAAACTCCTCTGACGTCAACTGATCCACCCGCCTCGGCTTCCCAAAATGTTGGGATTACAGGCATGAACCATTGCACCCGGCCGATTTTGTTTTATTTTAAAGAAATAGGGCCAGGCGCAGTGGCTCACACCTTTAGTCCCAGCTACCGGGTAGGCTGAGGTGGGGGAACTGCTTGAGCCCCAAGAGGTCGAGGCTGCAGTCAGCTATGATTGAGCCCCTGCACTCCATCCTGGAAAACAGAATAATACCTTGTCTCAAAAAAAAAAAAAAAGAAAAAAAAAGATTTTTCAAATTAGTGAAAGAAAATGAAATAACATCTGTCCTTCAGTAAAGTTTAATAGTTTTCTGCTTAATTATATTAATTTTATCCCTAGAAATGTACTTTTGTTGCTATTGTGAAAGGTATTGTTTCTGTTAGGGTTTTTTTTTTTTTTTTTCTTAGACAGTCTCATTGTGTCGCCCAGGCTAGAGTGCAGTGGTGCAATCTTGGCTCACTGCAACCTCTGTCCCCCAGGTCCAAGTGATTCTCCTGCCTTAGCCTCCTGGGTCGCTGGGATTACAGGCACCAGCCACCATACCCATCTAATTTTTTGTATTTTTAGTAGAGACAGGGTTTCACCATGTTGACCAGACTGGTCTCAAACTCCTGACCTCAAATGTTCCGCCAGCCTCAGCCTTGAAAACTGCTGGGATTACAGATGTGAGCCACCGCACCTGACTGTCTGTTGAGTTTTTCTAATTGGTTATTGCATGTATAAGAAAGGAAGAATATTGACTTTTCTTTTTTACTATTGACTTTTATATGTTAACTTCTTTGCCACTTTATTGAATTCTTATTAATTTCGTAATGTTTCAGTTGATGCTGTTGGGTTTTATAAACATGCTGTTATGTTGCAAAAAATTATTTTGATTGTTCCTTTCTAATATTTTATGTCTCTTATTTTTCTTAATGTGTGGGCTAGAGAATGTTTGGAATTAGGCTAAGTAATAACAGTGATGGTGGAAATTCTCATTTTGTCCCTAATGTTTACAGTGGGTTTCAGTTAGGATTTTTGTTTTGTTTTGTTTTGTTTTTGTTTTTGAGACGAAGTTTCGCTCTGTCATCCAAGCTGGAGTGCAGTGGCTCAATCTCAGCTCACTGCAACCTCCGCCTCCTGGGATCAAGTGATTCTCCTGCAGCAGCCTCCGGAGTAGCTGGGATTACAGGCACCTGCCAGCATGCCTGGCTAATTTTTGTATTTTTAGTAGAGACGGGGGTTTCACCATGTTGGCCAGGCTGGTCTTGAACTCCTGACCTCAGGTGATCCACCTGCCTCGGCTTCCCAAAGCGCTGAGATTACAGGCGTGTGCCACTTTGCCTGGCCAGTTAGACAATTCTTTTTTTTATCCCACTAAGTATGTTAGTCTAGCCTAGTTTACTTTCAAATCCAGGAATATATATATAAGTGAATCAAAATCCTCTTTGACTTTTATGAGGTGAACATAAGATTGGAGTGCAGTGACATGATCATGGCTCACTGCAGCCTCAACCTCCTGGGCTCAAGTGATCCTCCTGAGCAGCTGGGACTACAGGTGTGCATCACCACGCCTGGCTAATTTTTTATTATTTGTAGAGATGGGGTTTCACTATGTTGTCCAGGCTGTTCTCAAACTCCTGGTCTCAAGTGATTCTCCCACCTTGGCCTCCCAAAGCGCTGTGATCACAGGCATGAGTCACTACACCTGACCCCTTTTAACTACCATGCTCAACTATTTTTTTTTTTAATTTAAAAAATTTAAAAAAAAATTTAATAGAGACGGAGTTTCACCATGTTGGCCAAGCTGGTCTGGAACTCCTGACCTCAAGTGATCTACCTGCCTCAGCTTCCCAAAGTGCTGGGATTACAGGCATGAGCCACCATACCCAGCCCATGGCCATGTTTAAAGAATAGAAGCATAGTCAGCTGGGTGTGGTGGCTCATGCCTGTGATCCCAACACTTTGAGAAGCTGAGGTGGGAGGATCACTTGAGGCCAGGAGTCCGAGACCGTCCTAGGCCACATAGGAAGACTCTGTCTTTATGAAAAATAACAGTATTAACTGAGTGTGGTGGCGCACAGCTGTAGTCCCATCTACTGGAGAAGCTGAAGTGGGAGGATGACTTGAACCCAGGAGTTCGAGGCTGCAGTGGCTATGATTGCACCATTGCACTCCACCCTGGGCAACAGAGTGAGACCCTCATCTCTTAAAAAAACAAAAAGGCACAGCGGAGTTGTATATTTAGTACAAATCCATTTTTGTAGGACAAATGTTTGTCTGTTTGTGTGTCTGTGCATTGAAAACACAAAAACAGGAGGAGCTTTAATGTAGAAGTTGTGTAAAGAGGTTACTCACAGTCATTGGGAAGACGTAATTGAGCAATCTACGTGATCACCTTTCTTGCAGCTTGGGGGAGCCAGCACTTGTAGGGGCCGGGGCGACAGGGCAAAACCCCATCTCTATTAAAAAATACAAAAATGAAATTAGCTGGGTGTGCTGGCACATGCCTGTGGTCTCAGCTACTTGGGAGGCTGAAGTAGGACGGCTGCTTGAGCCCGGAGAAGTCGAGGCTGCAGTGAGCCGAGATCGCGCCGCTGCACTCTGGCCTAGGTGACAAAGTGAGATCCTGCCTCAAAGATAAAATAAAATAAAATGCCTTTATAACATGGTTAAGGGTCTTCTTGGCAAAAGAAACCCATGTCTGGGGACTGTTATGACAATCCTACCCTCAGGGTCTGTGCTGGGAAACTTGTCTAGGTCCTGAGGGAGGCCCGGAATTGCAAGTGTGAGGCCCTGAATATCTGCGGTGTTTGCAGTATAGTCGAATGTATAGGTCACAGGCTGGTCTTGAACTCCTGGGCTCAAGTGATTTACCTGCCTGGTCTTCCCAAAGTGCTGGGATTACAGATGGGAGCCACGGTGCGAGGGCACAAAGACATTTTTAAGCAAAAAATTAACTTCAACTCTTTGTTTTTACTGAAGCAACACAACATTTAAAAACATTGGCGTGGAGTGCAGTGGCTCACACCTGTAATCCTAGCACTTTGGGAGGCTGAGGCAGATGGATTGCTTGAGCCCAGGAGTTCAAGACCAGCCTGGGCAATGTGGTGAAACCCTGTCTCTACCAAAAATTAGCTGGGCGTGGTGGTGCATGCCCATAATCCCAGCTACTTGGGAGGCTGAAGCACGAGAATTGCTTGAGCCTGGGAGGTGGAGCCTGGGCAACAGGAGTAAAACCCTGGTTAAAAAAAAAAAAAATTAAAAAATTAAAAAAAAATCTATGGCCTGGCGCGGTGGCTGACGCCTGTAATCCCAGCACTTTGGGAGGCCAAGGTGGATGGATCACCTGAGGTCAGAAGTTTGAGACCAGCCTGGCCAACATGGTGAAACTCTGTCTCTACTAAAAATACAACAGTTAGCTGGGCGTTGTGGCAGGTGCCTGTAATCCCAGCTACTCAGGAGGCTGAGGCAGGAGAATTGCATGAACCTGGGAGGCGGAGGTTGCAGTGAGCCGAGATTGTGCCACTGTACTCCAGCCTGGGCGACCAAAAACACTACATAAAATTAAGAAAACAAATGCCCCCACTTTGAAAATCACTATAGTGTTCTGTCTCCTATAAGTTTTTCTTTATTCAGCCTTTTTAAAAATGGGTTCACAATTGACGTATTACTGTTATGCACATATATGGTTTTCAATCACATTTTATAGTATCTGACCTCATTTTTCTTAAAGGATTTTATCCTGGAACATTACAGTGAAGATGGCTATTTGTATGAAGATGAAATTGCAGATCTTATGGATCTGAGACAAGTAAGTTTTTGTGTGCAGTAGAGAGGGGAGGGTGGCTTTTCTGAGTCTTTAGGGTACCTCATAATTGCATGCTTGTGGTCTTAACAGAATTGCGGGCGGATGGAGGTGATGGTTTGGGGGGTGCTGGATCACCCATGCCACTTGCTGTATAAGAAAACCGTAGAAAGGGCC
>NW_012105142.1:583029-584194 GCF_000951045.1 Mandrillus leucophaeus
GAGCCGAGATCGCGCCACTGCACTCCAGCCTGGGTGACAGAGTGAGACTCTGTCAAAAAAAAAAAAAAAAAAAACACCTAAAAAAAGTACTTTGGAGGTGCTACACCCCTTCTCTGAGTGTCATTAGGAGTGTCAGTGAAAGGAGAACATATCCTAGAAGGTCAGGGGTGTATCAGAGTCAAATGTTTCTACAGCTGATAGATGGCTACTGATGCCTTCCTCATGTAAAGCAAAGGAAAGGGGGATGGCTTTGCATAACAATGCACCAGGCTGTCTGCATGGCCAAAAAGTGAAAGGTGGTTTCTCCTTAGTCATGAATTAGGGAGAAGCTGTCTGCACACCCCTTGGTTCATGAGTAAACTTTAAAACAAGTCTTGGGGCCAGGTGCGGTGGCTCATGCCTGTAATCCTAGCACTTTGGGAGGCCGAGGTGGGTGGATCGTCTAAGGTCAAGAGTTTGAGACCAGCCTGACCAACATGGTGAAACCCTGTCTCTACTAAAAATACAAAAATTAGCCAGGCATGGTGGGGGACGCCTGTAATCCCAGCTACTTGGGAGGCTGAGGCAGGAAGGAAAATTGCTTGAACCCGGGAAGCGGAAGCTGCAGTGAGCCAAGATGGTGCCATTGCACTCTAGCCTGGGCGAAAGAGCAAAACTCTTTCTCAAAAAATAAAAATAACTAACTAACTAAATAAATAACTAAATAAAACAAGTCCTAGATTGGGTGTGGTGACTCACATCTGGAATCCCAGCATGTTGGGAGGCCAAGGTGGGTGGATCACTTGAGCCCAGGAGTTTGAGACCAGTCTAGCAACACAGTGAGACCCCATCTCTACAAAATAATTAGAGAAAATTGGCCAGGCATGGGTGGTGCGTGCCTGTAGTCCCATCTACTTGGGAGGCTCAGATGAGAGGATCGCTTAAGCCCAGGAGACCGAGGCTGCAGTGAGTCATGATCATGCCACTGTACTCCAGCCTAGGCAACGGAGTGAGACTTTGAAAAAATAAAAAGGTAGAACAAATTAAAACAAATCCTGATTTTTTAGATTTCAGAAAGAATTATGAGGGGTTAGTAATTGCCATGTTTCATTTAGGAGAAGCCATATATATACACATATATACACACACACACACACACACACATACACATGTATATGTGTGTGTG
>NW_012105142.1:584244-585758 GCF_000951045.1 Mandrillus leucophaeus
AAAAAAAAAAAAAAAAAAGGAAAACCATAGAAGGGGAGAGATCTGCCTCCTGGATTCCAGGATTTCTGACTTCCTCCCAGGTTCTATCCACCCCTCCTAGAGTTTACAACGCCAGCAGTGAGGTCGTCATACTGCAGAAATAGTTACAGGTTACCTGCTGGTGTGTGCAGGGTACCTTCCAGGAAGGGCCGTCAGCCGTGTCCTCCTCTGCTTATGCCCTCTGGGGTTCTTTTCCTTGCAGGCTTGTCGGACGCCCAGCCGGGATGAGGCCGGGGTGGAACTGCTGATGACGTACTTCATCCAGCTGGGCTTTGTCGAGAGTCGATTCTTCCCACCCACGCGGCAGATGGGACTCCTCTTCACCTGGTAAGTGCCTGAGGTCTGTGCCGAAGCTTCACGTGCCACGGAGCCACAGCATCACAGACGCCCCTCTGTGGGCGCCCCTGTGCGCCTCAGCCCCCTTTCCTATCTTGCATTTATGTGGGGAAGTCTAAAAATATGTCAATACGTTGGTATTTATTTATGAAGGTGATCTGTGGGGAGATGGCTCCAACAGACTGTGGCCTCTTGCTTCTCAGAACAAGTGAGCCAAGGAAAAGAGACATTTTTCTTGCTTGTTGTATCACTGGGGAAGCACGGGGCTCTGAAGTGGAATTAGCCAGAAGCAAGATTCTTGTCTCAGATTGGACGGGGAGGGGCATGTCTGGGTATGTGTGAGTGAGAGAGAGAGAGGGAAATAGAGAGAAAGAGAAAATCAGGTGTTGTCCAGTGAGACAAAAGCACCAACAGAAATAGATCAGGTTTCTTTGGAAACGGGGTCTCGCTATGTTGCCCAGGCTCGTCTTGAGTTCCTGGGCTCAGGTGATATTTCTGCCTCAGCCTCCTGAGTAGCTGGGACTATAGGCATGAGCTACTTGCTCAGTTTAGATCAGATTTAAAAAATGGAAGTAGAACATTTGATTCTTCTCCACAATTGATATTTGCAGACAAGATCAGGCTCGTCAGGGTGGTATGACTGTAGACCCAATTGGTATTTTCAAAGATTAGTATAGTTTAAATACTTGGGAGGCCGGGTACAGTGGCTTACGCCTATAGTGCCAACACTTTGGGAGGCTGAGGCGGGCAGATCACTTGAGCCCAGGAATTTGAGACCAGCCTGGGCAACATGGCAAAACCCCCTATCTACAAACAATACAAAAATTTGCTGGATATGATGGTATGCACCTGTAGTCCCAGCTACTTGTGAGACTGAGGCGGGAGAATCACTTGAGCCCGGGAGGCAGAGGTTGCAGTGAGCCGAGATCCCACCACCGCACTCCAGCCTGGGTGATAGGAGTGAAACCCTGTTTCAAACAAGAAAAAAAGGCTGGGCGCAGTGGTTCACACCTATAATCCCAGCACTTTGGGAGGCTGAGGCAGGCAGATCATGAGGTCAGGAGTTGGAGACCAGCCTGTCCAATATGGTGAAACTCTGTTTCTACTAAAAAATACAAAAATTAGCCGGGCATGGTTGC
>NW_012105142.1:586856-598565 GCF_000951045.1 Mandrillus leucophaeus
ATGTATATGTGTGTGTGTATATATATACACACCTTTTTTTTTTTTTTTTTTGAGACGGAGTCTCACTCTGTCACCCAGGCTGGAGTGTAGTGGTGGGATCTCAGCTCACTTCAACCTCTGCCTCCCAGTATCAAGCCATCTTCCCACCTCAGCCTCCCAAGTAGCTGGGATTAAAGGCACATGCCACCACCATGTATTTTTGGTAGAGACGGAGTGTCACTATGTTGCCCCGGCTGGTCTCAAACTCCTCAGCTCAAGCCATCCACCCGCCTGGGCTTCTAAAGTGCTGGGATTACAGATGTGAGCCACCATACCTGGCCCCAATTTTTTTTAAAAAATAGGCTTTATTATTTAGAGTGGCACATTTTTTTCCTTACAAAGACCGGGTCTTATTGTGTTCCCCAGGCTGGTCTCGAACTCCTGGACTCAAGCTGTCAGCCCACCTCAGCCTCCCAAAGTGCTAGGATTACAGGCATGAGCCACTGCACCAGCCTGGTACCTTTTTTTTTTTCTTTTTTTGGGACAGAGTCTCGCTCTGTCGCCCAGGCTGGAGTGCAGTGGCGCGATCTCGGCTCACTGCAACTTCCGCCTCCTGGTTTCAAGTGATTCTTCTGCCTCAGCCTCCTGAGTAGCTGGGACTACAGGTGTGCCCCACCATGCCTGGCTAATTTTTGTATTTTTAGTAGAGAAGAGGTTTTACCACGTTGGCCAGGCTGGTCTCAATCCCTGGCCTCATGATCTCCCTGCCTCGGCCTCCCAAAGTGCTGGGATTACAGGTGTGTGCCACTGCACCCGGCCCATTTTTTTTTTTTTTTTTTTTTTCCAATAATCGAGGAACTTACCTGAGACATGATTATCACTCAGAGTCCATAGTTTCCATTAGGGTTCATTCCTGCACTTGTGTATTCTGTGGCTTTTGGCCAACATAGAATGACAGTGATCCGCCTTTGCAGTGTCATACAGAAGAGTTTCACTGCTGGAAAAATCCCCTGTGCTCTGCCTGTTCCTTCCTCCCTCCCCCTAAGTCCTGGCAACCCCCATCTTTCTTCTGTCTCCAGGGATTTGGCTTTTCAGAACATTGGAATCATACAGCGTGCTGTGCAGTAGGTAGCAATGTTCAGGTTGGCTCTTTCACTTAGTAATGTGTCCTCTGCATCTTTTCATGGCTTGCTGGTGCATTTCTCCATTTTTGGTGCTGAGTAATATTCCATTGTCTGGATGTCCCATAGTGTGTTTATCCAGTTACCCCGTCAGATATTTTTGTGTGTGGCTGTGGTGGTCAGTGTGATGAGTGCTGCCATCTTGCTTGGAAACAAAAGCCTCAGTGCATGTGCATTCTTGAATTTTCTTGAAGAAATGAGTTTTGTTGTTGTTGTTGCTGCCCAGTTTGGAGCACAGTGGTGCCATCTCGGCTCACTGCAACCTCCACCTCTTGGGTTCAAGCGATTCTCCCACCTCAGTCTTCTGAGTAGCTGGGATTACAGGCGCCCGCCACCATGCCCGGCTAATTTTTGTATTTTTAGTGGAGATTGGGTTTCACCATGTTGGCCAGGCAGGTCTCGAACTCCTGACCTCAGGTGATCCACCCGCCTTGGCGTCCCAAAGTGCTGGGATTATAGATGTGAGCTACTGCGCCTGGCCAACCCAGGGGTTTGACAGCGGTTTGGGTAACATAGTAAGACCGCATCTCTACAAAAATTAAAAAAAAAAAAAAAAGGCAGGTATGGTGGCATGCATACACCTGTAATCCCAGCTAGTCTCGTGAGACTGAGGTGAGAGGATCAATTGAGCCCTAAAGTTGGAGGCTGCAGTAAGCTGTGATGACACCACTGCACTCCAGCCTGGGCAACAGAATGAGATCCTGACTCTTAAAAAAAAAAAATGTTTTCCACTTGCATCCAAAAGTAACATTAACTAGCCAAGTAATGTGTATTCTCAGAATGCATTTCTTTCATGTAGGTATGACTCCCTCACTGGGGTTCCGGTCAGCCAGCAGAACCTGCTGCTGGAGAAGGCCAGTGTCCTGTTCAACACTGGGGCCCTCTACACCCAGATTGGGACCCGGTGCGATCGGCAGACGCAGGCTGGGCTGGAGAATGCCATAGACGCCTTTCAGAGAGCCGCAGGTATGTCTCTGCCAGGGCTGACCAGACAGAGCCTTGGCCCCGCCCGGTGACACCAGGGGACCCCTTACTGAAGAGGGTCTACAGGTCATCCCCCGCAAGGGCCAGACCAGTCTCCAGCTCTGGTGTAACTTCCCATTAAGAAACTTGCTCGGTGGTTCAGACCTCAGTCTGGGATGGCTGATGTACGTGGTGAATCCTGTGGCTGATGATTAATCTTTTCCAGACAAGTGGCCCCTGGGATGGCAGTGCATAACTGTTACTTTCAACACTGTCATGAAGAGCAGAATAACTTTCCCCAAACAGTGAAACTGTAGGCGTCCTTTTCTTGTATCAGGTGTACCTTATCAGTGTGTATTACTCTCCGTGCCTTTATTCATTTATTTATTTAATTGATGGAGTTTCGCTCTTGTCGCCCAGGCTGGAGTGCAGTGGTGCGATCTCAGCTCGCTGCAACCTCCACCTCCCAGTTTCATGTGATTCTCCTGCCTCAGCCTCCTGATTTTTTAAAATTAATTTTTTTAATTAAAATTTTTTTAATTAAAAAAATAGGCCAGGCATGGTGGCTCATGCCTGTAATCCCAGCACTTTAGGAGGTTGAGGTGGGTGGATTGCTGGAGCCCAGGAATTTGAGATCAGCCTGGGCAACAAGGCAAAACTCAGTATCTACAAAAAGTACAAAAATTAGCTGGGCCTCCTGAGTAGCTGGGATTACAGGCACTCACCACCATGGCCGGCTAATTTTTGTATTTTTAGTAGAGACAGGGTTTCGCCATGCTGGCCAGGCTGGTCTCGAACTCCTGACCTCAGGTGATCTGCCCGCCTCAGCCTCTCAAAATGCTGGGATTACAGGTGTGAGCCACTGTGCCCGGCCCCTCCGTACCTTTATATCACTTGCATTCTGCCAACTTCTCCAGCATGAAGTGGGTGTTCTCAACCGTTTGTCAAATGATGCATTCAAAAGATGTCTCATAGCTCAGTTCTGTTCTTCTGGGAACTGTCTTTTGTTATTTTATTTTATTTATTTATTTATTTTTGAGATAGAGTCTTGCTCTTGTCACCCAGGCTGGAGTGCAGTGCACGATCTCTGCTCACTCCAACCTCTGCCTACTGGGTTCAAGTAATTCTTCTACCTCAGCCTCCCAAGTAGCTGGGGTTACAAGCGCCTGCCACCATGCCTGGCTAATTTTTGTAGTTTTAGTAGAGATGAGGTTTTGCCATGTTGGCCAGGGTGATCTCAAACTCCTGAACTCAGGTAATCTTAATGTGAGAATGAGGTGCGGGGTCGAGGAGAAAAGCAGCCTAGTGCTTACACCTATAGAGGACCAGGGTCACCAGACCCAGTGCTGTGAGCGAGCCTGGCCCAGCTCACACGTGCCTGCAGGTTCTGCCTTGCTCCCCCATAGCAGGGCCTGTATCTGGGTCAGACTACGCGTGGGGATGGATGCAAGAGCAGGGCACAGTGTAGACTGCAATGTGGTCCCCATGCTAGCTGTATAGTGTGTTGCCTTCTGGGCTGATCATCGACTTTCTGCTTTGGGGTGTGATCCCTATCCATCTGTATGGATCATTGTTTGATATCACTTTGCCCTGCAAGCTTGTGAAGAACCATAGCTTTGCCACTTTGACTCATTGTGAAATTTCTGATGTTACAATGATTGGTCCTACCAGCCTGGGCCACACAGGAAGACCCCTTCTCTACAAAATATTTAAAAATTAGCCAGGCATGGTGGTGTCCACCCATAGTTCCATCTACTCCAGAGGCTAAGATGGGAGGATCACTTAAGCCCAGGAGTTTGAGGCTGCAGTGAGCTATGATTGCATCACTGCGCTCTAGCCTGGGTGACAGAGTAAGACTCCGTCCCTAAAAAGAATTTTTTTTTTTTTAATTAAAAATATAGGCTGGGCATGGTGGGTCATGCCTGTTGTCCCAGCACTTTAGGAAGCTGAGGTGGGTGGATTGCTGGAGTCCAGGAATTTGAGATCAGCCTGGGTGACAAGGCGAAACTCAGTATCTACAAAAAGTACAAAAATTAGCTGGGCCTGGTGGTGCATGCCTATAGTCTCAGCTACTTGGCAGGCTGAGACGGAAGGATCAGCCGAGGTTGTGGTAAGCCGAGATCACGCCATTGCACTCCAGCCTGGGTGACAGAGCAAGACCCTGTCTCAGAAAATAATTAATTAATTAAAAAAAATAAAAGATTGGTCTCTTGGGATGAAGCGATATGCTAAGATTCCAAGTACGAGTTGATTTCCTTTGCTGTAAATCTTTTTTCTGGACTCATCTTTCTGAGGAATCTTAGGCAGGCACGCTGTGTCCTGTCTCTGAGATTACAGCAATGGAGACAAACTATAGACAAAATGAAGCAAGCGGGAGAACGGTGGGGAGTGTGAGGGAACCCCCAGGGAGCTCACAGCTCAAAACAGCAGGTGCCATCCCTTTGCAGGGTGTTTTTTTTTTTTTTTTTGCTCAGCAACAAAACCAGAGGAACCAGTTGGATGGGACTCATATCAGAGGTTCTATTTCACTTCCAGATTGATTGTCAATTAGTGCTTTGGACAGTTAATTTACTAAACTATAAAGAAGTCAGTGGAGGGCTGCAGCGTGAAAATTTCCATTGGAGCAGAGAGATTGAGTTTGTTTTTGTTTTTGTTTTTGTTTTTGAGGCAGAATCTCACTGTCGCCCAGGCTGGAGTACAGTGGTGAGATCTTGGCTCACTGCAACCTCCGGCTCCCGGGCTCGAGCGATTCTCCTACCTCAGCCTCCTGAGTAGCTGGGATTATAGGTGTGTACCATCATGGCTGGCTAATTTTTATAATTTTATTAGAGACAGGGTTTTGCCATGTTGGCCAGGCTGGTCTCGAACTCCTGACCTCAGGTGATCCGCCCTCCTCGGACTCCCAAAATGCTGGGATTACAGGCATAAACCACCACGCCTGGCCAGAATAGAGCTTTCTTGAGGTACAGGGGAAAAGCCCTGGACTGCTGAATGACTCAGATCTTATGTGTGAGCCTGGCCACCTGTGAGCCCCTCAGTCCTCCTGCCTGCTCTCTGCTTTCACCTCCATGACTGTCATGATGGAATTTTGTCCCAGGTGACCCAGGAGTTGTGGGGAGCAGGCTGGTTTCTTTACTCAATAGAGATGCAAGTGTTTTGGAAGATAATCCAGTTTTTAAAAATTGAGTTAAAAGGCTGGGTGGGGTGGCTAACACCTGTTATCCCAGCACTTTGGGTGGCCGAGGCAGGCAGATCACCTGAGGTCAGGAGTTCAAGACCAACCTGGCCAACATGGTGAAACCCTGTCTGTACTAAAAATACAAAAATTAGCCGGGTGTGATGGTGGTGGCACCTGTAATCCCCACTAGTTGGGTGACTGAGGCAGAAGGATCGCTTGAACCTGGGAGGCTGAGGTTGCAGTGAGCCGAAATCATGCCACTGCACTCCAACCTGGGCATTAGAGTGAGACTCCGTCTCAATAAATAAATAAATAAATAAATAAATAGTGTTAAAATATACATATATAACTTAAAATGTACTATTTTAACCAGTTTTTAAATTATAGTAACATAACTTAGAACATAAAATTACCATTTTAATGATTATCTTACATTTTTAAAATTTTAAAATTATCCTGCCAACCAGAAGCACATTTTAACCGTTTTTAAGTGTGCAGTTCAATGGCATTAAGTGCATTTGTACATTTATAGTGTTGTGCAGCCATTACCACTAACCATCTCCAGAAGTTAAAAAAATTTTTTGTTGGTTAGGCAAGCTGGCTCACACCTGTAATCCCAGCACTTTGGGAGGCTGAGTCCTGAGGATCACTTGAATCCAGGAGTTGGAGACCAGCCTGGGCAACATGGGGAGACCCCATCTGTACAAAAAATTTTTAAATTAGCTGAATGTGGGATGGTGTATGGCTGTAGTCCCAGCACTTCAGGAGACCCAGCGCTTCAGGAGACTGAGGTGGGAGGACCGCTTGAGCCCAAGAGTTTGAGGCTGCAGTGAGCCGTGATCATGCCACTGCACTCCAGTCTGGGCAACAGAGTGTGACCTTGTCTCAAAAACAAATACAATAAATACTTTCTTTTTTTTTTTTTTTTTTCTGAGTCGGCGCCTCACTCTATTGCTCAGGCTGGAGTGCAATGGCATGATTGATCTCGGCTCACTGCAACCACCGCCTCCCGGGTTCAAGTGATTCTCCTGCCTCAGCCTCCCAAGTAGCCAGGACTACAGGCGCCCGCCACCATGCCCAGCTAATTTTTATATTTTTAATAGAGACGGGGTTTCACCATGTTGGCCAGGATGATCTCGATCTCTTGACCTCGTGATCCGCCTGCCTCGGCCTCCCAAAATGCTGGGATTACAGATGCGAGCCACCGCGCCCAGCCAAATAAATACATTTTTTAAAAGTATATACATTTTAAGAGACGGGGGTCTCAGTATGTTGCCCAGGCTGGTCTTGAACACTTAACGTCAAGCAACCCTCCCACCTCAGCCTCCCTTATAGCTGGGATTACAGGCGGCAGCGCCTGTGCCCAGCTCTCTCCGGAACTTTTTCATCATCCAAAGTGAAGCTCTGTACTCAGTTAAGCAATAACTTCCCATTGCCCCCTTTCCCAGCCCCAGCTAACCTCTATTCTCCTTTCTGTTTCTGTGAATTTGACTATTCCGGGTACCTTATCTAAATGGAATCCTACCGTATTGGTCCTTTTCTGACCAGCTTGTTTCACTTAGCATGATGTCCTTATTTACACTGTAGCATGTGTCAGAATTTCATTCCTTTTTAAGGCTGAAAAATAATTCCATTGTATGGATAGGCCACATTGTGTTTAATCATTCATCCGCTCATGGACGTCTGGGTGGTTTCCACTTTTCAGCTCTTGGGAATAATGTTGCTATTAACACGGGTGTTCAAGTGTCATTTAAGCTGCCACTTTCAGTTGTTTGGGGATATATGTAGGAGTAGAATTGCTGGACCATATAATTGAGAATCAGATTTTTTTTAATGTGTTGTAGGACACCCGTTCTTTATTTCCTTTTTTTTTTTTTTTTGGATGGGGTCCTGCTCTGTCACCCAGGCTGGAGTGCAGTGGCGCGATCTCGGCTCACTGCAACCTCTGCCTCCTGGGCTCAAGTGATCCTCCTGCCTCAGCCTCCAAAGGAGCTGAGACTATAGGCGCACGCCACCATGCCCGGCTAATTTTTGCATTTTTTATAGAGATAGGGTTTCACCATGTTGGCCACACTGGTCTTCAATTCCTGAAACAAGTAATCTGCTTGCTTTGGCCTCCCAAAGCATTGGGATTACGGACATGAGCCACTACACCTGGCCTCCTATCTTTCTGTACAGCAATGTGATGAAGTAAATATGAACCCGAACTCACGGGCAAAACATTTTCCACTTTTAGGGGTTTTAAACTACCTGAAAGAGACATTTACCCATACTCCAAGTTACGACATGAGCCCTGCCATGCTCAGCGTGCTCGTCAAAATGATGCTTGCACAAGCCCAAGAAAGCGTGTTTGAGAAAATCAGCCTTCCCGGGATCCGAAATGAATTCTTCATGCTGGTGAAGGTGGCTCAGGAGGCTGCCAAGGTAAGACTTCCTGGTTCCTGTGACTTTCCGGAGTGGGCGGGAGATGCTGGCACAGGAGCACTGGAAGTAGCAGGGCCTTCCCACGGGAGCTTGCCTGTGACCTGGGCATTGTGCCAGCTCTGTCCAGTACTGCTGGCTTGAGTTTTCTTGGCCAGTGTTGGTGTTTCAAATACGGATCACTGATTCCATCTGCAGCTTAACCTAAAAACCGGCATAATGACAGCAGCCTGATCCCCCTGTTAACTGTGACAATGACAGAACGAGGGGTTGCTTGGAGTTGCTCCCAGATTCTGAAGCAGCCCCTGGCAGGGGCTGTTGCATGGGAAGAAGAAAGAGCTCTTTCTCTGCAAATGGGTTCATGAGGGCCCTTGTGCCGGGCTGCCCCTTCCCAGTGCCCCTTCTATTTCAGGTGGGAGAGGTCTACCAGCAGCTGCACGCAGCCATGAGCCAGGTGCCGGTGAAAGAGAACATCCCCTACTCCTGGGCCAGCTTGGCTTGCGTGAAGGGCCACCACTACGCGGCCCTGGCCCACTACTTCACTGCCATCCTCCTCATCGACCACCAGGGTAAGGCCTGGGGGGTTTGGGGGTTTGGCCAGGGCTGTGGTCCAGCTGCCCCAGGGGTGATTCTGAGCTGAGTGAGAGCTAACTGCCTTCCCTGAAGATGCTCACAGGCTGAAGGCAGAGGATGGGAATGACCCATGACTGAGGCAGCTACCGCACAGGCCATGCTGGGGTTAGGGGTTATAAGTTCCTTCGGAGGGAGGAAGAGGAGGCACCTTTAATTCAGCCTGGGTGCAAGAGGATGAATTTTCACGTGGAATTTAGAATCTAACGGAATGCCAAAAATGCTGGCATCAAGATAAGTAACATTTTAAGGTAATATTTTAAAAGAATCAAAATTAATGCAGGCTGGGTGCAGTGGCTCATGCCTGTAATCCCAGCACTCTGGGAAGCCAAGGCAGGCAGATCATTTGAGGTCAGGAGTTCGAGACCAGCCTGGCCAACATGGTGAAACCCCGTCTCTACTAAAAGTACAAGAATTAGCCGGGCATGGCGCGTGCCTCTAATCCTAGCTACTCAGGTGACTAAGGCAAGAGAATGGCTTGAGCCGGGGAGGTGGAGGTTGCAGTGAGCCGAGACTGCGCCGCACTCCAGCCTAGGCGACAGAGCAAGACTCCATCTCAAAAACAATAATAATAATAAAATAAAAATCAATGCAAAAAAAGTCTGTGATGATCGGAATTTTAATTTATTTTAGTTTAGTTTAATTTAATTTAATTTAATTATTTTTAGAGATGGGGCTGGAGTGCAGCAGTATGATCATGGCTCACTGCCTTCTTGAACTCCTGGGCTCAAGTGATCCTCCCACTTCAGCCTCCCAAGTAGCTGGGACTACAGGCACATGCCACTACACCAGTTAATTAAAAAAAAAATTTTTTTTTTGGTAGAGATGGAGTCTCACTATGTTGCCTAGGTTGGTTTCAAACTCCTGGCCTCAAGCAATTATCCTGCCTTGGCCTCCCCGAAGTGTTGGGATTACAGGCATGAGCCACGGTGCCTGGCCAGGGATTTTTGGTGTAATGAATACTAATCCAGGCAGCCTCCTGAGGATTAAAAAGACAGCCTCTGGAGCCAGACTTTCTGGGTTCATATCTCAGCTCTGCCATGAATGAGCTGTATGACCTTTGGCAAGTTACTTAACTGTCTTCTACCTCGATTTTCTCATCTGTAAAATGGGTATATGGAGAGAACCTACCTCACAGGCTGTCATGAAAACGAAGGGCCTGTACACAAAGCTCAATAATGCTTTGTATACTGTAGGTTCTCTAAAAGTGTGAGCCGCCACTCCTAGTACTAGGTAGTCTATTAGGCGAGATAAGATGTGGAAACAAATAGAAATACCATATAGTGCTTCAGTGATTGCTGCAGAGACATAAATGCGGCAGCAGGTGGACTCCGTGGTGCAGTCATGGATGGCTTCTCAGAGGTGGTGACATTTGAGTTCAACTTTTCCATCTGCACAGGAGGGAAGGGTCAGCCTAGAGGGAGGAAAGTGTCTGAGCACAGGAACAGAGGCTGAGGGTGCTGGGGAAGTGGAGAGTGGTTTTGTGAGGTTTGAGAGCAGGATGCGTACCAGGGAGGGTACGGTTGAAGCAGGAAGGGGCTCTGTTGCTGGTGTGCAGGCCTGCAGAGGGGTGCAGGCCAGGCATGGCAGGGTCTGGGCTACGCTAGGAGGTTCTGTGTGGTGGGTGAGTCAGAGGAGGTAGTGTGTTGGCGCTCAGGGTCAAATTATGAACCTCGCTGGGCGTGGTGGCTCACGCCTATAATCCCAGCACGTTGGGAGGCCGAGACGGGTGGATCATGAGGTCAGGAGTTCGAGACCAGCCTGGCCAAGATGCTGAAACCTCGTCTCTACTAAAAATACAAAAATTAGCCTGGTGTGGTGGCACGCACCTATAATCCCAGCTACTCGGGAGGTTGAGGCAGAATTGCTTGAACCCAGGAGGCGGAGATTGCAGTGAGCCGAGGTCACATCTCTGTACCCCAGTCTGGGTGACAGAGCAAGACTCCATCTCAAAAAATAAAAAATTATAAAATTATGAACCTCTGGAGTCTGGCTGGTCCCAATGAGCAAGAGCTTTGGGGTAGCCGGGCATGGTGGCTTACACATTTGATCCCAGCACTTTGGGAGGCTGAGGCAGGAGGATCGCTTGAACCCAGGGGTCTGAGACCAGCCTGGGCAACACAGCAAGTTTACAAACCTTTACAAAAAATTTTAAAAATTAGCCTGGCATGTAGTGGTGCATGTCTGTAGTCCTAGCTCCTCAGCAAGCTGAGGTGGGAGGATCACTTGAGCCCAGGAGTTCAAGGCTGCAGTGAACTATGATTGCGCCATTGCACTCTGGCCTGGGTGACAGAGTGAGACCACACGCCACCCTGAGTGACAGAGTGAGACCGTTTCAAAGGAAAAAAAGCCTGGAGGGCCAGACTGCCTGGGGTGTCGCCAGGGGCAGAAAGGAGACCCATGATCCCAAATGCCTTGTGAAACTGCAGAAGAAAGGAAGCTGGAGACGTGGTGGAAAGAGAAATTTCTACGTGGGTCTGTGGCCAGGTCCATGAGAGGGGATTTAACCTGTGGTTCTCTTTGCAGTGAAGCCCGGCACGGATCTGGACCACCAGGAGAAGTGCCTGTCCCAGCTCTACGACCGCATGCCAGAGGGGCTGACACCCTTGGCCACACTGAAGAACGATCAGCAGCGCCGACAGCTGGGTGCGTGTCCCCTGCGTCCAGACGTGGGCCCCACTTGGTGCCCAGCTGGTCCTGCTCACAGCCACGGAGAGGTCCTGAAGAGGGCCCGGGAGAGGGCGGTGTTCCGAGTCATTGTGGCCACTTCGCGTTCAGAAGTCATGAGGCGCAGTCCCGAGCCTCAGAGGGCTTCCCAGGCTGTGTTCTCACAGGTTCCATAGCACCCAGGCCTCCCACTGTGGAGCCAGGACTTTAACCATCTCCCTTGGGGTCCACGGGGTGGCCTGTACCATGCTAATAGGGAAGGAGACCTTTGTTGATTTCCTTATGCATGGCTTAATTACCAAGAACACCTAATGACTGGTAATGAAGTGTCCTGGTTTGGTCTCTGCCGTGTCTCAGTGTGAAGATCTCTTCCCACGTGCAGACCTCACCTCCATCACCCTAACCTGCCCCACCGCACACCACCCATGCACACATACGTGGCTTCCCCATCTCAGTGATGGCAACTCCCACCCCTCTAGGTGCTCAGGCCAGAAACCTTGGACTCACTCTCCACTCTTCTTTTTCCTCCCCTTTCCTCTCCCCTCCCCTCCCTTTCTGTCCCCTCCTCTCTCCTCCTCTCCTCCCTCCTTTCCCCTTCTCTCCCCTCCCCTTTTCTCCCTTCCCCTCCTCTCTCCTCCCTCCTTTCCCCTTCTCTTCCCTCCCCTCCTTCCTGTCCTCCCCTCCCTTCCC
>NW_012105142.1:599251-602181 GCF_000951045.1 Mandrillus leucophaeus
GGCTGCAGTGCAGTGGTGCAATCACAGCTCAGTGCAGCCTCGAACTCCTGGCTTCAAGTGATCCTCCTGAGTAGCTGGGACTACAGGCGTGCACCACCACGCCCGGCTAATATTGTAAAAATGTTTTTGTAGAGATGCGGTCTCACTATGTTGCCCAGGCTGGTTTTGAACTCCTGGCCTCCAGCGATCCTCCTGCCTCTGTCTCCCAAAGTGCTGGCTTTACAGGCACGAGCCACCACACCTAACCTCTTGTCTTATTTTCTCACCCTACATTTGATTAGCAAATCCCTTTGGCTGTACCTAGAAAACGCATCTCAAGTCTGGCGGCTTTAACCCTGCTGCCCTGGTGGAAGCTACACGTGTACAGTGCTTATGTAACAAACATTCACTCACTTAAACCCCACACAACGCTGTGAGGTGGGTCTCGTGGCATCCCCGTTTTACAGCTGAGGAAACGGAGACCCAGAGAGGTCACGTGGCTTGCCCTGCTCATAGCTGGTTTTCCTGTTGCCCCGTCAGAGTCTGGTCACGCAGATCACATCACATCAGCCCTCTGCTCACACCCTAATGGGCTCCCACCTCGTGCAGAACAGGAGTAAGAGCCCTCATCTCACATGCGTGAGGTCCGCCATGATCTGGCCCTCCTCCTTCCCTGCGCTCATTCTCTCCCCTTCTCCCACCCTCCCTGCCTCCAGGCACACCCTAGCTCCTCCTTGCCCTCAAACACCTGCGTGTGCCCCTGCCCCAGGGCCCTCGCACCTGCTGCTCCTTCACATCCATCAGGGTTCTGCTCAAAAAGGACCATATCACAAAGCCTTCCTTGGCCAGGTGTGGTGGCTCACGTGAGGCTTGCAATCCCAGCCCTTTGGGAGGCCAAGGTGGGAGGATAGCTTGAAGTCAGGAGTTTGAGACCAGCCTGGGCAACATGGAGAAACCCAGTCTCTACCAAAAATACAAAAACGTAGCCAGATGTGGTGGCACACGCCTCTAGTCCCAGCTACTCGGAAGGCTGAGGTGAGAGAATCGCTTGAACCTGGGAGGCGGAGGTTGCAGTGAGCCAAGATCGTGCCACTGCACTCCAGCCTGGGTGACAGAGCGAGACTCCGTCTCAAGAAAAAAAAAAAAAGCCTTTCTCGGTCACCCATCATAGGACAACCCCATTCCCAGTCTTCTCTCACTATCTCCGCTTACCCTGCTTTATTTTTCTCCATAACCTTATCACCACCCATCCATTACATATTTCTTGACTTGTTAGTTATCTGTCTTCAGCCCCTACATGTAAACTCCATGAATGTGGTGGTAGTTTGGTTAGTCATTGCTTTATCTCTAGTGCCCAGCACATTTGGTAAATATTTGTTGAGTGAACATCTTATGGACACAAGTGAGCTTATTACCTACGCATTTAAGGGAGGCTTGGGCTGGGTGCAGTGACTCACACCTGTCATCCCAGCACTCTGGGAGGCCAAGGCAGGCGGATTGCCTGAGGCCAGGAGTTTGAGACCAGCCTGGGCAACATAGCAATGATAATGAAATGATAATGATCATGAAAACATTATCCAAGTGTGGTGGTGCATGCCTGTGGCCCCAGCTACTCACGAATCGGAAGCGGGAGGTTCAGTTGAGCCCAGGAGTTGGAGGCTGCAGTAAGCCAAGATTGCACCATTGTACTCCTGGCTCTAAATATAAAATATAAAAATGAAATAAAATAATATTTTAATAAAAGGCTTGTTGTAACCAAGTGAGTAAGAGAAACGCCACACTTGGAGACTAATTCAGGAGTCCTTTATTAGCCGGCGACCAAGGGACGGCTAATGCTCGAAATTCTCTCGGCCCCGGAGAAGGGGCTAGCTTTTCTTTTATACAAAGGTCTAAATAGGGGAGGGGGGTTTAACTGAAGCAATTTTACAGAAGCAGAATAGGCAAAAAAGCTAAAAAATTAATTGGTTGGCATGAACCCAGGGGGCGGAGCTTGCAGTGAGCCGAGATCGCGCCACTGCACTCCAGCCTGGGCGACAGAGCGAGACTCCGTCTCAAAAAAAAAAAAAAAAATTAATTGGTTATAGAAGCAGTTACAAAAATAAACAATTCCAGGTGCAGAGTCTTAAACTATCACTAAGAGATAAATGCAGGGGCTTTAAGTACCTTCCACTGAGCACATCCCCAGGAGCTGCTGGTACAGCCTGCCTCAGTATCTTATCAGCAGTTTGCATTCCTGGATGTGCTTGGAGTCAGCTTGCACTAGTTATTCCCTTAAGGGGGATAAAGGGGCTGCAAGTGAAGAAACTAAAAGGGAGTCTGTCCGGCTCTCTCTGCTAGGAGAGAGGCACTCAAGTTAAAACAAGGTAGGTATCAGAGGCTCTAGCTATCCAGGCAGATCCTTTGGAAAAGAGAACGTCCAGCCTCTTGGGCTGCCCCTTGGGCCCTTATGCTCTGCTTGGTGGATCTGCAAGTCACGTGGGTGCTGGCTTCCGTCTGCAGGGAAGTCCCACCTGCGCAGAGCCATGACTCATCACGAGGAGTCAGTGAGGGAGGCCAGCCTGTGCAAGAAGCTGCGGAGCATTGAGGTGCTACAGAAGGTGCTGTGTGCGGCACAGGAACGCTCCCGGCTCACGTACGCCCAGCACCAGGAGGACGATGACCTGCTGAACCTGATCGACGCCCCCAGTGTTGTTGGTGAGTAACCTAGACTGTGCCCTCTACGGGGGTGCCTGTGCCGCGGAAAGAGCACGCCTGGCCTGTGGGGGGTTGAGCAAGCCCTTGCTGTGTGCTTGGCACTGGGAGGGCTGCACAGGGCAGGGACCGAGGTGCTGCTTTTGCCCTGGAGTTCTCTTTTCTTTTTGAGACGGAGTCTCATTCTGTTGCCCAGGCTGGACTGCAGTGGCATGATCTCAGCTCACTGTAACCTCTGCTTCCTGGGTTCAAGTGATTCT
>NW_012105142.1:602231-605198 GCF_000951045.1 Mandrillus leucophaeus
CCCACCACCACACCCAGCTAATTTTTGTATTTTTAGTAGAGATGGGGTTTCACCATGTTGGCCAGGCTGGTCTCGAACTCCTGACCTCAAGTGATCTGCCTGCCTTGGCCTCCCAAAGTGCTGGGATTACCAGCGTAAGCCGCCACACCTAGCCTAGATACACTTTTTATGCTGTTGTTCTCATGTAGAATCAGTCTGCCCTGGGATCCTTTGTTAGAAATTGACCAGCCTTACGTTAAGGGTAGTCCGAGCCTGCTGTGAAAGATGCTGGTGGGGGTATGTAGCTGTCAATGGTCATTATTTGCCAAACCTCCTTTTCACTGGGAAATCCTCATACCACATTAATAATGAAAAGGTCAAGCACGGTGGCTCAAACCTGTAATCTCAGCACTTTTGGAGGCCGAGGCGGGAGGATTACTTGAGCTCAGGAGTTTGAGACCAGCCTGGGTAACATAGTGAGACCCCATCTCTACAAAAAATTAAAAAAAAAAAATCATCAGGTGTGATGGTGCATACCTATAGTTCCAGCTACTTGGGAGGCTAAGGCAGGAGAATCATTTGAGTCTAGGAGGTCAAGCTGCAAGAGAGCTGTAATCGCACCACTGCACTCCAGCTTGGGCAACAGAGCGATATCCTGTCTCAAAATAGTAATAATGTGAAAACAGAAAGCACAGTATCCCAGGACTGTGTCCAGTGAGGCATGGAACTTCCATAACAACACTTGAAACCTAGATGACTTCTCAATAGGTTTTTTGTTTGTTTGTTTGTTTTTGAGAGGTCGTTTCGCTCTTGTCACCCAGGCTGGAGTGCAATGGCGTGATCTCAGCTCACTGCAACCTCTGCCTCCCTGGTTCAAGCCTCAGCCTCCCAAGTAGCTGAGACTACAGGCGCGTGCCACCACACCTGGCTAATTTTTTGTATTTTTAGTAGAGATGAGGTTTCATCATGTTGGCCAGGCTGGTCTTGAACTCTTGACCTCAGGTGATCCTCCTACCTCAGCCTCCCAAGGTGCTGGTATTACAAGCGTGAGCCACTGTGTCTGGCATCCTCAGTAGAGTTTTATGAGTGCCAGAGAAGCCCACTAAGCCCCTTAAGTATCAGGAAACCCCATCAGTGGGGAATGTGTCTGGTTATCACTCCCTGGTCCCAGCTCGGGAATGAGTTATACCTCCTGTGGCTCACAGGAGGTACCTAAATGGAAGACAGAGTTCACCCTAGGTCGGGGGTTGAGCTGTGTTCCATCTTCTCGTACTACTCGTCTAAACCGAGGGGAAGGATGCATGACTAAGACAAAGTTCTGTACCGTCTCCTTCCCAAGGATCACTTTCTATTCTTTTCTTTTTTTTCCGGAGTCTTCCTCCGTCACCCAGGCTGGAGTGCAGTGGCGTGAACTCACTGCAACCTCTGCCTCCTGGGTTCAAGCTATTCTCCTGCCTCAGCCTCCCAAGTAACTCGGATTACGGTCACCTGCCACCATACCTGGCTAATTCTTGTATTGTTAATAGAGACAGGGTTTCACCATGCTGGCCAGGCTGGTCTTGAACTTCTGGCCTCAAGGGATCCACCTGCCTCGGCCTCCCAAAGTGCTGGGATTACAGGCGTGAGCCACAACAACTGGGCTATAGGGATCACTTTAGATTACAGAAACATTTATCCTCCCATTTCTAATGCTCTTTTCTAGCTAAAACTGAGCAAGAGGTTGACATCATATTGCCCCAGTTCTCCAAGCTGACAGTCACGGACTTCTTCCAGAAGCTGGTATGTTGAATGCTCTCTACATAAATGACCTAAGGGGACAGCTCTTCACTTTGGCGAGTATGGTGTCTTAGTCCATGTGGGCTGCTATAACAAAGTGCCTCCAGCTAGGTGGCTTATGAACAGCAGAAATATATTTCTCAGTTCTGGAGGCTGGGAAGTCCAAGACCAAGGTGTGGGCAGATTCGGTATCTGCTGAAGGCCCATGTTCTGGTTTATAGGTGGGGCCTTCTACCTGTGTCCTCATGGCAGAAAAGGTGATGAGCTCCCTTGGGCCTGTTTTAAAAGCATGTATCCCATTCTTGAGGGTTCCACCCCAAGATTGAATCACCTCTCGAGAGGCCCCACTTCCTAATAATTACATTTATGTTTAGGTTTTAATATACAAACTTTGGGAGGGTACAGACATTCAGACCATAGCATATTTTCTTTTATTCATTTATTTTTATTGATTTGTTTTTTGAGACACAGTCTCACTCTGTCGCCCAGGCTGGAGTGCAGTGGTGCAATCTCGGCTTACTGCAGCCTCCGCCTCCCAGGTTCAAGCAATTCTCTAGCTTCAGCCTCCCAAGTAGCTGGGATTACAGGCTGGTGTCACTACACTCAGCTAATTTTATATTTTTAGTAGAGATGGGGTTTTACCATGTTTGGCCAAGCTGGTCTTGACTTCCTGGGTTCCAGTGATCTGCTCACCTTGGCCTCCCAAAGTGCTGGGATTATAGGCCTGAGCCACTATGCCCAGCCCCATAGCACATTTTAAAAGTAGCTTTTAGGTATTGTCTATTAAAAATTTTTTTATATCTTTTAATTTTTTTAGAGACATGGTCTCACTCTGTCACCCAGGCTGGAGTACAATGGCATGATCATAGCTCACTGCAGCCTCGACCTTCTGGGCTCGAGCCATCCTCTTGCCTTAGCCACCCTAGTAGATAGGACTACAGGCGTACACTGCCACGTCCAACTAATTTTTATTTCTTGTAGAGATGTCTTGCTATGTTGCCTAGGCTGGTCTCAAACTCCTGGGCTCAAACATTCCTCTTGCCTAGGCCTCACAGAGTGCTGCAATTACAGATATGAGCCACAGTGCCCAGGCCTGAGATTTTTTTTTCCTTTTTGTTTTTTTGAGACAGAGTCTCGCTCTGTCGCCCAGGCTGGAGTGCAGTGGCCGGATCTCAGCTCACTGCAAGCTCCGCCTCCTGGGTTTACGCCATT
>NW_012105142.1:606063-614244 GCF_000951045.1 Mandrillus leucophaeus
GCTGGGCATGGTGGTTCACACCTGTAATTCCAGCTACTTTATTGCTTGAACCTGGGAGGCAGAGGCTGCAGTGAGCCGAGATCATGCCACCACACTCCAGCCTATGCGATAGAGTGAGACAATGTCTCAAAAAAAAAAAAAAAAAAAGGTAATTTTAATTAATACAATGTCTAAAAGATAATTTTATTGAAAACATACTGGATATGTTTGAGAAGATGGCACTCCGGATTCTCGCATGACTGCTATAGCATGTATGCCCCCAGATGTGTCATTTGTCACTGAACAAGGCCAAGTGAGATCTTCAAGGACAGCAGGCAAAATTCCCTTTAGCTTTCAATCATCTGATCCAGCCTTCAAATCCTATACCTAACGATGCTCTCTTCCAAAGGGCCCCTTATCTGTGTTTTCGGCTAACAAGCGGTGGACGCCTCCTCGAAGCATCCGCTTCACTGCAGAAGAAGGGGACTTAGGGTTCACCTTGAGAGGGAACGCCCCCGTTCAGGTTCACTTCCTGGATCCTTACTGCTCTGCCTCGGTAAGCACATGCTTTTCTGGGCTGGCAGCAAACACAGATATCTGGGTGATTGAATTTAGGGTGGGTTCACCCATGTCAAAGGCCTGCCTTTATGTGAAAGGCCTCATGGGTGCTACATTCCCTAAAAGAAAAGGATTAATTTTTACCGTCTTTTTTTTGTTTGTTTTTTGTTAGACGTTGGGAAGTGGAGGCTGCAGTGAGTCGCAATCATGCAGTGGCGTGAACTCAGGGTTCACTGCAGCTTCTGCCTCCCGGGTTCAAGTGATTCTCCCGTCTCAGCCTCCTGAGTAGCTGGGATTACAGGCACGTGCCACCACACTCAGCTAATTTTAGTTTTAGTTTTTTTTTTTTTGTTTTTTTGAGACAGAGTCTCACTCTGTCACCCAGGCTGGAGTGCGGTGGCACGATCTTGGCTCACTGCAACCTCCACCTCCTGGGTTTAAGAAATTCTGCTGCCTCAGCCTCCCGAGTAGCTGGGATTACAGGTGTGTGCCACCATGCCCAGCTAATTTTTTGTGTGTTTTTAGTAGAGACGGGGTTTCACCGTGTTAGCCAGGATGGTCTCGATCTCCCGACCTTGTGATCCGCCCACCTCGGCCTCCCAAAGTGCTGGGATTACAGGTGTGAGCCACTGGGCCCGGCCTAATTTTTGTATTTTTAGTAGAGATGGGGTTTTGCCATCTTGGTCAGGCTGGTCTCAAACTCCTGGCCTCAAGTATTCTGTCTGCCTTGGCCTCCCAGAGTGCTAGGATTACAGGCGTAAGCCACTTTGGCCAATTTTGGCTTTTTTTTTTTTCTAAATTGCACCCAGGCTGGAGGACAGTGGCGTGATCTCGGCTTACTGCAATGTCTGCCTCCTGGGTTCAAGCAACTCTCCTGCTTCAGCCTCCTGAGTAGCTAGGATTACAGGTGCCTACCACCACACCTGGCTGACTTTTGTATTTTTAGTGGAGATGGGTTTCACCATGTTGTCCAGGCTGGTCTCTGTGATCCTGCTGACCTCTGTGAACTACTGACCTCAAGTGATCCACCCGTCTTGGCCACCCAAAGTGAATTTTTGCTTTCTTGATGTGAATTTATGCAAATACCTATTTTGTTAATGGGGATTGATTAAAGGATTTGAGTGAACAAAACATTGACTTATTTTCAACAATACTTTTTCAGGTGGCAGGAGCCCGGGAAGGAGATTATATTGTCTCCATTCAACTTGTGGATTGTAAGTGGCTGACGGTGAGTGAGGTTATGAAGCTGCTGAAGAGCTTTGGCGAGGACGAGATCGAGATGAAAGTCGTGAGCCTCCTGGACTCCACATCATCCATGGTGAGCGCTGACACCTCCCTGGGCAGTCAGTAGTGGCGTGGAGTGAAATCTGCATGAGTTCAGCCCCACAGGTGTCTACCCGACCCTCTGTCTCCTGCCTGTGTAACATGGTAGAAATGACTGGACTCCCAGGCTTGTAATCACTGGAATGTGCTCACCTTGGGTCAAAGAGAAAATTGGCAAAGTTTTTTTTTTTAAAGACAGGGTCTTGCCCTATTGCCCAGGCTGGTTTGCAGTGGTATGATCACCGCTCACTGCAGCCTCTATCTCCTGGGTTCGAGTGATCCTCCCACCTCAGCCACACGAGTAGCTGGAATTATAGGCACCCACTACCACCCCTGGCTCATTCTTTATGTATGTATGTACTTATTTATTTATTTATTTATTTATTTAATTTTTTTTTTTTTTGAGATGGAGTCTTGCTCTGTCGCCCAGGCTGGAGTGCAGTGGCCGGATCTCAGCTCACTGCAAGCTCTGCCTCCTGGGTTTACGCCATTCTCCTACCTCAGCCTCCCGAGTAGCTGGGCCTACAGGTGCCCGCCAACACGCCCAGCTAATTTTTTGTATTTTTAGTACAGACAGGGTCCCACCGTGTTAGCCAGGATGGTCTCGATCTCTTGACCTCGTGATCTGCCCGCCTTGGCCTCCCAAAGTTTTGGGATTACAGGCGTGAGCCACCGTGCCCGGCCCATTCTTTTTTTTTTTTTTTTTGAGACAGGTTCTTGCTATGTTGCCCAGGCTGGTCTTGAACTCCTGGGCTCAAGCCATCCTCTCACCTTGGCCTCCCAAAATGCTGGGATTACAGGCATGAGACACTGCACCCTGCTAGCAAACTTTTAAAAATATCCTGTGGATAAAATAATCGACTGATCTATTTTTCTGATCAAATTGTTTAATTACAAAAGCATACTCATAGTGAAAAAAACAAAAAACAACAAAAAAAATTCCAATGGTACAGAAGAGCTTAAGACAACCTGTGAAAGTTAAGACAGTCCCTCTCTACGCCCTAGAGACAGTGTCAGCCGTGTCTTGGGAGATATGGGAAGCGTTTGAGTCTCTTCAAGTTCACCCGCACAATTATCACCTTTACTTTTCCCCACATGAGGCTGGGCACGGTGCTCATGCCTGTAATCTGAGTACTTTTGGAGGCCGAGGTGGGCGGATTGCTTGAGGCCAGGAGTTCAAGACCAGCCTGGCCAACGAGGCAAACCCTGTCTCTACTGAAAATATAAAAATTAGCTGGGCGTGGTGGTGTGCACCTGTAATCACAGCTACTCTGGAGGCTGAGGCAGGAGAAGCGTTTGAACCCGGGAGGCAGAGGTTGCAGTGAGCGGAGATCATACCACTGCACTCCAGCCTGGGTGACAGAGTGAGACTCTGCCTGCAAAAAACTCTAAAATTTTCCCCAAGTGCTAGGATTCATGCCACACTTAATGACGTTCTCCTCTGCACTTTGCCACACTTAATGACGTACACTTGACCTTCCCTGTGTAACAACACTCATTTATTCATTCAACAAATATTGATTGAGGATCAATTAGGTGCCAGACACTCTCTTAGGTGTCAGAGCTCTAGCTTACATTAGACAGATAAGGTCCCTGCTCCCCCCACGAAGCTGGCACTAAGTCAGCAAATAAGTGGTCAGGATTTTGATAAGTGCTGTAAAGGAAAAAAGACCTGTAACGGGGTGGAATGATTGGGGAGGGGGCGAGGCTCTATCTAGGCAGGGCTGGAACAGACATGAGAGTGACCAGGAGGTTCGAGCCAGTTGCAGAGGGACAAGAAAGGCCTTCTGGGCAGGGGCACCTACAGGTACAGAGTCCCTGCAGCAGAATAAGCCTCTCCTACCAGAGAGGCAAAAAGAAGGCCTTTTGGCAAGAGCACCAGGACAAGGAGGGAGCCGTGGGAAGTGAGGTGGGAAGGAGGCCTTGGTGGCAGTGGTGGGAGCTTGGAAGCCACTGGGCCTTTTCAGAAGGGGAACAGTGTGGTGTGATGTTTGTTTTAGAAGGGCGTCTGCTGCCGGAGACTGGCCATGGCAGTTGTCCAGGCTGGTGACGTTAGTGGCTGAGGTGATGGGGGTGGCTGTTGGAAAGCTGGAAAGACAGGAGTGTCCCTGGGACATAGTTTGGAGGTAGAGCTGATGGGGGATTTGTGGATGCTTTGTGTAAAGGAGATGGTGGACAGGGAGGTGAGATCCCAGTGTTTGGCTTGATCAATCACATGGGTAGTGGTTATTTTTCTACCTTTAAATTTCTTTCTTTCTTTTTTTTTTTTTTTTGAGACGGGGTCTCACTCTGTGGCTCGGGCTGGAGTGCAGTGGTACAATCATAGCTCACTGTAGCCTTGACTTCCTGGGCTCAGGCAATCCTCTTGCTTCAGCCTCTCGAGTAGCTGGGACTATAGGTGTGTACCACTATGCCTGGCTAATTTGTTTGTTTATTGTAAATTTTTTTTGGTAGAGATGGGGCCTTGATATATTGCCAAGGTTGGCCTCAAACTCCTGGCCTTAAGCGATCCTCCCACCTCTGGCCTCCCAAAGTGTTGGGATTACAGGCATGAGCCACTGTGCCTGGCCTGTTTATTTTTCATAATGATGGGTAATGGGTGTGAGGGAGGTGAAGGAGAGAGGAATCAAGAGTCATGTTTTGAATGTTTCAGATGCTATTAGCGGTCAGATGTAAACATAAAGGAGGAGATTGGATGTGAAGTCTTCAGTTCAAGGAAGAAATCAGAGCTAGAAATAAATATTTGAGAATCATAGCACAGGGATGATGTTTGAGGCTGTGAGACAAAATGCAGCTCCCTGCAAGGGGGCGAGGGCTGAGGGCTAAACATTTAGAGGTCAGCTGGAAGAGAAGCAAGTGCAAAGAAAATAGAGGAGGGTTCAGAGATGTCAGAGAAAAGGAGCTTCTCAAATTAAGAGGAGAAAGCTTTGCAGAGAGCGATGGGTTGCATTGAATGCAGTTGAGAGGTGGAGAATGAGGGCGGCTTAGCTGTGCCTATCGTATTTGGCAGCGGGATGAAAAGACACTTTCGTGGAGAGGTGGCAACGGAAGTCAGTTGAGAGAGGGCCAGAGAGCCAATGGATTTTGAACATATCCGTGAAATGTTCAGCACAGGCAAATCCAGAGACAGAAAGTCGATGGTGCTGGGGCTGGGCAATGGGAGTGGGGAGGGACTGCAGAAGCGTTATAAAGTAGAAGGTTTCTTTTTGGGGGCGATGGAAATGTTCTGAAATTGGTGGTAGTGATGGTCACCCAACTTTGTGAATATACTAAAAGTCACTGATATCCCGGCACGGTGGCTCACACCTGTAATTCCAGCACTTTGAGAGGCTGAGGCAGGATGTTTGCTTGAGCCCAGGAGTTCAAGACCAGCCTGGGCAACATGGCGAGACCTAGTCTCTACAAAATATAAAAAAAAATTAGCCAGGCATGGGGGCACACGCCTGTAGTCCCAGTTACTTGGGAGGCTGAGGCAGGAGGATCACTTGAGCCCAGGGAGGTTGAGGCTGCAGTGAGCTATGATTGTACCACTGCACTAGCCGGAGTGCAGTGGCGTGATCTTCTTTTGTTGTTGTTTTTTGTTTTGTTTTGTTTTGTTTTGTTTTGAGACAGGGTCTCACTCAGTTGCCCAGGCTGGAGTGCAATAGTGCAATCATAGCTCACTACAGCCTCGACTTCCAGGCCTCAAAAGATCCTCCCTTCTCATCACCTGAGGTCAGGAGTTCAAGACCAGCCTGGTCAACATGGTGAAACCCTATCTCTACTAAAAATAAGCTGGGCGTGGTGGCACATGCCTATAATCCCAGCTACTTGGGAGGCCAAGGCAGGAGAATCACTTGAACCCAGGAAGCAGAGGTTGCAGTGAGCCGAGATCGTGCCACTGTACTCCAGCCTGGGCAAGAGAGGGAGACTCCATCTCAAAAAAAAACAACAAAAAACCAAAGATCCTCCCAAGTAGCTGGGACTACAGGCGTGTACCACTATACCCAGCTAATTTTTAAATTTTTTGTAGTGACAATCTCATTTTGTTGCCCATTCTGGTCCCAAACTCCTGGGCTTAAGCAGTCTTCCTGCCTCCACCTCCCAAAGTGTTAGGATTACAGGAATGAACCAGACCAAAAGTAATTTCCATTTTGTCTTTTATTTAATTAATTTTGTAGTGACAGGGTCGGACTAAGTTATCCAAACTGATCTTGAATTCCTAGCCTCAAGAGACCCTCTCGAATCAGCCTCCTGAATAGTTGGGATTACAGGCATGAGCCACTGTACCTGGCTCTTTTTTTTTCTTTTTGGACATAGAGTCTCGCTCTTGTCATCCAGGCTGGAGTGCAGTGGTGCAATCTTGGCTCACTGCAATCTCCGCCTCCCGGGTTCCAGCGATTCTCCTGCCTCAGCCTCCTGAGTAGCTGGGATTACAGGCACCCGCCACGACGCCTGGCTAATTTTTGCATTTTTAATAGAGACGAGGTTTCACCATATTGGCCAGGCTGATCTTGAACTCCTGGCCTCTGGTGATCGGCTCGCCTTGGCCTCTCAAAAGTGCTGGGATTACAGGAGTGAGCCACCATGCCCAGCCCCTGGCTTTTTAAAAATGATTTTTAAAAAATAATTTATTTTTGTCTGTTAATTTTTATGATAAGGATTTTGGATAATGATAGTCAAGCACTGTTTTTAGCGACTGAGCCTTTCAAACAAAATCAAATAATGAGAACATTTAGCCTAGCACTCTGGCTGAACTGATGACCTGCTGCCCTTGGCTACTCTCTTGACTACAGTGGGGATTCCTGGTTGAACAAATCTAAGTTTGGAATCAAGCTCTGGAATTAGGCCCTGACTGCCGTTCACAAGCTGTGTGACCTTCAGCACGTTCATACCCTCCCTGGGCCTCAGTTTTCTCATCCAGAGGATGGAAGAGTTAGGCCTACACAGTGGTTTTAAATTGTGCTCTGTATAAAGCCCTGAGTTCTAGAGGGGTACCCCAGGTAGATTTGAGTGAGGAGTGGGTGGCGGGGAAAGAAATAGTAAATGGAGCTGGGCACAGCGGCTCACGCCTGTAATCCCAGCACTTTGGGAGGCTGAGGCAGGTGGATCACTTGAGGCCAGAAGTTCAAGACCAACCTGGCCAACACGGTGAAACCCTGTCTCTACTAAAAATACAAAAATTAGCTGGGCATGATGGCATGCGCCTGTAATCCCAGCTACTTGGGAGGCTAAGGCAAGAGAAGCGCTTGAACTTGGGAGGTGGAGGTTGCAGTGAGCCAAGATCAGGCCACTGCACTCCAGCCTAGCAAGAGCAAGACTCCGTCTCAAAAAAAAAAAAAAGGCTTTTCAAAGTGGTGGTACACATTGCAGGAGTGAGAGAGAGAGAGAGAGTGAGAGAGAGAGAGAGAGTGTGTGTGTGTGATATTGGGGTGGACCTGGGGGGGAATAGGGTCAAGAAAGGCTTTTCTTTTTTTTTTTTGAGACGGAGTTTTGCTCTGTCGCCCAGGCTGGAGTGCAGTGGCATGATCTTGGCCCACTGCAAACTCCACCTGCTGGGTTCAAGCGATTCTTCTGCCTTAGCTCCTGAGTAGCTGGGATTATAGGTGTGTGCCTCCACACCCAGCTAATTTTTGTATTTTTAGTAGAGATGGGGTTTCACCATGTTGGCCAGGATGGTCTCGAACTCCTGGCCTCAAGTGATCCGCCCGCCTCAGCCTTGTGAGACACTGTGCCCAGGCCCCTCTTAGGGTTTATATTAGGAACAATGGCCCTCAACTATTGCAGAGATATATTGTATGCCTAATTTTAGTGCCAGAACATAGTAGATGATCAATAAACATGGCGAACTAAACAATCTCAGTGTTAGGCAAACCTTAGAAGCTGGTGATAGCCCATGTGGAAGTCTTCAGAAAACAAGTTTCCTTAGATTTCCAGTTTGAATCCTACGTGATTCTTTGACAGTTAATAGTAGAGAGTGTTTAGTGGTACAAAGTTTCAGCTGAGGAAGATGAAAAAGTTTTAGAGATGGATGGTGGCAGTGGAGCATAATGAGGTGAATGTAACTTAATGCCACTGAACTCTACACTTGAAAATGGTGAACATGGCAAATAGTAGCACTGTGAATTTTCTTTTTCTTTTACTTTTTGGCTCCTTCAAGTCATGGGACACTGGATTCTTGAAAGAGGGTGAAATGGATCTATACTTACTGGTGTGGATTGAAATCCAAGATGTATTAAGGAAAGAAAGTCGGGTGTAGGCAAGGTCAGGAGATTGAGACCATCCTGGCTAACACAGTGAAACCCCGTCTCTACTAAAAATACAGGGAAAAAAAAAAAAAAA
>NW_012105142.1:614324-618719 GCF_000951045.1 Mandrillus leucophaeus
GGAGCTTGCAGTGAGCCGAGATCACGCCACTGCACTCCAACCTGGGTGACAGAGCAAGACTCCATCTTAAAAAAAAAAAAAAGGAAATCAGATGTAGAATAGTGTAGTATATTCCTTTTCAGAAAATGAATGGTAATATACTTATGCACATGTAGAAATACTTGTACATGCACATCATCTTTAGAAGTGTAACATGGAGGGCCTAGAAGCCCAGGTGACAGGGAGACCTATTGCTCACTGAATTTTTTTTTTTTTTCTTCCCTTCCCTTCCCCTCTTCCCTTCCTTTCTCCTCTTCCCTTTCCTTTCCCTCTTTCCTTTCTTTCCCCTCTTCCCTTCCCCCCACCCCCACCTTTTTTTTTTTTTTGAGACAGAGGTCTCACTGTGTCGCCCAGGCTGGAGTGCAGTGGCGCAATCACAGCTCACTATAGCCTCAGCCTCCTGGGCTCAAGCAATCCTCCCCTCTAAGCCTCCCAGGCAGCTGGGACTCTAGTCGTGAGCCGCCACGCCCCACCCTGTATTTTCATATTCGTGACCATTAGTATTACTACTTTCTCAACTATAAGAAGAACCTTAAAATGTGAGTTGTGGCTCCTAAGCTTAAATTATTACTATTGAGTACATTCCTTAAAAATTATCCTTGTTGGACCTGGTGGCGCATGCCTAGAGCCCCAGCTACTCAGGAGGCCAAGGCAGGAAGATCACTTGAGCCCAGGAGTTCAAGAGCAGCCTGGGCAACATAGCAAGACCCTGTCTCAAAAAAGAAAAAAAGTTTGTCCTTGTTTTAAGAACCTGATTCTACATAAGCATTGGTCACCTGAGTTTCCGAATTATATCTGTTTAATTTAATTTATTTTTTGGAGACAATCCTGCTCTGTCGTCCAGGCTGGAGTGCAGTGGTGCGATCTTGGCTCACTGCAACCTCCACCTCCCGGCTTCAAGTGATTCTCATGCCTCAGCCTCCCAAACATCTGGGACTACAGACATCCACCACCACACCTGGTTAACTGTTGTATTTTTAGTAGAGATGGGGTTTCACCATGTTGGCCAGGCTGGTCTCGAACCCCTGACCTCAAGTGATCCGCCTTCCTCGGCCTCCCAAAGTCTTGGGATTACAGGTGTGAGCCACCTCGCCTGGCCAGACTTCATAGTTTTTATAATCTATCTTGATAATGCCTGACACCCTTTTTCTTACTTTTCTGCGTGCAGCATAATAAGAGTGCCACATACTCCGTGGGAATGCAGAAAACGTACTCCATGATCTGCTTAGCCATCGATGACGACGACAAAACTGATAAAACCAAGAAAATCTCCAAGAAGCTTTCCTTCCTGAGCTGGGGCACCAACAAGAACAGACAGAAGTCAGCCAGCACGTTGTGCCTCCCGTCGGTCGGGGTTGCACGGCCTCAGGTCAAGAAGAAGCTGCCCTCCCCTTTCAGCCTTCTCAACTCAGACAGTTCTTTGTACTAATGTGAGGAAACAAACACGTTCAGGCCCCGAACATTTCCAGTGCTGACTCGGCCTTAAATGTTTGTGCCATGATGGAAAATATCTATCTATTCTCAAATCCTGTTTTTCTCATAGTATAAACTCACATTTGATGTGTTTTTATGAAGGAAAGTAACCAAGAAACCTCTAGAAATTAGTGGAAAAAGAACTTTTTTGAGTCGTGTCACTATACTGCTGTAAGTTATTTATTATATAAAGTATTGTAAATAGAATAGTGTTGAAGATATGACATACAGCTATTTTTAATGGTGACAATTATGACTTCCAGTCACTATTAAATTGGGGTTACCTATATTAGTACAATTTCTAGTTGTTTCCAGGTTTGGCTAATAATCATTCCTTAACCTAGAATTCAGATGATCCTGGAATTAAGGCAGGTCACAGGACTATAATGATAGAATTAAATTAGTGTCACTAAAAATTGTTCCAAAGTGCTGCTTCCTAATAGGAATTCATTATCCTAAAACAAGATGTTTCTATTATATCGATATAATATGAATGCTATTTCTAGAAAAAGTATAGTGCCAAATTTGTCTTGACTTATTAAATAAAAACAGTGTAGGAGCAGCTTTTCTTCTAGTTTGATGCCATTTAAGAATTGCTAACACAGTGGCAGTGTTAGATGAAGATGCTGTCTACAAGGTAGATAATATACTGTTTGATACTCAAAACATTTTTCATTTTGTTTAAAGTAGAAGTTACATAATTCTATATTTTAAGTCGGGTTAAAAAGTAGTTTTACATTTTATAAGATAATGATGTAAATGATTCAAGTTTAAAGCTCTCTTTGACCTTTTTTTCTTTTTTTGAGATAGAGTCTTGCTCTGTTGCCCAGGCTGGAGTGCAGTGGCACGATCTCAGCTCAGTGCAACCTCCGCCCGCTGGGATCAAGCGATTCTCCTACCTCAGCCTCCCAAGTAGCTGGGACTATAAGTGCCCATTACCATGCCTGGCTAATTTTTATATTTTTAATAGAGGTGGTGTTTCACCATGTTGGTCAGGCTGGTTTCGAAATCCTGACCTCAAATGATCCACTCACCTCAGCCTCCCAAAGTGCTGGGATTATAGGCATGAGCCACCACACCCGTCCCACTATTTCACTTTTTAAAATGACATTCCTACCGATTGATTTTTATCTTGCTATAAGTTGGATGACACCGTGAATCTAATAAGGTTCACTGTTGACACAGTACAAGTTACATAGCTAAAATACATAGCATTGAAGACTAATTTGAAGGATTAACAAGAGTTTATTTTCTGTTGTGCAATATCTTAAAGGAAGGAACCACCTTTGGAAAAGTGTATCTGCTGCTCCTAGGGCCATGTTTGTATAAATATTTAAATAAACATATTCATTTACCTGAGTTAATATTTCTTTGTACTTTTAGTTCACTTTCATTCCCTCTTTCAAATTGTTTCTCCCCTAATGCACACAGTTTTTAATGTTTTGATTTTTTTTAGTTACTAACATTTCACAAAGCAGAACTTAAAAGAGCTTTCAAGTTATCTTAGTATTTTCTAAGACAGATGCCATCTTTGTGCTTATTTTTTGTTTTTGTCTTTTTTTCGAGACAGGGTCGCACTTTGTCGCCCAGGCAGGAGGACAGTGGCGCAATCATGGCTCACTGCAGCCTGAACTTTCGAGGCTCAAGCAATCCTCCCACCTCACCCTCCTGAGTAGCTGGGACTGCAGGCATGAGCTGCCACGCCTGGCTAATTTTTAAATTTTTTGTAAAGATGGGGTCTTGCCATGTTGCCCAGGCTGATCTCGAAATCCTGGACTCAAGCAATTCTCCCACCTCAGCCTCCCAAAGTGCTGGGACTACAGGTGTGAGCCACCGTGTCTGGTCTGTGTCTATTTTTCGAATGGGCAATTACGTACCTTTTGATCCCCAGCCCCTGGTTCCCTCACTGGATGTAGCTGCTGTCATCATTTTCTTGTATCCTCCCATTGTTGGGCCTTCCACGTACAAACACATCCTGTTCTGCCTCACGCGCATTGAGTTTTCAACTTTAAATTTTTTTTTTTTTTGAGATGGAATCTCACTGTCGCCCAGGCTGGAGTGCAGTGGAGCAATCTCGGCTCACTGCAACCTCCACCTCCTGGGTTCAAGCGATTCTCGTGCCTCAGCCTCCCGAGTAGCTGGGATGACAGGTGTGTGCCACCACACCCTGCTAATTTTTCTATTTTTAGTAGAGACGGGGCTTCACCATGTTGGCCAGGATGGTCTGGATCTCCTGACCTTGTGATTCGCCCCCCTTGGCCTCCTAAAGTGCTGGGATTACAGGCATGAGTCACCGTGCCCGGCCATCGAGTTTTCAACTTTAAATGGGAACTTCAGACTCCGTATTTTCTGTGTGCAGAAGACAGACGCAGTGTATAAACAAGCTGTACATCTGCCAAAAAAAAAAGGGCGGGGGGAGAGAGGCAGGAACAAAGGAGAGGAGGAAGGAACTGTTGCACAGTTATTTATTTACACTGGAAACAGCCCTCGCAGTACAGACCTGAAGAACAGCAGCTCACTCCAGGAACACGGGGCTTAGCATATGCAGTGCTTCCTTGTACATTTGTTTCCTTCAGATGGTCACATCCACCACGGAAGCTTTTTAGAAGGCACTTTCCATGGCAGATGCAGGTCAAGGTCGCACCTTAAAATCGGCCCTAACTGGCTTTTTGCTGAGTGTGAGTCCCTGATTCTCTTGCGAAGATCTCACCAGCCCTTTGCATCTTAGCAGAATGAAGGCAGTGCCCTCTGCAGCCCACTAACTTCACAAGCTGAACTCAGATGCCAAGGCAGGACGATCCACAGGCTCCATTCAGGCCTCGCCTCATCTTTCACTAGCTACTGCTAGAGGAAATCCTTTTTCTTGTTTTTTTTTTTTTTTTT
>NW_012105142.1:619164-630964 GCF_000951045.1 Mandrillus leucophaeus
TTTTTTAGTAGAGACGGGGTTTCACCATGTTAGCCAGGATGGTCTCGATCTCCTGACCTCGTGATCCACCCGCCTCGGCCTCCCAAAGTGCTGGGACTACAGGTGTGAGCCACCGCGCCTGGCCTCTTTTTTTTTTTTTTTCTTTTTTAGAGCCAGGGTCTCACTTTGGCGCCCAGGCTGGAGTGCAGTGGTACGATCTCAGCTCACTGCAACCTCCGCCTCCCGGGTTCAAGTGATTCCCGTGTCTCGGCCTCCCAAGTAGCTGGGATTACAGGCCCCTGTCACCATGCCTGACTAATTTTTTCTATTTTTAGTAGAGATAGGTTTCTCCATGTTGGCCAGGCTGGTCTTGAACTCCTGACCTCAGGTGATCTGCTGGCTTCGGCCTCCCAAAGTGCTGAGATTACAGGCATGAGCCACTGTGCCCGGCCCATTCTCTTGCTTTTTAAAGCTGAAAACAAGATCCTGGTGTTTGTGGTCTCCGGAGAAGACACGGTGGCCCTGAGGCCAACCATCACCTGGGCTGTGTGAAGAAGGCATGGATCTGCTTTGCCACTGCTTGTCCGACCACCTGCTCCAGTTCCCGAATGGAAGCATTACTCAGTTGCTGGATGCTTGGAAACTTCTGGAGGAGAAGGGGAGCTTTAACTTTTCCAACTCCTGGGATCTGCTGCACGGTTCGAAGGAGCGATGGCTCAGACAGCAGCAGGGCCCGTTTCTTCCTGAGAAGAGGGTTCTTACTGGGTTCTTTGGTTTGCTCTTGAACCTGAACCGCAAATGAAAGGAACAGCACGTGAGCGCCCTCTGGAGGACTGGCCCGTTTTCTTAAAATTTGTTTTGTGGAAATACCGTTTTTCCATTTGGTTCAGCTTCACTTAAGGAAACAAATGTTTTCATATACCATGAATATAATTTCTCAGACATCAGTGAAATTATTGAAAGGTGAGCCACACAAAGGAGTAAGGCAATAATTTACAAAAACGTGCGTTTTCAGAATGTTTAGAAAAACACACTGAGGAATTCAAACACTTTCTGATAGTCCATTAAGAAACATTTCAGTTGTGCAGGATTAAATGATGGCTACACCTAAACTAGACGTACTTCACGCAGGTCCTGCAGGAAGCCTGCCTCAAAGGAGAAACCTGGTCTGCAGTTAGTGGTGGTTATACTAAGGCAGACAATAGCATTATACCAAGGAAAGTTAGGAACGGCAATGCAAGGGATTTGGTAGAGAGGGATCTGTGAACCATTTGTGGCTGCCTGCATCTCCAATGTGGCTCTCAACTCTAGCTCCACATCAGAGGGGGAGATTTAAAAACAACACACATAACAAAGAACACGAAAGTGAAAGAAACAAAAACACAACACACACACACAGAGCTGATGTTCTCCATGCTGGGATCAGAGGCATAAGCCACTAAACTGATTTTAAAAATAAGTGTTGGTGGCCGGGTGCGATGGCTCATGCCTATAATCCCAGCACTTTGGGAGGCCGAGGTGGGCGCATCACCTGAGGTCGGGAGTTCGAGACCAGCCTGACCAACATTGGGAAACCCCATCTCTACTAAAAATACAGATTAGCTGGGCATGGTGGCAGGTGCCTGTAATTCCAGCTACTTGGGAGGCTGAGGCAGGAGACTCACTTGAACCCAGGAGGTGGAGGTTGCAGTGAGCCAAGATCCCACCACTGCACTCCAGCCTGGGCAACAAGAGTGAAACTCCATCTAAAAAAAAAAAAAAAAAAAGTGTTGGTTGGGTGCGGTGGCCCAGCACTTTGGGAGGCCGAGGCAGGCGTATTACCTGAGGTCAGGAGTTTGAGACCAGCCATGGCCAACATGGTGAAACTCTTGTCTCTACTAAAAATACAAAAATTAGCCAGGCATGGTGGTGGGTGTCTGTAATCCCAGCTACTAGGGAGGCTGAGGCAGGAGAATCACTTGAACCCAGGAGGCAAAGGTTGCAGTGAGCCAAGATTATACCACTGCGCTCCAGCCTGAATGACAGAGCAAGACCCTATCTTAAAAAAAAGAAACAAACCTAGCCAGGTGTGGTGGCTCACACCTGTAATCTCAGCACTTTGGGAGGCCAAGGTGGGCAGATCACGAGGTCAGGAGTTTGAGACCAGCCCGGCCAACATGGTGAAACCCTGTCTCTACTAAAAATACAAAAATTAGCCGGGTGTGGTGGCACGTGCCTGTAGTCCCAGCTACTCGGGATGCTGAGGCAGAAGAATGGCTTGAACCCGGGAGGCAGAGGTTGCAGTAAGCTAAGATTGTGCCACTGCACTCTGGCCTGCGGGATACAGCGAAACTGCGTCTCAAAAACAACAACAACAACAACAACAAAAAACTTGCACAAGGTGCTGATGCTTAACAAAAACACGGGATGAGATAAACAGCTTCTAGTTGACATTTTCTTTCCTTTGTTTTTTTTGAGACAGAGTTTCGCCCTTGTTGCTCAGGCTGGAGTGCAATGGTGTAATCTCCACTCACTGTAACCTCCGCTTCCTGGGTTCAGGTGATTCTCCTGCCTCAGCCTCCCGAGTAGCTGGGATTACAGGTGCTCGCCACCACACCCAGCTAATTTTTGTATTTTTAGTAGAGACGGTGTTTCGCCATGTTGGCCAGGCTGGTCTCGAACTCCTGGCTTCAAGTGATCCACCCGCCTCGGCCTCCCAAAGTGCTGGGACTACAAGCGTGAGCCATCACGCCTGGCCTCTAGTTGACATTTTCACCAGCGAAAGGGCAGGATAATGACTGATGGAGTCATCACACCCTGAGAATCTAAAATCAGGTGTCCAGCTTGTATACTTTGTGATACACTTGCCTACAGTGAGTGACAAGCTGAGCTGGCTGCTGATGCAACTTCCATATTTAAATTCCTCGAAGAGACTTTATAAACCAACTCAGGGAATGACATAGATTGGATTGATGGTTGCTTCTGGAGGGCAGCTGAGTGTCCATGAGGACAGGACTACCATGAAGGTGTAGGAATCGGTACTCACCAACTGGATAACAAGGCAGGATGCTTCCATCTGGCTGGCCACTGGAAGCAGCACCATTCCAAGGTCCAGCACAGTAAACTTCTGTAGGGCTGGGAAGTATTGTTCACTCATCCGGGTTTTTTCAACGACTACAATTCCTTGAAGATTACCGGACTTGAAAGGAAAAAAAGACAGTAAATCATTTTGCAACCAAATTACTTTTCAGGTTAAGAATGCTATCACTTCGTGCCTGGCCTGGCCAATGATTTTAAATAAATGATATCAAGGGATGGAGGGAAGGTTGGGGTGAGACAAATCAATGTTTAATTTCAGTTTCTTTAATACAATACTTACATTTCTTTTTTTTTGTTTTGTTTTTTGAGATGGAGTCTCACTCTGTTGCTTAGGCTAGAGTGCAGTGGCGTGATCTCGGCTCACTACAGTCTCTGCCTCCCAGGCTCAAGCAATTCTGCCATCTCAGCCTCCCGAGTAGCTGGGATTACAGGCATGTACCACCATACTCAGCTAATTTTTGTATTTTTAGTAGAGACAGGGTTTCACCATGTTGGCCAGGCTGGTCTCCAACTCCTGACCTCAGGTGATCCACCTGCCCTGGCCTCCCAAAGTGCTGGGATTACAAGCGTGAGCCATGGCACCTGGCCTAATACTTACATTTCTAACCCGAACAAGCCTCTTTCTGTAGCCATTTCCTGCCACCAAATCAGCTTCGGTGACATAAAGAACGCAGCATCTGTTCGACAGATAAAAGTCTGGTGTCAAGCCATCCTCGAAAATGAGTTTAATTTTCCCTTAAAATACAGAGAAGAAAATGAGTTCCATGAGCTTTGGATGAAAAGATGGCAATAATAAGCAGATTTTTTTTTTTTGTTAGGGGAGGAAAGGGCTGGGAGAGGGCAGCCCACCGACCTTGCATCTCCTGCGCCAGCTGTGACCCGCGCCATTTCTCATTGGCCACAATATGCCCCAAAGGCACGTGCACGGGGCCCGTATCATCCGGGGGTTTCTTTTCCATGGATGGTCTCCACCTAAGGAGGGAAAAGTCAGGCGGCACTTGAGCAGGCTCTCCTGCACATGGCCCTGCATTCCACTGCAAGCCAGGGGCCTCTGGGGCAGGATCCCCTCCTGAAGATTGAATTATTTGTCAGAAAACTGTCAAATAAGATTCCCTTTTAAATTACTAATAAGAAAACACAAAGGCCTGAACGAAGGCCAGGGTGGCTGGAGAGGGGGTGTGTGGTGGTGGAGGTGCTAATGGCATTGGGTTCCAATAATGGCAGAGGCACGATCAGATTCAAGTTTTAAAAGAATCCTGGGCTGGGCACAGTAGCTCACGTCTGTAATCCCAACAATGGGCCAGGCTGAGGCGGGAGGATCGCTTGAACCAAGGAGTTCGAGACCCCCCTGGGCAATACAGCGAGATCCCGTTTGCCAATTATTTGTGGCGAAATAAATTCTCTAAGAACCAGGAGATTCCTGTCCCGGTGTCCGCGTCCTTCATTTTCATCACGTGCCTAGCCCCTGATACCCCAGGTGGATCCGCACCGTGGCTCCTCAGTCCAGTCCTAGGCCCGAACACAGCCGGCAGGAACCCCACGGTCCCAGTCTAGAGATCATGTTACTGGCGGCCGCGCCACTTCCGGGTTCAAGCCCTCGGAGCTCGCCTAGTCCTTTATCCAGCCCGCCCTCCGCCTCCCGCAGCGCCGGATAGGCTGTGTCGTCAGAAATGGACGTCTAATGTGACCAATAAGAGAACGGATAGGGCGGACGTTTCTGCCCTGGCGGGGATTTGAACAGGAATCGACTAGTTGCCAAGAACGACCGGTGTGGAAGTAACCTTAGCTCTGATTGGTCGAGGGCCGAGCTGAGCCAATGGCCGACGTGGTTGCTGCAAAGTCCATTGCGAAGAGAAAGCTTGAGGGGCTGGGCCTGCGGCGGGCTTTAGGGAGTGGTCCCTGGCTGTGGAGAGATCTGCTGATGAGTCCAGCCCCCGGCCCGGTCTCCTGGAGCTGCAAGGATGCTCCTGGGGTTTCGGAGAGGCCGCAGGGGCCAGTTCGTAAGTAGATGCTCGCCTGCCGCACGCGGAGCTCTATGGGGCCGGGGATTAGGGGTAAAGGGTTGCGGCGGGTTGGGGTTTGGCCTGAGATCCAGTCAAGGCGGCGGCACAAGAGAAAATGGTTTTCAGTTTAAGAAGCCTTGATTTTTCGTGTTCTAAACTTTTTTTTTTCTTTTAAGAAACAGGGTCTCGCTCTGTCGCCCAGGCTGGAGTGCAGTTTTGCGATCATAGCTCACTGCATCCTCGAACTCCTGGGCTTAAGCGATCTTCCCACCTCAGCCTCCTGAGTAACTGAGACTATAGGCGCGCGCCACCACTCCTGGCTAATTGTTCAATATTTTTGTGGAGACAGGGATCTTGCTGTGTTCACAGGGTGGTCTTGAACTCCTCAACCTCCCAAAGAGTTGGTATGACAGGCGTGAGCCACTATGCCCGGCTTTAACAATCTTCTGCCCCAGGGTCGGCCACAGTTGGACAGGAGCACCCTGCCTCACCTGTTGCATTCGTCCCCGTGCCCTGAGTTAACTCCTGGCCGACGTGCACCTGCTGCACTGCTGGATATAGTGATCCTTCATTCTTCCCTCCGCCACCCACCATGTACATCCCATCAGCAAGTCCCATCCGATCTACCCACGACATACATCTGCCAGCTGTTCCCATCTCCACCCACACCCCGGCCTCCAGCATCTACCCGGACTACTGCGGCGGATCCCAACTGGTTTCTCTGTTTCCACTCTCGCCCTTCCCCTAGGTCAATTCTCCACATAGCAGCCAAGGGGATTCTTGTATTTATTTATTATTTAATTTAGTTTTAGAGACAGGGTCTTGTCCTGATGCCCAGGCTGGAGTGCAGTGGCACGATCTTAGCTCACTGTGGCTTCAACCTCCTGGTCTCAAGTGGTCCTCCTGCCTCAGCCTCCTGAGTAGCTGGGACTACAGGTGTGTACCACCACACCTAGCTGCTTTTTATTTATTTTATTTTTTGCTTCACGCGTTGCCAAGTCTCAATGCCTGGCTAATTTAAAAAATTATTTTGTAGAGGCCAGGCGAGGTGGCTTTTGCCTGGAATCCAGCACTTTGGAAGGCTGAGGCGGGCGGATCATTTGAGGTCAGGAGTTCAAGATCACCCTGGCCAACATGGTGAAACCCCATCTCTACTAAAACCACAAAAATTAGCGGGCGTGGTGGTGGGCGCCTCTAATCCCAGCTACTCGGGAGGTTGAGGTGGGAGAATCGCTTAAACCCAAGAGGCAGAGGTTGCAGTGAGCCAAAATTGTGCCACTGCACTCCAGCCGGGGCAATAAAGTGAGACTCTGTCTCAAAAAAACATAAAAAAAATATATATTTTTTGTAGAGATGGAATCTGGCTATGCTGCTCAGGCTGGTCTTAAACCTTGGCTCAAGCAATCCTCTCACCTTTGCCTCCAGAGGGTTGAGATTACAGGCGTGAGCCACTGCACCTGGCCTGAGGTTTTATTTAAAGCCCCAAACATTAATGAGTTCCTGCTGTGTGCTGATACCCACAGCTGATTGACAGCTTATGGCCACAGGGTCTGTAGGACAGACAAGCCCCTAAATAATTCTGTACACAATGGTAAAACAAGAACTGCTGTTGACGTGTGTATCAGAAGGGCAGCAACGTCAGCCGGGAGAGTTGACCTGGGCTTGGCAGGGAGTAAGAAAAGAATTCTGGGTGCAGAAGACAGCAAATGCCAAGGCCTGAAAAAGAATGAATTATTTGCTCTTTGGGAAGTGGGAGCCCACGCTGAGTGCTAAAGCACAGGGACTCTGCCTGGGAAGAGGAGGGGAAGCAAGAAATGAATTTGGGTCGTTGTGATGGCAGTGGCTGCTGCCATCACGCTGTGTGGCTGGGGCTGCACACTTCATGGAGCCGGTGGAAGCTCCGCCCCTTGTGAGTTGGGACGGGAGCCGCAAACCGCTGCTGCAGACCCAGGCCTCTTGCTCTACGGAGCAGGCAGGAGCCCCACCCTCCTGGGCAGGGCTACAGCCACCCAAACTGCAGCTGTGGATCCGAGGCTCTCTGTGCTCCTGCGGGAGCCGGGAACAGGCAGAATCTGCCCTTCTATGTGCAGCTGCAGCTCCTCAGGCAGGAGCCGGGGACAAGCGCGAGCCCTGCCCCTTCCAAGTTGGCGGGGTGGGAGCTCCCAGGGTGTGGCTGCGGCTGCCCTCCCAGGCACAGGACTAGGGCATCTCTGCAGCCTGGACCATAGGGCACCCGGCAACACACAACGGCTCTAATCTTGCAGGGCGGTTGGAGCCAAGCCCTGGGGCCAAGAATGGCAGCAGGAGGAAAGGGGCGGGGTCCCCAGTGAGGCCCCACCCTCAGGCCAGGGAGGGCCTGAAGGCTGGGGGCTGGGCCGCCAGTCCCTCTGACCAGAGTGGAAACTCGCAGAGCCTCTTCTGGGCCTGCCCATGGTCCAATCAGCACGCACTTCCTCCCCTCTGAGGTCCATAAAGACCCTGGACTCAGCCAGAGTGGTGCAGGGAACGGCCAGAGGAGGAGGTGGGTAGAGAGACGAGGGGACAGGATGACCAGCTACAGAGAGGAGTACCCTCTCTGCTGATAGCTGGAGACGATGGGGTGGCTGGCTGCGGAGAGGAGTGCCTTCTCCGCTGAGAGCTACAGACACCACCTGCCAGCAGAGAGGAGCTACTCTCTGCTGAGAGCTTCAGAGACCTGCAGAGACATTGGAATGACTTGCCTGTGGAGAAGAGCCACCCTTTCCAGGGCCTCCTCTCTGCGGAGAGCTGAACACTTGAGCTCATGGGACAACCTGCCTCCAGAGAGGAGCTGCCTACTCCTCTGAGCTCTTCTAACACGAAATAAAACTCTTCTTCCCCCTTCACTAGTCTGAGTACCTCATTCTTCCTGGACGCAGGACAAGAACTCAGGCAAAGGCACTGTGGCCACAGAGGTTCCAACCAGAAAAATCGACAGGCCAAAAATCCCATAACAGTTGGTAGGAACCAACCTATATCAGCTGATATGCCATGCTGGACATTTGCCTGCCGTCGAGAGAGTGGTGCTGCCCGTGAGGGTTTTTATGCCCGGTAGAGACAGGATGGATGAGGGGACCATAGTTAGGAAATGACTGTGATGGTAGGAGACATGTTTTAGTGTGCAATAGGGGATTCACTCTTTCAAAAAAAAAAAAAAAAAAAAATCTTATGCAGCCTTTTTGGAGGACCTGCTGGACACCAGCCCTTGGGATTCACAGGTTAAGAAAACCTTTTCTGGTCAGGTGCAGTGGTTCACACCTGTAATCCTAGCACTTTGGGAAGCTGAGGCAGGTGGGTTGCCTGAGGTCAGGAGTTTGAGACCACCCTGGCCAACATGGTAAAACCCCATCTCTACTAAAATACAAAAATTAGCTAGGCATAGTGGCACATGCCTGTAGTCCTAGCTACTTGGGAGGCTGAGGCATGAGAATAACTTGAACCTGGGAGGTGGAGGTTGCAGTGAGCTGAGATGGTGCCACTGCACTCCAGCCTGGGCAACAGATGAGACTCTGTCTACAAAACAAGCAAACAAACAAAAATCCTTGTCGTGCAGCAGATAATGGAAGGGGGCGGGGAGGAAACATGGAAACTGTGGAATCACTTGACAGATGCAGGGTGGCAGGCGCCACTCAGAGAGGTAAATAGAGTGGGGATATTGGGTAGAGACTGCTTGGAGCTTCTGCTCCGGTGGGTGGCTGTGCAAGTTGGGAGTAGGGGCTGTAGGAGATGACGGGAAGGTCTGCCCATCCCTCACTCCTGAAAGAGGCCCCCACGCTGTGCCACCCTTCCCAACCTTGTGTCTCATGCTGACCACTACCTAACATTCCTGGGGCCACTGTCAGTGGGTGCTCCTCACTAGGCCCCAGTATCTCCTCCATCTGCTCTGAAAGCCCTTCCCATGGGAATTGCCCCCATCATCGGGGACAAGGAATTACAAAGGAGCATGAGGACTCTTGTCAGAATGACAGATGTATTTATTGTCTTTTTTTCTTTTTCAGAAGTTGCCCTATTAATTATCTTTTTAAAATAAATATTTGTAGAGGCAGGGCCTCACTCACAACAGCCTCACTGTTGCTCAGGCTGCAGTGCAGTGACACGATCATAGCTCACTGCAGCCCTGACCTCTTGGGCTCAAGTGATCCTGGAGTCTTAGCCTCTTGAGTACCTGGGATTGCAGGCATGCACCAGCATGCTCAGATAATTATTTTCTTTTAATTTTTGCTATGGATAAGGTTTTGCTATGTTGCCCAAGCTGATCTTGAACTCCTGGGCACAAGCAATCCTCCTGCCTCAGCCTCCCAGGATCAGTTTAGCCTAGGAGTTCAAGACCAACTTGGGCAACATAGTGAGACCCCCATCTCTGCAGAAAATTTAAAAAATTAGCCAGTCAGGCTGGGTCCCCAGCCCCACCCTCGCAGATGCCTCTGCCTTCCAGCAAAACAGAGAACCGTGCGTATGATTTCCAGAGCACTGCAACCAATGTCTTGCTTCATTCCTTTGTTCATGCTATTCCCTCTTCCTAGAATGCTGTTCCATCACATTCCCAAATGTGGGACCAATGGGCATCTTTGAAAGCCCAGTCTAAATGCCTGCGTGATTTTCTCGAAGGAAGCATTTGAAGTTCCCAGGCTGGCCCCAGACCTGGAGGAATCTTCCCTCCCTGCCCACCCCAGCACTTTGTGCTAATTACTGGCTTCAAACAGAAGACAATAGTGTTTTTATCCCACATCTCATTGAGGAGTTTTTTGTTTTTGTTTTGTTTTGTTTTTTTCATTTTTAGTGAGAGAGCCTTTCTCTCGGCTCATTCCATAATTCTATGTTCTGTAATAACTATTTGGGTGTTTTTCCTCTCTACTCACCACCTTGGGGATGAAGACAAGGTTTCTTCATTGCTGTCATGGTGTTCTGCCTCTAGTAGGTGTCAGTGAATGGCTCGTGCCAAGAAAATGATTGGACTAGACCCAGAAACGTCTCAGAGACTCCCAGTTACGGTTACCTAAAGCGGGTTCTCTGACTTTCACTGTGTATAGGAGCTAGTTTTCATTATTCTCATCTTGGAGATAAGCTACCTAAAAGCTTATATTAAGCCCCTATGAGGTGTGAGGCAATGCGCTCAATGCTAGAGTTCCAGGATTGATAAAGATAAGAGAGTCAGCCAGGTACAGAGCTCGCGCCTATAATCCCAACACTTTGGGAGGCTGAGGTGGGAGGATCACTTGGAGCCAGAAGTTTGAGACCAGCCTGGGCAATGTAGTGAGATCCTGTCTCTACAAAAATACAAAAATTACCTAGGCATGGTGGTGAACATCTGTAGTCCCATGTACTCGTGTGGCTGAAGTGGGAGGATTGCTTGAGCCAGGAGTTTGAGGCTGCGGTGAGCCATGATCGTACCACTGCATTCCACTCTGGGCAACAAAGCAAGCCCCCATCTCAAAAACAAAACAAAGCAAAATAAAGATAAGGAAGTCACTTGCTTCTCAGGAAGTCACCCTGCTCTGCAGGGGGAGCCACATGAGACATCACTGGGAGGAGTGCTGTGGGACACGTGGAAGGGCTAGAGGGTGACTCTTGGGGACAGCCAGGGAAGCTCTGAGGAGGGAAGGACAAGAGGGTCCCACAATGAGCACCTGTCATGATGCTCCTCGGCTGTGTGCACTTCTCTGGCCTAATGGGGACTGGGGATGGCAGGGGCAGAGTGGGCTTCTGATGGGTTTGGATCCATGGGTGGCCAGTGCAGGTGTCCCCTTGCAGGCCCAGGGGGAGTGGTGACAAGACTCAAGTGATCCAGTGACCCAACCCAGTGACTTCTGTTGGATTTCATTTGTGCAGAAACACATCATCCATGGCCTTTTACCTGCAGCCAGCATTGCTCCGAAGGCAGCAGTGCCACGTACACCTCCTCCCCGCAGCCCCAACCCATCTCCAGAGAGACCAAGGTGAGTATCAAATGAGCAGGCACTGAGGTCACCTCTGTGCTCAGCCCCCAAGTACTGGATCCTGGAACTGCTCGAACTGCCCAGAAAAGTACAAGTAGAGTAGTTAGAATCACGTCCTTCAAAATGTTTACCACAATTCCTAATGATGCATTTAATATGGTGTCTTTGAGGATAATGGACTGACTTGAGGTCTGTCCCTTTCAGGTGCATGAACTTCTCACATTTCGTGATTGAAGGCGATGAGTATTTTTTAAAAAATATAAAGCATTAAAGCCCAAGTGTTCAGGTTAACAGGGAATTTTGAATTATACACAAAATTTTCTTTTCTTTTCTTTTTTTTTCCCTTCAAGATGGAGTCTTTCTCTGTTGCCCAGGCTGGAGTGCAGTGGTGGATTTTTGGCTCACTGCAACCTCCACCTCCCAGGTTCAAGCAATCCTCCTGCCTCAGCCTCCAGAGTAGCTGGGATTACAGGCACATGCCACCACGCCCAGCTAATTTTTGTATTTTTAGTAGAGATGGGGCTTCACCATGTTGGCCAGACTGGTCTCAAACTCCTGACCTCTTAATCTGCCTACCTTGGCCTCTGAAAGTGCTGGGATTACAGGCATCAACCACCATGCCCAGCCAATTTTCTTTTTTTTTTTAATTAATTAATTAATTTTTTCTTTCTTTTTTTTTTTTTTTGAGACGGAGTCTCGCTGTGTCGCCCAGGGTGGAGTGCAGTGGCCGGATCTCAGCTCACTGCAAGCTCCGCCTCCCGGGTTTTTACGCCATTCTCCTGTCTC
>NW_012105142.1:631494-638315 GCF_000951045.1 Mandrillus leucophaeus
AATCCCAGGTACTCAGGAGGCTAAGGCTCGGGGATCACTTGAGCCCAAGAGGTCAGGGCTGCAGTGAGCTAGGATCATGTCACTGCACTGCAGCCTGAGCAACAGTGAGGCTGTTGTGAGTGAGGCCCTGCCTCTACAAATATTTATTTTAAAAAGATAATTAATAGGGGAGCTTCTGAAAAAGAAAAAAAGACAATAAATACATCTGTCATTCTGACAAGAGTCCTCATGCTCCTTTGTAATTCCTTCCTCCTGCCCTTCTCTGCCACCTTTCATGCTCCTGTTCATCCCCAGGCAACCTCTCATCTCCTTTCTCGCACTATGGATTAGTTTGTATTTTCTAGAATTTTATATAAGTGGAATTACATAAAATACACTGCCTTCTTTCACTCAGCATGATTATTCTGATTCACGCATGTTCTGAAAGTCAATAATTCATCCTTTTCCTTACTGAGGAGTATTTCATTATATGAATATGCCACAGTTTGTTTATCCATTCGCCTGTTGATGGATATTTGGTTTGTTTCTGAGTTTTGGTTACTAGAATAAGGCTGCTGTAAACATTTACACACTGGCTGGGTGTGGTGGCTCACGCCTATATTCCCAGCAATTTGGGAGGCTAAGGCGGGCAGATCACCTGAGCTCAGGAGTTTGAGACCAGCCTGGTCAACATGGTGAAGACCCATCTCCACTTAAAATACAAAAATTAGCTGGGTGTGGTGGTGCACTCCTGTAGTCCCAGCTACTGGGCAGGCTGAGGCACAAGAATCGCCTGAACCCAGAGGCAGAGGTTGCAGTGAGCCAAGATCACACCACTGCACTCCAGCCTGGGCAACAAAGCGAGACTCATATCTCAAAAAAAAAAAAAAAAAAATGTATACACAAATGTTTGGATATATACTTTCATTTCTCTTGGGTAAATATCTATAGCTGGGCCTTATACTAGGTGGGTATTTAATTTATTAAGAAACTGTCAAACTGTTTTCCAAGGTCATTGTCCCATTTATGTTCCCACCAACAGTATATGAGTCCAGTTGCTTCATATTCTCACCAACACTTGGTTTGGTCAGAGTGTGTGTGTGTGTGTGTGTGTATGTGTTTGCATGTGTGTGAGTGCATGTGTGTGTATGTGTGTGCGTGTGGCCTTTTATAACTTGGACAGTCAGTGGTTAGTTTTCATCCACATTGACTGTAGGTTTTTGAAAGTGGTGACAGGTGCATAGGTAACCAATGTATAGAGCTGGTTTGATCAATCTTCATCTCTTTACGCTTTCTGGACAGCGGTACACAGATAGGGTGGGGATATTCCTTACTCCTTTGTCTGAGACAGCTTTGTTGAGCCCGGCGTCAATGCACACATCTGGAGTTTCTAGCTCTTTCATGAGAAATGTCTAGATCTCTTTGTGTATGCCAGGGGCAGTGTCTTAAAGCACACTCCATAGATGTGCTTGTGAGTGTTGACAGTGTACTTTCGGTCACAACCTTGTTGATGACAGAACAATCCTTCTTGTTGCTCTCCTTTGTGGAAGCCATTCTCATAGGCCCAGTTTAGAATAAAAAAGAACAAGGGATTGTCGTGGTCGGTTTTTAAAAATTTGGACATTTAATGAGTGTGTCCTAGTATTTCACTGTGTTTTTTTTGTTTTTTGTTTTTTTGTTTTTGAGACGGAGTCTGTTATTTTTGAGACAGAGTCTCACTCTGTCACCCAGGCTGGAGTGCGGTGGAATGTTCTCAGCTCACTGCAACCTCCGCCTCCCAGATTCAAGCGATTCTCTTCTCGTGCCTCAGCCTCCTGAGTAGCTGGGATTACAGGCACACACCACCACACCCGGCTAATTTTTGTATTTTTAGTACAGATGGGGTTTCGCCACGTTGGCCAGGCTGATCTCAAACTCCTGACCTCAAGTGATCCACCCGCCTTGGCCTCCCAAAGTGCTGGGATTACAGGCATGAGCTGCCGCGCCTGGCCTTATTTTGCATTTCTCTAATGGCTAATGGTATTGAGCATTTTTTTCATGTGCTTATTTGTTGTCTTTATATCTTTTTTAGTGAAGCATCTGTTCACATCTTTTGCACATTTACAAAAATTGGGCATTCCTTGTTAGTCACAAGTCCTGTTGCAGATCTAAGAACCATCTTGGGAAGGCCGTTGGACTCAGGAACATGTTCAGTTGGAGGCAATGACATTTTTCATCCAGGAGATCTAAGCAGAGACCTGGGTGAAGATTGTGGGCTTCCTGGAGACATCACAGCCCCGGCTTGTTTTCCATTATTGCATTCTGAGGGTTCATTATATAGTATCAACACAAGTCTTTTATCAAATGTGTGATTTGCAAGTCTTTTCTCTCTATCTGTGGCTTGTCTTTTCATTCTCTTAAACATTGCCTTTCAAAGAGCAGAAGTTATTAATTTTTATGAAGTCCAGCTTACAATTTTTTTCTTTTATGGATCATGCTTTCAGTGTCTTATATTGAAGAAATATTTACCTAACCCAAGGTCACAAAGGTTTTCTCTTATATTTTCTTCTAGAAGTGTTATGGTTTTATGCTTTACAGTTAGGTCTGTAATCCATTTAGAGTTAATTTTTGTAAATGGTGTGTATTAGTCCGTTCTTACACTGCTCTAAAGATACTACCCGAGATGGGGTAATTTATAAGCGAAGGAGATTTAATTGACTCACAGTTCTGCATGGCTGGGGAGTCCTCAGGAAACTTACAATCATGGCGTAAAGGGAGGTAGGCACGTCTTACATGGCAGCAGGTGAGAGACAGTGAGCATGTGAGAGCTCAGAAGAAACTACCATTTGTAAAACCATCGGCTTTTGTGAGAGTTCACTCACTATCACGAGAACAGGATGGGGGAAACTGCCCCCATAATCCAATCACTTTCCTTCTTAAACATGTGGGAATTACAATTTGAGAGGAGACTTGGGTAAGGGCACAGAGCGAAACCATAGATCCATGATTTTTTTTTTTTTTTTTTTTTGCATATGGAGATTTGATTTTTCCAGCACCGTTTAATGATAAGGCTATTATTTATTGCTGTGTAACAATTACACCAAAATATTTGAAACAAAACAGCAAACGGGCGTGGTGGCTCACGCCTGTAATCCCAACACTTTGGGAGCCTGAGGCAGGAGGATTACTTGAGCCCAGGAGTTCCAGACCAGCCTGGAGAACATAGTGAGACCCCATCTCTACAAAAAATATAAAAATTAGCCAGGTGTGGTGGCATGTGCCTATAGTCCCAGTTATTCGAGAGACTGAGGTGGGAGGATCACTTGAGCCCAGGAGGTTGAGGTTATACTGAGCTGTGACTGCGCCACTGCACTCCAGCCTGGGCAACAGTGATACCGTCTCAAAAACCCCAAAACCAAAATATAAAGAACAGTGGTTTTTATCCCACATCTGATTGATGCTCTTAAAAATTTTTTTTTTCCATCTCCATTTCATTTTGGTTATTTTTGGTTGTTTTTGCCTTTAATTTTACTGATCTTCTGCAATATATAATCTGTTAATCCCATCCAGTATACTTTCTCTCTCTGATGTTGTCATTTTGATCTCATGAAGTTTGGTTCTTTTTATAATTGTCCATGTCTCTACTTGGCTTTTTGATTATATGAAATACAGCTGTAATAACGATCTGAATGTGCTTTGCTGCCAGTTCTAACATATGTGTTCAATTCTTAGTGGGTTTCCGTTGACGGCTGTCTTCCTTACAGGTCATGGTTTCCTGTCTCTTTGCATGCCTGCTTATCTAAGTGGATAGAAGATCTTGTGAATTTTACCTTGAGTGCTGGATCATTTTGTATTCCTTAAAACATCTTGACCTTTGTTTGGGGATGCAGTTCAATTTCTTGGAAACAGATCTTTTGGGTCTTTTTTTTTTTTTTTTTTTTCCCCTGAGACAGTTTCCTGGGGGTTTTTTTTTTTTTTTTTTTTTCCCTGAGACAGAGTCTTGCTCTGTCGCCAGGCTGGAGTATGGTGGTGCGATCTCGGCTCACTGAAACCTCCACCTCCTGGATTCAAGCAGTTCTCCTGCCTTAGCCTCCTGAGTAGCTGGGACTATAGGCCCCCACCACCATGCCCAGCTAATTTTTGTATTTTTAGTAGAAACAGTGTTTCACCATGTTGGCCAGGATGGTCTTGATCTCTTGACCTTGTGATCCGCCTGCCTCAGCCTCTCAAAGTGCTGCGATTACAGACGTGAGCCACCACACCTGGCCGGGTCTTTCTTATATGATTTGTTAGGTGGGACATGGAGCAGTGTTCAGCCAGGGCTAATTATTCCCCAGTACCGCGGCCAGACCTTTCTGAGTGCTGCACCCAGCGTCTTGTGAATGATGGGTTTCTCTAGTCCGCCTGGTGGAAGCAGCTGCCATCCTGGGCTGTGTATAAGCACCTGGCTCTGCTCCTCTGATCCTTGTGAGTGGTTCTTCCTCCACTGTCGGGTAATTTCCTCACACTTGTGTGCTGCACCATATCCCGCTGAAACTGGGGGACCTTCTGCAGATCTCCTCGTTCTCTCTGTGCGGTTCTTTCCTGTCCAGCACTCTATCCTACACACTCTCTCAGCTCCATCTCTACAATGTGAGGAGTCTGCCTGGCTCCATGCATTCCTCCTCCCTGTGCTGTGACCTGGACATTTTCCTAGGCAGCAAGCTGGGACAGTGGTCTTTTGTTTTGGTTTACTTTTTTTTTTTTTTTTTTGAGATGGAGTCTCACTCTGTTGCCCAGGCTGGAGTGCAGTGGTGCAATCTCAGCTCACGGCAACCTCCACCTCCCGGGTTCAACTGATTCTCCTGCCTCAGCCTCCTGAGTAGCTGGGATTACAGGTGTGTGCCATCACACCTGGCTAATTTTTTGTATTTTTAGTAGAGATGAGGTTTCACCGTGTTAGCCAGGCTGGTCTTGATCTCCTGACCTCATGATCCACCCACCTCAGCCTCCCAAAGTGCTGGGATTATAGGCATAAGCCACTGCACCTGGCCTTGTTTTACTTTTTTAGGCAAGAGGGTAAATCTGTTTACTCTAACTTTCCTGTAATATATTCCTGAGTAATTTGTATTTTTAAAGTCAGTCCCCTTCTAAATCTTTTAGTCTTTCTATATCTCATTTTCTTTTTCCATTCGATCTTCCATTCTAATAAGAAAACTACTTGAATGTAGGCTTTTGTGTCGGCCTGGATTACAGGCCCTGTTCTACCTCCTATTGGCTAGGAAATCTCTTTTTTCTTTTTTTGAGACAGAGTCTCGCTATGTTGCCCAGGTTGGAGTGCAATGGTGTGATCTCGGCTCACTGCAACCTCCGCTTCCTGGGTTCAAGCAATTCTCCTGCCTCAGCCTCCCAAGTAGCTGGGATTACAGGCACCCACCACTACACCTGACAATATTTTTGGTATTTTTAGTAGAGATGGGGTTTCACCATGTTAGTCAGGCTGGTCTCAAACTCCTGACCTCAGGTGATCCACCCGCCTCAGCCTCCCAAAGTGCTGGGATTATAGGCGTAAGCCACTGTACCCGGCCTTGGCTAGGAAATATTTATAAGTCACTTAATTTCTATGGAAAATGGGATGACAATATTATGTAGTCATACAGTTGTGTGAGAATCAAATGAGATTGTCTGATGGCCCGCGGTAGATGACGGGGGCAGAGTAAATGCTCAGTCAACACCGTCCAGCAGAAGGTAAGCCTCGATCAGTTCGTGTATCTTGTTCAGCCTTCACCTGGAATGTTCATGTCTCACTGTCTCCACGGGATGTTTTTGTCTGCAGATCTGCTCTGGCAGCAGCCATTCTGGCGACAACATTGACTGGGCGGACGGTTGCCATTCCTCAGCCTTGCCGGAGATCCCGGTCTGAGAGTGACGTGAGCAGTGTTGAACAGGACAGCTTCATCGAGCCCTATGCCACTACCTCAGAGCTGAGGCTTCGGTGGGTACCAGATCGCTGCCTCTGCTTCCTCTCCGGGTGGAAGAGGGGCAGCTCAGCCTGGTCTCTACGTGTGTGTGTGCATGAGTACGTGTGTGTGCATGTGTACCTGTGTGTGCATGTGTACCTGTGTGTGCATGTGTACCTGTGTGGGTGCGCGGGTGCTCCTGCACATATTTATGACTAGAGGCTTAGTCGCTGGGTTTTCATCACCAGTGTCAAATGGACACTGTCCAGCGACTGTCCAGCGACCTAATTGCTGTGGGATCTGGATTTCCTCCATAGTGAATCTTGTTAGATTTTGACTTGTATGGGTCCTGGCCATTTTCACAGTGGCACAGAGCTAATGAATTCAGTGCTGCTTCCAGCCTTTAGTAAGTTTCTTTGTGTGGCAACCTGAACAGTGAGAGTGGTCCCTCCTCACCTCTCACGTGTGTCTCTGGACAGTCACACTAATTTGACCTTCCTGGCAGCTGCAGTTTAGCCTTTTTTCTTCATCATCTTTCCCTTTTTTGCTTCTCCTGGGTTTGAGCTGACACAGGGCTAGGGGGTCAGGAAGGTTTCCTCCTGAGGAGGAGAGGGTCGAGTGGAGAGCTTAGGATGTACAGGAATCAACTAGGAACAACTCAAGGGCTGGGGATGATCTTTGTGGGGCTGGGATGAGCTTTCCGGACACAGATGAGGGAGTGTGACACAGGCAGCAGTGTAAGGAGGATGTTTGGGATGCGAGATGGGGCTGGAGGACTGGACAGGGTTCAGGCTGGGGATGCCTTTAGTGTCCTGTTTAGAGGGTTGGTGTCTGCCCTAGGAATGGTGGGAAGACACTGGAGGTCTCTAAGGGCGCATGGGGCAGGGATGAGAGTAGGGATCCATGATCACATTTGCCCTTTTT
>NW_012105142.1:639685-656907 GCF_000951045.1 Mandrillus leucophaeus
GCACGCCACCACACCTGGCTAATTTTTGTATTTTTAGTAGAGATGGGGTTTCGCCATGTTGGCCAGGCTGGTCTTGAACTCCTGACCTCAAGCAATCTGCCCACTTTGGCCTCCCAAAGTGCTGGGATTACAGGTGTGCCCAGCCCAGGCTAATTTTTACTTTTTTTTGTAGAGACAAGGTTTCCTGATGTTGCCAGGCTGGTCTTCGACTTCTGGCTTCAAGAAATCCTCTCTCCTTGGCCTCTCAAAGTGCTGGGATTATAGGTGTGAGCCACGCTCACGCACGCACATACGCTCAATTTCAAGAACTGTTTCCGTTTAAATCTGCAATCCTTCCCATCTCTGACTTTTCCATCAATGTAGGTAAATGTACCCTTGCCAAACCCCAAAAACAAGAGACCAAAAAGCAACCCAGTCAGAGCCCAGCAATTGTATTTTAACCACGAACACCGCAACAGCTACCCCTCAATTGATGCAATAAAAAACCATTGTGTCCGACCCTGTCATATTTTAAAATGTATAGATAAAGTAGCAAGAGCAGTATAGGACTAGTTGAGTGATACAGAGGTGCCCAGGAATGCCCTGAGGTGAACCTAGTGTTTCTACAAGCATACTGAATCTTTAATAAAGTCTGTCCCACAGCTCAAAGGGGAAGGAAAGGATTCGGTGCTACATTGATTAGCAATATTAGAAATCAGCTTTGAGCCTTGCCTAAGTCATACACCAAAATAAATTCCTAATGAATGAAGGATTATACTATATAGACACGCAAATAAGACCTTAGAATAAGTCTTTAATAAGACTTTAGAATTAGAATTTAGAAGGTAAGAAAAACCTTTTTAATCACTTCTATGTTTAAGAAATTTATAAAACCAAAATAATATTAATAGAACAGAAAAAACACTTACAGTAAAAGCAAAGTCAGGATTTTAATTTTAGTAGATTAATTTTAGTAATTTCAAATTGGAATGAAAGCCAAGTATGGTGGTTCACACCTGTAATCCCAGCACTTTGAGAGACTGAGGTGGGAGGACTGCTTAAGATCAGGAGTTCGAGACCAGCCTGGGCAATAAAGTGAGACACCCATCTCTACAAAAAATACAAAAATCATCCTGGCATGGGAGTTGCTTACCTGTAGTCCCAGCTACTTGGGAGGCTGAGGCAGGAGGATCACTGGAGCCCAGGACGTCAAAGTTGCAGTGAGCTATGATCTTGTCACTTCACTCCAGCCTGGATGACAGAGTGAGACCCTGTCTCAAACACACACACACACACACACACACACACACACACACACACAAAATGAAAAAAACAAATTGGAATGGACATACCAGAAGTAAAATAGACAAAGGACCTGAACACAAGTATATGGAAAAACATTCAGTCTCAGTAACAAATGCAAATTTAGACAGTGGGTTTTAAGTTGTTTTGGCAAGTTTTAGAAAATTATTACTAGTGTATTTGTAGCTTGGAGAAATGATTTTGTGCAGTATGTATGTAGACACAAAATGTTCACACCATTTGACTCAAGAATTTACTGTATGGGCTGGGCATGGTGGCTCAAGCCTGTAATCCCAGCACTTTTTGAGGCTGAGGCAGGCAGATCACTTGAGGTCGGGAGTTCAAGACCAGTCTGGCCAGTGTGGTGAGACCCCCCCCATCTCTACTAAAAATACAAAAATTAGCTAGGCATGGTGGCAAGTGCCTGTAGACCCAGCTACTTGGGAGGCTGAGGCAGGAGAATCACTTGAACCTGGGAGGCGGAGGTGGCAGTGCACTGAGATCGCACCACCACACTCCAGCCTGGGTGACACAGCGAGACTTCATCTCAAAAAAAGAAAAAAAAAATTTACTCTATGGCAGTTTGTTTTATAGGAGTAACCCTAAATACAGTAGAGGTTATCTACACACAGATGTTTATTACAGGGTTATCTACAGCAGTGGAAAGTGAAGGAAAAAAAAACCCACCTAAGCAAGGAAAATGGATGGTTAAGCTGGCATATCTACTGGATTCTTACCTTTTAAAATGTTGACTTAAAAACTTATTAATAGGTTGGGGACAGTGGATCATACCTGTAATCCCACCACTTTGGGAGGTTGAGGTAGGTGGATCGCTTCAGCTCTGGAGTCTGAGACTAATCTGGGCAACATGGCCAAACCCCTTCTCTACTGAAAATACAAACAAACAAACAAACAAAAAATTAGCTGAGTATGGTGGAGTACATCTGTAGTCCCAGCTACTCGGGAGGCTGAGGTGGGAGGATCACTTGAGCTGGGGAGGTGGATGTTGCAGTGAGCTGAGATTGCACCTCTGCATTCCAGGCAGAATGATACCCTGTCTCAATTAAAAAAAATATATATATATAAAAATTAGCAGGCTGGCGCCAGGCACGGTGGCTCATGCCTGTAATCCCAGCACTTTGGGAGGCCAAGGTGGGCGGATCATTTGAGGTCAGGAGTTTGAGACCATCCTGGCCAAGATGGTGAAACTCCATCTCTACTAAAAATAGAAAAATTAGCCATGCATGGTGGCAAGTGCCTGTAATCCCAGCTACTCAGGAGGCTGAGGCAGGAGAATCGCTTGAACCTGGGAGGCTGGGGTTGCAGTAAGCCAAATATTGCGCTACTGTGCTCCACTCTGGGTGACAGAGTGAGACTCCATCTCAAAATAATAATAATAACAACAACAACAACAACAACAACAGGCTGGGCTCAGTGGCTCATGCCTGTAATCCTAGCACTTTAGAAGGTTGAGGCGGGCGGATCCCTTGAGCCAAGGAGTTCGAGACCAGTCTGGACAACATGGTAAAACCCTGTCTCTACAAAAAATACAAAAATTAGCTGGGCATGGTTAGTCCCAGCTATTGGGAGGCTGAGGTTGGAGAATCACCTGGGTCCAGGGAGGCTGAGGCTGCAGTGAACCATGTTTGCACCACCGCACTCCAGCCTGGGAGACAGAGTGAGACCCTATCTCAAAAGACAGACAGACAAACAAAAACAAAACAAAACAAAAAAACCCTTATTCATAACAAGGCAAATTGTATATGTATGCAGTAACTCTAAAAACAGAAATTAGAAGGATATGCTGAGTGTACAAAGAGATGGAACGGTGGAAAATTTAATCTTTTAGCTTCTGTGTACTTTGTACTATCACACATTTATGGTAAGGACTTGGAGGCAGTGTGTGTAATACATGACATATATCAATGTCAAGTGTTAAATGACTTTTTGTTTGTTTTCCTCATGAATGTTCTAACACAGTCCAAATTGGCAGAGTGAGATGGGAAGAAGATCTTCTTTGCCATCCTTTGAAACACTGGGCTATGGGGAAGAAGAGGACATTGAAACTCAGCTGTCATCCAGCTGCAAGGAACTGGGGGATGTCAGTGCCCAGGAGGACAAAGGAGGCCACGGTGATGACCTGTACGCTGTGCCACACAGAAATCAGGTGTTTTCTATGTTCCCAGTTTTCTTCTTGACATTCACCCTGACATTAACTTTTGGTAAATTAGTGCATTGCTAAGGATTTCTTCTCTCTATTCTGCATTTGATAGCATTGGCTTTGGGGCTTATTTTTTAAACGTGTCCAGCCTCATTTCTATTTGGTTAGATTAAAACATAAACTTCTTTCCTTTAGCTTGCAAAAACAAAGATGAACATCTTCATATTCTTAATGTGGACTTCCATTCAAAGCTTAGCAATCTTATTCTTTTTTTTGACCTTGGAAGCTAAATTTCCTATCACTTTTATAGTATCATTTTGCACACTGCACCCTTTCTTTAAATTTGTGCGTGACGGGGAAGATCGTCATGCATCTCTCAATGGGAGCTGACGTGCTTTGAGTGCTTACTATGAGTGCTCCCCTGTTTCTAACTCCTGTGTGGATTTATGTTAGCTGACCCCCACTGACTCGGTGAGGAATTTCCTTCATTGCCCTGCCACACATCAGGGAACTGCACACAGAGAGATTCAAGGAAACATACTTCTCCACTGCCAGCTGCTCTGCGAATCCCAATTTTTAAACTGCTTCCCAGGATTTTGGAAACTACATAATGATATTTCCTTAATGGCAAGATATAGCACATATCCCTTTTTCCTTTATCTTTTTCTTTCTTTCTTTCTTTTCTTTTTCTTTTTCTTTTTTGAGACAGGGTCTTCTTGCCCTGTCCCCCAGGTTGGAGGGCAGTGGCACCATTATGGCTCATTGCAGCCTCAACTTCCTGGATTCAAGTGATCCTCCCACTTCAGCCTCCCAAGTAGCTGGGACTACAGACACACACCGCCATACCTGGCTATTTTTTGTGTTTTTTGTAGAGACAGGGTTTCCCCATGTTGCCTAGGCTGGTCTCGAACTCCTGACTCAAGTGATCTGCCTGCCTCAGCCTTTCAAAGTACCAGGATTACAGGTGTGAGCCACTGTGCCCAGCCCCTTTTTCTTTTTTTCGCCATCATTATAATGTGTTATTCATAGTGTCCGAACATATAGACTGGCAGCATTAAGCTACACCAGTATTGATTATATGTATATTGATTAGCCTCTACTATATTAAAACACTTTTTTTTTTTTTTAATTGAGATGGGGTCTCACCGTCTCCAGGCTGGAGTGCAGTGGCATGATCATAGCTCATTATAGCCACCTCCTCCTGGGCTCAAGTCATCCTTCCACCTCAGCCTCCCGAGTATCCAGGGTTATAGGCACGTGGCACCACAACTGGCATTTTATTTATTTATTTTCTACAGGGCCAGGGTCTTGTTATGTTAGCCAGACTGGTCTTGAACTCCTGGGCTTAAGCAATCCTCTTGCTTCGGGCTCCCAAAGTGTTGGGATTACATGTGTAAGCCAACGCATCTGGCCCTAAAATATGTTTTAAATGGTCTTCAGGAGCTTATTTTGAGGGATCCTTATGTGGCTGTTTAATGAACTCACCATCATTTTCCCACATATACAGACTTTCACACATAGAATTAGGTTTCTCATAGCAAGGAGCTCTGGAATAGGCAGACACTGCCCAGAGCCCCCGGGAGGGAGGTGCTTCTATCGAGCTCTGCAGGGCTCACAGTCAGTTCCACTGCTCCTCACCCGCACACTTGCCAGCTGATTATTTTGGACCGATGTTACACATAGAGTCATATCACTCCACTATTCTAGAGGGAAAGCTTGCTACAATATTTCCCTTGGAAGAAAGAGATACAGTGACCTACAGAGACTCTTTCCTAGTTAGAAGGACAGTTATTTTGTTTTTTTAGGCAAGTCTGTTAGGGTGGTTTTAGGAGCCATGTGTAGTAGGAAAAGTTTTAAATTTTAAAATGTGAAAAGTAGAAAATAATAAACAATAAAATGTTGCCATTAGGGTTGATGTTGCCTTGTCCTCTAACCCCACTCCCTCCTTGAAAACCCATCTTTTCTTAGATTTGGAGTGCATCCTGGAAGTTTGTGTTTTTATTCTTTTACTATAAGTTTAAGTAAACAACTAGAGTACTGCACATATATATATGTATAATTTTTTGTTGTTTATTTCTTTTGAGACAGAGTCTTGCTCTGTCACCCAGGCTGGAATGCAGTAGTACAGTCTTGGTTCACTGCAACCTCTGCCTCCTGGGTTCAAGTGATTGTCCTGCCTCAGCCTCCCGAGTAGCTGGGACTACAGGTGCCCGCCACCATGCCCAGCAAATTTTTGTATTTTTAGTAGAGACTGGGTTTCACCATGTTGGCCAGGATGGTCTCGAACTCCTGACCTCAGGTGATCCTCCCAAAGTGCTGGGATTACCGGCGTGAGCCATTGCGCCCAGCCAAGCCTTTTAAAGTATGTTTGTATAAAGTATCACAAATTCTTTATGAAGGTATGTTTTTAGTAGACTTACTTATTGATATATAAAACATGCACAAGAAGTGAATAAATCATAAGTGTACATTTCGATAAATTTTCAAAAAGTAGCCACCACTCAGATTAAAAAAAAATTACTTGTACCCTAGAAATCCCCCTTCTTCTTAGCCACTTACTACTTCCCACAGAGTTAACCATTGCCAAGATTAGCTTTAATCTTTAAAAATAATCTGAGATTAGCTTTACCTATTCTGAAATTTTACATGCATTTAATTGGACGGTATGCATTATTTGGAGTTTGGGAGTCTTCAGTTATTGTGTATAGCAGGGGCTGGTTCGTTCTCATTGCTGTGTATTTTACTGTGCAACCGTGCCACTCAGTTATTCATTTTACTGATGACAGAGACTTGATTGGTTCCAGTTTGGGACTCTTAGGAATAGTGCTGCTGTGAACATTTGGGGATGTGTCCCTTGATGTACATATTTGTGTATTTCTGGTGGGTGTATAGTGAGGAATGGCATGTGTATGGTCATAGGGCATATGTACCATCAGCTTTAGTACCAGTAGATACTGCCAAACAGTTGTCCATATTGGGCGTCTTCTTAACGCTTTTTTGTAGGGAGAGGGAGGCAGAGTTTCCCTCTTATTGCCCAGGCTAGAGTACAATGGCGCCATCTTGGCTCACTGCAACCTCCGCCTCCTGGGTTCAAGCAATTCTCCTGCCTCAGCCTCCTGAGTAGCTGGGGTTACAGGCATGCGCCACCACGCCCAGCTAATTTTGTACTTTTAGTAGAGACGAGGTTTCTCCATGTTGGTCAGGCTAGTCTTGAACTCCCAACCTCAGATCATCTGCTCACCTCGGCCTCCCAAAGTGCTGGGATCCGTGAGCCACCACGCCTGACCCCAAATACTTTTTAAGTCATCTTATCCATTTCACATTTCCTTGAGAATAGTGAGTCACTTAATATATTTTTGACAGGTTAAACAAGGAAGTTTGTTCCTGGGAGATAAAAAAGCTTGAGGTCGGCCATGGGCAGTGGCTCATGCCTGTAATCCCACCACTTTGGGAGGTGGAGGTGGGAGGATCATTTGAGGACAGGAGTTCAAGACTGGCCTGGACACCATAGTGAGATCCTGTCTCTATTTTTAAAAAAAGTGCGAGGTCATTTACTTTTTCTTTCTTCAAATGATGAGTAGCTTGGGTGACCTGTTTGCTTCTCTTGAGCCAGGTCACCTTGGAACCATGTCCACAGAGACAGGTGGACCTAGCAGCCTTAGCTCTTACTCTGAAATGCCCCTTCTCATGGGCATCTTGCTGGTCCCTGCCACCACCTCCTTGTCAGCCCCAGGGACAGCCCTTCCATTGCCTGCAGTGCAGCCCAGCTAAGCCAAACTGATCACAAAAGCAAGATTTTACTGAAGAATCAGGAGAGCCAAAGGGCAGCCCACCCAGACAGCGCCAGTCACAGTTCACCACATAACCCCTGGTTCAGGCTGAGTGCACAGTCAGACCATATCATAAGGCTAAACACACTTAATTGTGCCCCCACAGATAAGATTTTTAACAATTTAGAGCATGTATGTATATAATGTGCACGCTGTTTTGTTACCTTTCTTTCGTCTCACAACACATGCCAAATGTCTTTCTATGTCCCCAAATTTGGTTCTCTCTTGCCTTGTCTAACATCTGCATTGTGTGGCCTGATGTAGCATATATCAGTCAAGGTCCAATCAGGAGTCAGAACACACACAGTGACTTGAAGAGGGAAAGTTTACTACATACCTGTAATCCCAGCCCTTTGGGAGGCTGAGGCAGGAGGATCGCTTGAGGCCAGAAGTTCGAGACCAGCCTGGACAACATACTGAGACCCCATCTCTACAAAAAATTTAAAAATTAGCTGGGTATGGTGGCATGCGATTGTAGTCCTAGCTGCTTGGGAGGCTGAGGTGGAGGATTGCTTGAGCCCAGGAGGTAAAGGCTGCTGCGAGCCATGACTGCGCCACTGCATTCCAGCCTGGGTGACAGGGTGAGACCATGTCTTAAAAAAAGAAAAAGAAAAACCTGTTTCACTGTTCTTTCTCTTCCTCCTTGGCAGCCTCTGTTTCTACCCTCAGGCTCCTGCCAATGGGAATGTCTCCTCCTCCTCAGCAGCAGGTCCCATTCCTGGCCCATGGCCCTCTCTAAAGGACAACTCTGTGTCCCTGCCATGTTGGGATGAAACAAAATTTCAGTAGCTCCTATATAGCTAACATGAATGGTTACCTATGTAGGAGCTACTCTCAGACAGTAGAGGGGAGTCCCTCAGTAAATGAAATTTGCAGTGGACTTACATAATTGGTGAACATAGCAGGCTTCAGTGAGAGTCCTCCCAGGGGAGGTCAGCACTGCTTGTCCCACATAGAAATTATTAACACAGCCTGGGTGCAGTGGCTGTCGTCTGTAATCCCTGCACTTCGGGAGGCTGAGGCAGGAGGATTGCATGGGCCCAGGAGTTTGAGACCAGCCTGGGCAACAAAAGGAGACCCTGTCTGTACAAAAAATAAAAAAAAATTAACTGGGTGTGGTGGTGCATGCCTGTGGTCCCAGCTACTCCAGGGACTGAAGTGGGAGGATCGCTTGCATGTGGGAAGTCAAGGTTGCAGTGAGCTGTGATCACACCACTGTGCTCCAGCTTGGGTGACAGAGGGAGATCCTGTCTCAAAAAAAAGGGGTGGGGGGAAATTAGTAACATGGTGTCAGTGCCAGCGTGGAGTGGTATTGGGTGGTCCCTGGCAGGGATGAGGAAGGGAAGCTGCCCTGGCAACATGGCTGGGGTGTGGAGCTCTTAGTGGCCTTAGCATAACTTGAACGGTGTTGCCTTTGCCCCCCAAGCTTTTCCTGAGGGCCTGAAAGTGTCATCCAGCCCTACCTGATGTAGCCGTTTTGTGTGTCACTAAGGAAAGTAGCTGAAGTGCCCATGGAGGGAGATCTCAGTGGGGAAGGTTTGAAAGAAGACGTTGGAATTTGTTTGAAGGACATTTCTCATTTCTTTCCTCCTTTGTCTTTTATAACAAAAGGTGCCATTGTTACATGAGGTGGACAGTGAAGATGATGAAAATATTTCTGATCAAGATGAGTTTCCAGGCTCCCCTCCTATACCACAGCGGATGCAACAAAAAGGTAAAACAAACAAACAAACAAATCCCACAATTTTCATAAAATATAAGAACATCTTTTCTTAATGAATATTGCTTATTTTTAGGAAAACATACCCATTGCCCCTTCAGGCTGTAGCACTGTGATTTTAACTAGGAATATAATTGAAGTTTATTTTTTATTGAAAATGAGGGTCCAGGTGTGGTGGCTCACGCCAGCTCTTTAGGAGACCAAGGCTGGAGGATCCCTTGAGCTCAAGAATTTGAAAGCAGCCTGGGCAACACAGGGAGACCTCATCTCTACAAAATGTAAAAATAAAAACAGTAGCCAGGCAAGGGGGTGCACGCCTATAGTCCCACCTATTCAGAAGGGGGCAAGGTGGGAGGATCACTTGAGCTTGGAAGGTCAAGGTTGCAGCAAGCCGTGATTGCACCATTGTACTCCAGTCTGGGTGACAGAGTAAGACCCTGTCTCAAGAAAATAAGGCTGGGTGTGGTGGTTCACTCCTGTAATCCAAGTACTTTGGGAGGCCAAGGCAGGTAGATCTTTTGAGCTTAGGAGTTTGAGACCAGGTTGGGCAACATAGTGAGACACTCTCTACAAAAAATGGACATCCCATCTCTACCAGAATACAAAAAAGTAGCCAGGCATGGTGGCATGTGCCTGTGGTCCTAGCTACTATTGAGGCTGAGGTGGGAGGATCGCTTGAGCCCTGGAGGCAAGGGCTGCAGTGAGCTGAGATTGTGCCATTGTACTCCAGCCTGAGTGACAGAGTTAAACCCCATCTCAAAAAAAAAAAAAAAAAGAAAAGAAAACAAGTTATTCCACAGTCAATTGCTTCTGGATATTAGGTTGTTTTTAAAGTACAAGGTGCTGTTTTTTTTTTTTTTGCTATGCTAGCTAGGCTGGTCTTGAACTCCTGGGCTTAAGCAATAGAGGTAGGGGTAGGATAGGGTCTCCCTAGTCCCAGTGCTTGGGGAAAGACCTGGCCCACAGTGGCCCACCAGGAAAGATCTGTTGGGTGAATGAGTGTGTGGACATATATCTATTTGATTATCACAATGAGAGAATTCAGCATGTTATAGCAAAGGTAGGGAAAAGTTTTCGGTTTCCTAAGAGGTGGTTCACATTTGAGAAGTGACAAGGAGAGCCAGGCATCGAGTGGACAACCAATAATTGCTTTATCAGCAGCCCCAGAGTTGCTCGGGCTCAGGGAAACATTTCTGTAAATCATTTCTCAGGGAACACAGAACGTCAGCCTCATAATCCTGGGGCCAGAAAACACCTGTTGGTCAGTTGGCATATTTTTTAAGTATTAGATTTAGTAAAAGGTGCATCTGTTTTTAAATTACAAAAGTAATACTGTCTTACTGTAAAAAAAAAAAATACATAAATATATAAAGTGCATTAGTCCGTTTTCACGCTGCTGATAAAGACATACCCGAGACTGGGCAACTTATCAAGAAAAAGAGGTTTAATTGACTCACAGTTCCACGTGGCTGGGGAGGCCTCACAATCATGGCAGAAGGTGAAAGGCACATCTTATATGGCAGCAGATGAGGGAATGAGAACCAAGAGAAAGGGGTTTCCCCTTATAAAACCATCAGATCTCGTGAGACTTATTCACTACCATGAGAACAGTATGGGGGAAACCGCCCCATGATTCCATTATCTCCCACTGGGTCCCTCCCACAATAGGTGGGAATTATGGGAGCTACAGTTCAAGATGAGATGTGAGTAGGGGCACAGCCAGACCATATCATAAGGCTAAACACACTTAATTGTGCCCCCACAGATAAGATTTTTAACAATTTAGAGCATGTGTGTATATAATGTGCACGCTGTTTTGTTACCTTTCTTTCGTCTACAACACATGCCAGATGTCTTCCTACGTCCCCAAATTTGGTTCTTTCCTGCCTTGTCTAACATCTGCATTGTGTGGCCTGATGTAGCATATATCAGTCAAGGTCCAATCAGGAGTCAGAACACACACAGTGACTTGAAGAGGGAAAATTTACTATAAAGAATTATTAATTATAACAGGTTTGGGGGCTGGGCATGGTGGCTCATACCTGTAATCCCAGCTATGCAGGAGGCTGAGATGGGAGGATCACTTGAGCCCAGGAAGGAGGTCAAGGCTGCAGTGAGATGTGATAGCGCCACTGCACTCCAGCCTAGGTGACAGAGTGAGACCCTGTCTCTAAAAAAAAATAATAATAATAACAGGATTGCCTACTAAGGAGTAAAAGAGAATACTCAAGAATTCAGGAGTAGCAGCTCAAGGGGGTAGCCACTGTCCCTAGGGCTGACACAAAGTCAGCCTTCAGGAGCAAGCAGCTCTGGAGAAGCCTCAGCCAGAACCAAGATCCACACCTTCCTGGAGAGGACGTAGCTGTGGCCTGCTGGGTGGCCAGGAAGTTTGCTGAGGGGCTGCTGTAATGAAACTCACTGGGACAGGGGGCCAGGAGAAGCCACCATGGGGAGGTACTGCATGTTGCTGGCCACCCAAAAAATTAAAAAGAAAGGATCTGCCCATGTAATCCCACTTGTAATCTCAGCTACTTGGGAGGCCAAGGCAGGACGATTACTTGAGCCCGGGAGTTCGAATCCAGCCTGGGTAATATAGTGAGACCCTCGGACTCTAAAAAACAGAAATTAAAAAAAGAAATTAATGCATGGAAGGAAGAGCCAGAGGAAGCTGGAATAGGAAAGCAAAGTCCCGGCTCCTCCAGTGTCTCTCCAGCGCCCCCTACAGAGGAAGCCTTCCTTGGTGCCAACTGGCCGGGTGGAAATGCTGCAGTAACATGAGCCGGCCATGAAGGTCGGTTTGGAGATGAGACGCAGTGGCCACCCACATACTTGGGAATGTGCACTTGGTACACAGGTGTTGGTTGCGAGGGATTGCAGCTTCTGCAGTGATGCCTGGTTTGTGGTGGGCACTAAAAGCCCCTGCATACTTCTGAAAAACCCCAAACCCCAAACTCTAATTTAGTGGCTCAGGGCTGGGCCCAAGGGTCTGTACTTTTTTTTTTTTTTTTTTTTTTTTAAACGGAGTTTTGCTCTTGTTGCCCAGGCTGGAGTGCAATGGTGCGATCTTGGCTCACCACAACCTCCGCCTCCTGGATTCAAGCCATTCTCCTGCCTCAGCCTCCAGAGTAGCTGGGATTACAGGCATGTGCCACCACGCCCAGCTCATTTTGTATTTTTAGTAGAGATGGGGTTTCTCTGTGTTGGTCAGACCGGTCTGGAAGGGTCTGTACTTTTCACAAGTACACAGAGGAGTCTGATGTGGGTGATCCTTGGACAACACGTGAGGAGCCCTGGCTTTTGGTGGTTTGGTCTTTGACTGTCATTTCCAGGCGTGGCTAAGTTACTTACCTCATCTTCTCAATCTGAGAGTGTCTCTCTCATAAATGAAGTGATGCATGTGAAGTGCAGTGGCTTCCATCAGTGCTAGTGATAATTAGTGTCTAAAGCCTGAAGCTTTGATCACCTGATGCATCGCTCTGCACTCTAGCGAGACCCCTGCCAAAAAGACCAAACACACTTTGGGCAAGGCCCTCGTGCCCTTGGTCAGAACTGCCAAATTCATGCTCGTGGACGCTGTTCCCCTTCCCTAGATTCTTTGCAGACCTTTATTTGATCCCACAGTCCCCTCTTGCTAGTACTTCCTCCTTCTCCTCCTCAACAGCCCGCTTTGTCCAGTGGTACACCTCTCCAGGCCTTCTCCCTCTCCACGTCTCCTCAAACCTCTCCAGGTTGGCTTCCCTCTCCATCGCGCCACTGGACCAGAGACCTTCGTGTAGTTAAGTGCGCCGGGTGGTTTTCTGGCTCCTTCTGATGACGTCTCAGTAGCATACCACGTGGTTAACATACCTTCTCCCTGGGCTCGGGGCATCTTGTTTCCTCCCGCCTTCCTGGGCGCCCCACCCCCCACCCCGTCATCTCCTCTGTCTAGGCCCTTTACTCTTCGAAGTACTCACAGCCTGCTCCCCAGTTTGATATCATTCGTTGTGTGCTGCGCCCAGGTTTCCTCTCCCAGCTTCTATGCCATGTAACCGTTTAACTTCATTCATTCATCCCCTCAGCCAGAACAGTCTTTTTTTTTTTCAACAGGGTCTCACTCTGTTGCCCAGGCTGGATTACAGTGGTATGATCACGGCTCACTGCAACCTCAGCCTGAGTTCAGTTGATCCTCCCACCTCAGCCTCCTGAATAGCTGGGACTACAGGTGTGCATCATCATGCCTGGGTGATTTTTGTATGTTGTTAGACACAGGGTTTCACTATATTGCCCAGGCTGTCCTTAAACTCCTGGGCTCAAACATTCGACCGGCCTTGGCCTCCCAAAGTGCTGGGATTACAGGCATGAGACACCTCATCTGGCCCAGAGCCATCTTTTCAAAGCACAAAGCTGGTAGTGTCCCCTTGCATGTCCGTGGACGCCCACATGCATCCCCTCACACCCCCACGTACCGCAGACCCTTTTGAATTGGGTCTCTTCCATGCTTTCCCACCACCTGCATGGCCTGCCAGCCCTGGCCCCTGCTGACTGCTCTCCAGCTACTCTGCTGGTCTTTTATTTCCTCAGCTCTGTGGTTTTCCTTCCTGCCACTGGACCTGTGTACACGCTACTCTCCCTCCCCACTGCCTAATGTCTCTTATATGTAGGCATGTGAAACGTGGGGAAGTTGTGGGCTTTGACTCTTTTTTTTTTTTTTTTTTTTTTTTTTTTTTTTTGAGACGGAGTCTGGCTCTGTTGTCCAGGCTGGAGTGCAGTTGCCGGATCTCAGTTCACTGCAAGCTCCGCCTCCCGGGTTTACGCCATTCTCCTGCCTCAGCCTCCCGAGTAGCTGGGACTACAGGCGCCCGCCACCTCGCCCGGCTAGTTTTTGTATTTTTTAGTAGAGACGGGGTTTCACCGTGTTAGCCAAGATGGTCTCGATCTCCTGACCTCGTGATTCGCCCGTCTCGGCCTCCCAAAGTGCTGGGATTACAGGCTTGAGCCACCGCGCCCGGCCTGACTCTTTTTTTTGAGACAGGATCTTGCTCTGCCACCCAGGCTGGAGTACAGTGGTGTGATCATAACTCACTGTAGCCTCTACCTCCTGGGCTTGAACCATCCTCCCACCTCGGCCTCCCACAGTGTTGGGATTACAGGCATGAACCACTGCATCCTTATATGCTCAAATATATCTGAAAAGAACCATACCCAGTTGATCACCATGGTTACCTCTGGAGAGGGGAAGGTTTCGAGGGATTATGTTCATGGGTGAATTTTGATTTATCTGTGTCATTAAAATTTTTGACAGCAAGAATGTGTTCATGTCATGTGAATTTTCTTTCTATAAAGATTGGAATAGGGCCAGGCACAATGGCTCAGGCCTATGATCCCAGCACTTGAGGAGGATTGCTTGAGCTCAGGAGTTTGAGACCAGCCTGGGCAACATGGGGAGACCCTGTTTCTACAAAAATTTTAAAAATTAGCCAGCATAATGGCACACATCTGTAGTCCCAGCTACTCTGGAGGCTGAGGCAGGAAGATCGCTTGAGCCTGGCAGCTGGAGGCTGAGGCAGGAAGATCGTTTGCACCCAGCAGCTGGAGGCTGAGGCAGGAAGACTGCTTGAGCCCGACAGGTTGAGGCTGCGGTGCTGTTTCCACCACTGCACTCTAGCCTGGGTGACAGAGTGAGACTCTGTATAAAAAAAAAAAAACACTGGGATAGTACCCAGCATGACACCTTGTACCCAGTAGGAGTACACCCAGTATTGAAGCCCTTTGCTGTTATTTTATGTGTACCCCCCTCACCCTTATAGGTAATAGAAATGAGAAGGGTGAGGACTCTGGAAATCTGTTTGAGAAATGATAAATAAGAAAACGGGACACAAAATAGATTCACAGAACCGAGTGAACTGCGTATACATTAAATGTACATTAAATACCAATGTGAATTTGGGATGCTGTCAATTGTAAGTTTAATCTTTATCGGATTCTTTTTCTGAAAAGTTGATGACTAAGATAAAATAGCATGAGTTCCTTTGGGAAAATTGAATTGCCCTTGAAAAACTTTTTATTGTGATCATTTTTAACGTGTACAAAAGTAGAGAGACAAGTAAAATGAACTCCCACCTATCCATCTATGCATCTCCCCGCTTCTATAGCTGTCAACAATTTTCTTATTTTTTTTGAGGCAGGGTCACTCTCTGTCACCCAGGCTGGAGTGCGGTGGTGTGATCTCAGCTCACTGTAACCTCTGCCTCCCAGGCTCGAATGATTCTCCTGCCTCAGCCTCCCGAGTAACTGGGACTGCAGGTGCGTTCCACCACACCTGGCTAATTTGGTATTTTTTGTAGAGATGGGGTTTTGCTCTGTTGCCCAGGCTGGTCTCAAACTCCTGGGCTCAACCAATCCGCCTGCCTCGGCTTCCCAAAGTGCTGGGGCTACAGGCATGTGCCAGTGTGGCCAGCCAGCTGTCAACCTTTTGCCATTCTATTTCATGTAACTCCCTGCTCCTGCAATTTTATTTTGTGAAGAATTTAAGGAGGGTATAGAAGACTCCATTAAATATGAAAGCAGTCAGGTCTGAGGTAGCATTGTGGGATACCAAATCAAGACTATTGTAAAGGTGTTATTAAAAATATAATTTTTTTCTTGTTGTATCACTTTAAACATTTGCTTATTGGAAACTGGTTCAGTGCCGGCCATGTGTCAGAGATGACAGAGCCACAGGCCTCTCCCCTCGCATCCCAGCTGCAGATTGCAAATCGTAGTGTGGGGTGCTAAGGTGGGCAGTAGAGGTTGTTGTCTGCCAGTTAGGGAAGGTGGTAGGGGGAGGAGGGTTCATCAGGCTGAACTCAGAAGGACAGGATAGGATCCAAGTAGGAAAGCAGTCCAGGCTGCTCAGCCTCCTGAGTAGCTGGGACTGCAGGTGCGTTCCACCACACCTGGCTAATTTGGTATTTTTTGTAGAGACGGGGTTTTGCTCTGTTGCCCAGACTGGTCTCAAACTCCTGGTGTCCAAGTAGGTGTCCAAGTAGGAGAGCAGTCCAGGCTGCCCCTGAATGTTTGACTGAAAGCAGTTTGGTTAAAAACAGCTGATCAAGATGACTTTGGCCAAAAATGAGCTCTTCAGTGATGAGTTGTTTAAGTATTGGTATTTTGAATATATCAGGAAGTAGATTTATTTGTTTGTTTGTTTGTTTGTTTATTTATTTATTTATTTAGAGATGATGTCTTGCTCTGCTGCCCAGACTAGAGTGTCATGGTACAGTCTTGGCTCACTGTAACCTCTGCCTTCCAAGCTCAAGAGTTTCTCCTGCCTCAGCCTCCCAAGTAGCTAGGATTACAGGCAAGCACCACGACATCCAGCCAATTTTTGTGTTTTTAGTAGAGATGGGGTTTACCATGTTGGCCAGGCTAGTCTCAAACTCCTGACCTCAAGTGATCCACCCACCTCAGCCTCCCAGAGCGCTGGGACTACAGGCATGAGCCACCGTGCCCAACCAAGAAGTATATTTAGAATCTTATATGTATCTCTAGCATTTTCTTCTGTTGTCTGAATTCTGTAGGGTTCTTTCCCCTGTTTTTTGCATGTGTTTCTAGTTTATTTTCAGTCAGTTATTTCTGCTCTGCAAATTAATAGTAGAAAGTTAAAAGCAACTCAGGGTCAGGCACAGTGGCTCACGCCTGTAATCCAAAGGAAGCCAAGGCGGGTGGATCATCTGAGGTCAGGAGTTCAAGACCAGCCTGGCCAACATGGGGGAACCCCATCTCTACTAAAAATACAAAAATTAGCTAGGCATCGTGGTCCATGCCTGTAATCCCAGCTAACTGGGAGGCTGAGGCAGGAGAATCGTTTGAACCTAGGAGGCAGAGGTTGCAGTGAGCCGAGATTGCACCGCTGTACTCCACCTGAGGGACAGAGTGAGACTCCGTCTCAAAAAACAGCAACTCGATGTCCAACTTTTCACAGCATGAATGTGTACAGGGGTGTAAGATCACCTGCTTCCTAGGGTACCTGGATTACAGGTATATGGAAGATGAGTAACTGGGCGAGATTTATTTTCCTCTCTATCGTTGAGACAGTTTGCTTCAAAGAAAAACTATTCTTCTGACAGGTTGGATGCTGCATTTAGGGAGGGTGGCCCATCCAGGGTGTGGTCGGCAAGATGTGTGGACAGTGGTGGGGAGGGGTGTTGGAAGGAGAGGAGGAACCCGGCACGGGAAGATGTGTGGACAGTGGTGGGGAGGGGTGTTGGAA
>NW_012105142.1:656957-660197 GCF_000951045.1 Mandrillus leucophaeus
AAGATGTGTGGACAGTGGTGGGGAGGGGTGTTGGAAGGAGAGGAGGAACCCGGCACGGGAAGATGTGTGGACAGTGGTGGGGAGGGGTGTTGGAAGGAGAGGAGGAGCCTGGCATGGGAAGGGCTTGGAGACACTGAAGTGTTTGGCTTTGGTTCTGCAGCCATGTGAGCCACGGATGTGCTCAGTAATGGGTATGGGAGAAAGATGACAATTTAGAGTCAGGTCCCTGCCTGGCTCTGGGACCCATTTGCCCTGTGACCCTATGAATTTTATCCCTCTCCCAGGCCTTGTCGAGCTCCTCTGTGGAAGGTGAATTTCTATGATTGTACTTTTCTGAGTTGTCGTATTTCATTATCTACTTTAAAAGTTTCTCTTTTTGTTTTTCATAGATGGTAAATACTCTGTTCTGAATTTAAAGGTAAGATCATTTTTTAAAAAACTGATTTTCTCAATGTAGTTTTCATCATAAATTTTCAACAACTTTGGTGATTTGGGGGTAAAAAATAAATCTTCCCTTAAGAGTTCTTTCCTGTCGAATATTTCTTTTAAATGCTTTTTTTCTTTTCTTTTTTTTTGTTTTTGAGAAGGAGCTCTCACTGTCGCCCAGGCTGGAGTGCAGTGGTGCAATCTCAGCTCACTGTGGACTCCGTCTTCCAGGCTCAAGTGATCCTCCCACCTGTCTCCCGAGTAACTGGGATCACAGACGCATGCCACCACACCCAGCTAATTTTTTGTATTTTTGGTAAAGACAGGGTTTCCCCATGTTGCCCAGGCTGGTCTCAAACTCCTGAGCTCAAGTGATCCGCCCACCTCGACCTCCCAGAGTGCTGGGATTACAGGTGTGAGCCACTGTACCTGGCCTTAAACACTTTTAAAACATGAGGAAATTGATATTTTCCATAGTTTAATGATGAAAGTAATGTATTAAAGTGTTAGAAATATTTTATAATTAAAATGAATGTATAATGAATACACAATTTTATCTTTTGTAAAAATTATTTTTTGAGACAGGATTTCCCTCCGTGACCCGGACTGGAGTGCAGTAGTGTGATCATAGCTCACTGTAGCCTTAGTCTCCTGGGATCAAGTGATCCTTTTGCCTCAGTCTCCTGAGTAGCTGGGACTACAGGCACATGCCACCACTCCTGGCTAATTAAAAAAAAATTTTTTTTAGAGTTGGCTTCTTGTTATGTTGCCCAGGATGGTCTCAAGCTGTTGGGCTCAAGCGATCCTCCTGCCTTGGCCTCCCAAAGGCACTGGGATATCAGGCATGATGTGATGTGCCTAGCCTGAGATTTTTTTGTTTGAAATGAAGTCTTGCTCTGTCACCCAGGCTGGAGTGCAGTGGCGCAGTCTCGGTTCACTGCAACCTTCGCCTCCTGGATTCAAGTGATTCTCCTGCCTCAGCCTCCCAAGTAGCTAGGTGCATGCCACCACGCCCAGCTAATTTTTTTTTTTTTTTGAAACAGAGTCCCGCTCTGTCACCCAGGCTGGAGTGCAGTGGCGTGATCTCGGCTCACTGCAAGCTCCGCCTCCCAGGTTAATGCCATTTTCCTGTCTCAGCCTCCCGAGTAGCTGGCACTACAGGCGCCCACCACCATGCCTGGCTAATTTTTATTTTTTTTATTTTTTGTGTTTTTAGTAGAGATGGAGTTTCACCGTGTTAGCCAAAATGGTCTCGATTTCCTGACCTCGTGGTCCACCCGCCTTGCCCTCCCAAAGTGCTGGGATTACAGGCGTGAGCCACGGCGCCCAGCCAATTTTTGTATTTTTAATGGAGATGGGATTTCACCATGTTGGCCAGTCTGGTCTCGGACTCCTAACCTCAGGTAATCCCACCTGCCTCGGGCTCCTAAAGTGCTGGGATTACAGGTATGAGCCACCGCGCCTGGCCTGGCCTGAGAATTTTAATAACTAATTTGCAAACATGGAAATAGTTCTAACGTAAGTTTTTCATTGTGCGATGTCATAGGAACTTAAAAATTAAACATTTCTCTGGAGAGTTAATTTATAACCTTGTCTACTTCGTCAGCAGAAATTAGAAACTTAATATCACACCAGCATGTAAGCAAAAATTAACAAAAGTTCACAGCCTTCCCTTTCCTCTGGGTTTGGGGTTGCGAAGCAATATCTTGTTAATGTTCCTTTCTCAGCATTTTGCAAATGTGCTTCCCTGCAGTTGGTGGGGTCCTTTTTGCCCATCCCAGTGAGAAGAGGCCTGGCTGGAGTTTTCTGAGGGCATCTCCGCTCAGCACTCGCAGCCCTACCAAGCACATGCTTTTAAACGTGAGCCCCCAGCCCGCTACTCACGGGATCTACCTGTAAAGACAGTCACTGAACTCAGCACAGAAAGGCAGGAAGAAAGCTCAGGAAGGACTTCCTTTACAGCCTCAGAGAGCGCACCAGAGGGGAAGACATTTAATGTCTAAGATTCAGGTATAAGAAACAGTGTAATCCCAGCATGTTGGGAGGCCAAGGTAGGAGGATCCCTTGAGCTGAAGAGCTCAAGGCCAACCTGGGCAACATAAATGAGACCTCATCTCTAAAAAAAAAAAAGAAAAATTAGCTCTGATGGCCCATGTGTAATCCCAGCTACTTGGGAGGCTGAGGTAGGAGGATTGCATGAGCCTAGGAGTTGGAGGCTGCAATGAGCTGTGATCACACCAATGCACCCCAGCCTGGGTGACAACAGTAAGACCCTGTCTTAAAAAAGGAAAAAACGAAATAGTAGATATTAAAGTTTTGAAAGCTAAAACAAAGAACAAGAGTCAAAATGAAGGAAATAAAGCATGCTTATATACCTGCTGTCTAATGACCTAGCTGCCTGTGTCCACTTTATAAAACACTAATGCTCTGCACTTACGTTCTTTCTTTCCTAGGATGAAAAACCTCCATTACGTGAGAAACCTCCACCCTCCCCAGGTATTTGCCTTTTGAATTATATTATGATTGAAAAGCTTGTTGTTTTGGAGAATATCCAGATTAATTTTATCTGAAAATAAAGATTACGTTTTCTTTTTCTTGTATTAGTTGTTGAACTTTCACCCTTGCCTCAAAAGAGAGGGTGCAAACACTAGGTAGTGGACGTGTGTCCACACAGGATGTGCTTGGATCCTGGTAGGCTGGGGGTTACACCTGGGGGGACGTGGACCTGTGGGATATGCTGGGATCCTGGGGGAAGGGAGGTGGACCTGTGGGATATGCTGGGATCCTGGGGGAAGGGAGGTGGACCTGTGGGAT
>NW_012105142.1:660247-684258 GCF_000951045.1 Mandrillus leucophaeus
GTGGACCTGTGGGATATGCTGGGATCCTGGGGGAAGGGAGGTGGACCTGTGGGATATGCTGGGATCCTGGGGGAAGGGAGGTGGACCTGTGGGATGTAATGGAATCCTGGGGGTTGGAAGGAGGACCTGTGGGATGTGCTGGGATCCCGGTGGGAGGAGTGGACCCATGATGTACTGGGATCCATGCTGGTCAGGCAGGTGCAGTTATGGGCTCTGCTCTGAGGCTGAAGGCAGAGGGAGAGGTCCAGTGATGCTTTATGGGTTACATCCCACTGAACAGTTTGGGGAGCTTCAGTGGCTTCCAAAATGGAAGTTATAATTTCTGCTGTTAGGTCCCACCTTGTTACAAGATCTCTGGGGTGTCGCTTTTCTGGCCAGAAATGTCTATGGTGCCAGTGTGCCTTTGCCTGAGTTCTTGTCCTGCATCCAGGAAGAATGAGGTAAGCAGACAAGTGGAGGGTGAGCAAGACAAAGAGGAGCTTTACTGAGTGTTAGGACAGTTCAGAGGAGACCCGCAGTGGGTAGCTTCTCTCTGTAGGCAGGTCGTCCCATCAAGTGTTCAGCTCTCAGGAGAGAGGAGGCCCTGGAGTCTGGGGCTCCTCTCTGAAGGCAGATCATTCAACTGTCTCTGCAGCTCTCAGCAAAGAGGAAGCCCTGGAGAGGGTTGTTCTCTGCAGCTGGTTATTCTGACCAGCTCCTAGCAGAGAGGAGGCCCTGGAGTAGGTTGCTTCTCTCTGCTGCTGGTCCTCTGATGTCTCCAGCTATCAGCAGAGAGGGTAACTCCTCTCTGCAGCTGGTCATCCCATCTGCTCTGCTCTGGCTAAGCCCAGGGCTTTTATGGGCCTCAGAAGGGAGGGAGTGAGCACCAGTGGGTCCATGGGTGGCCACAGGTGGGCCTGGAAAAGGCACCACAAGTTCCTACTATGGTCCCACGGGATGGGCAACCGGTCCCCAGCCTTCAGGCCCTCCCCGACCTGAAGGTGGGGACTCACCGTGGACCTGCCCACTTCTGCCCAGGAGCCTGTCTGCCTCCTGCTGCCCAGTTCATGGCACCCAGGCTGTTCGCACCAAGGGGCACCTGCAGGCCAGTGCAGAGCCACCCTCACCCCCGCCCCTTGTCTTTCCCTCCTGCGCTCATGGGTGCCCAAAGTCTGGAGGGGGCTGAGGCGGCAGGGTGCTGTCGTGTCCGTGCTGCCCTGAGTGTGCACACTCCCGGCCAGGCTGTGACAGTGCCCAGGCGTGGCCTCAACCCCGCTCCAACACCGCTCCAACCCCGCTCCAAGACTGGAGCAGGCTCCGGGAGCAGGGAGAGGCCAGGCAGCCCGAGCAAACACCCGTGAGCCTGCGGGGACACGGGAGCCTTCTCAGGCCCCGGAGGGTGCAGACTGCAGAGACACCCAGGTCCCGCACCTGGGAGGGCGACTGTAGCAGCACCCCGGGAGCTCCTGCCCTGCCAACTCAGAAGGGGTGGTGAAGCCAGGCAGTGGGATCAGGCACTTCCGAGCCTATGGGTGCTGGGGGGGGCCTTCTTGGGCCCCCAAGAACACAGATTCTCGGGTCTGCAGCCGGACTTGGGCAGCTGCAGCAGCATCCAGGGAGGGGGGGCTCCTGCCTGCTCCATGGAGCAAGAAGCTTGGGCCACGCCTCCCTGCTCTAGATAGTCTGTGCAGCGGCCACTCTAGATGGGCCGCTGCTGCCATCAGCATCACTGCTCTGAAAATCCTGTTTTAAGTCTCCTCCGTGTCAGATTGACTTTATTTGCACCCTTTCAATCTCAGCATTTTCAATGCTGTATTCTGGGCGATTGCTGGGGCTCTAACTTCTGCGCCGTGCATTCCTTCTTCATGATGTGTATGCTGCGGCTCAGCCCATCCTTTCAGTTTATGCTGTTGATCAAATATTAACGTCCATGATTTCTGTAAGACACTAATGTCCATGATCTCTGAAAGTCATAATTGTGCGCATCCAGTCTTAGGGTTTGTGTTGCACCCCTTCTCCTCTCACTTGCCATTGATGCTTCTCTGGCTCTGCTGTTTGATGCCTGTTGGGGTCCCTGAGATTCCCGGTGGCCCGCATGGGGATGCTACCTCTGTTTACTGCACCCTGCCTGGAGAGAGCGAGCCGGCAGGCTGCCAGGCTGTACCGACTGCTGCCTCCAGCAACTGATGGGGATGGGCAGGATGTGAGGCCAGCTGGGATCCGTGGGGACCCCTCTTCCTCCTGGCTTTCTCCAGCCTCCTGGCCTGCCCTGCCTCTCTGCCCTCAGGGCTTGTGTGTTCTGCCTGAGGAGGGGCACACATTTCTGCTGTTGCTGCCTGGGTTGGGTGGGTTAACCCCTTGCTATTCCCACTGTGGTTATCTAACTCGACAGCTCATCAGCTGTTTCAAGCTGCTGCTTTTTAAGTATAATTTTATTTATTGATTGATTTTTGTAGAGATGGGGTCTTGCTCTGTTGCTCAGGCTGGTCTCGAACTTCTGGCCTCAAGCAATCTTCCTACCTCAGCTTCCCAAAGTGCTGGGATTGCAGATGTGAGCCACCAGGCCTAACCTCATTGGCTCTTTCTAGGTCACTTTGTGTCTCCACTCCTACCAGGGCAAGGCATATCCCTGGAGCCACCCTCCATTTTCTAGCTGCCCTCTCTTGGCACATTTCAGGCTGTGGCGTCCATCTTCAGTCTCATCTCAACTGTTTTCTCTCTGGGATTTCTCAGGGTTCCCTTGTTTCCGTGCAGCTGTGGAGTTTCCCATTTCTGAGCCTCACCTTTCGCATGTTAGGGATTGGATGTGTGTGTGTCAGGGGTCGGGCCAGGCTCTCTGGAGCCACCAGCCATCCTGCCCTTGCCTGTGTGGAAACTCTGCTTCTGCCTCTCCCTCCCCTGGGAGGTACGCTGGCCAGGGGCCCATGGGAGCCTCACCTCCTGTGACCTCTCGGAGCACATCTCTCCATGGAACAGCACTGGTTTCCACCCTATTTTCTTGCTGTTCCTTCTTAAGGTCCTATGTGACGTCTGTTTTCTCCTCACCCTGGTGCCTTCAGGTGCTGCCCACAGGCCAGCGACTCATCAGTCTCCCCAGCAGAGGCTGCCCGTGGGACTCTGGGCCTGTGTCCCAACCCAAGCCTGCCTCCCCTCATCTTCTGTCCCCACCTGCTCTTCACAGTGTGCTCCTCATCTGGGGGAGCATCTGCCAGACGCAGACCTGGGCGGTCATCCTGGGTCTGCTTCTCTCTCACTGCCCGCACCCAGCCAGCTACCAACCCCTAAGTCCTGCTCTCACGTGTCACTTTCTTTCTGTCCCTACTCTAGTGCTGCCCCTTGGCTGTTGGGCTGGGCCTCATCCTAACCTGCCTTCTTCCCTGCTGGCCTGAGGAATTCACCCGAGAGCAGAGCCTCTTCCTTCTCACACCTCTGCCTAAAAGCCCTGCTGGCTCCTGCTGCCCTGCACGATGAACCTACCATGCCACATCACAATCTGCAGCTCTGGCCTCCCTCTCTGGCCTCCCCTCAGTACTTCTCTTCCTGCCACCGCTGTGACCTCACCAGGCCACTTACTCTTTCCTGTACAAGCCAATCCCTTCCCAGGGACCAAAGAACATGGCACCAGGCCTGATGTGGTTTTTGGAACAAAGTCAGGTGATTTTGATATAACATTGTCAACATCAATTAACATTTTAAAACTTTTCCCCTGAACCTTTTCAGATATAACTGGTAGAGCACGTCAAAGATATACAGAAATAACCAGAGAAAAGTTTGAGGCATTAAAAGAAGAAAATATGCACCTAAACAATACGAATCAAAGCCTTACCCTTAAACTAAACACAGTGAAACAAGCAATGAAAGAACTACAGTTAAAACTTAAAGGAATGGAAAAAGAGAAGAGAAAACTCAAAGAGGCTGAGAAGGCATCGTCACAGGAAGGTGGGGACGGACAGTGCCTTTATTAGAGGAATGAGCAGGACTTCACTCAATTATTTTGAGAGTTAATATTTTATGTCATGATATTTGTTGATATTTGTGTTGGTAATTTATGCTGTAATATTTCAGGTTTTTTTGTTACTATCTTTACGTTTGTTGAGATTTGATTTCATCTGCTATATCATTATTACACTAAAGAAATTCCTCAGGTTGGAAAGAAGCTGAATTTACAAAAATAAAGAAATTCCAATACTTCTTTTGGAACTTGATGCTTAGCTTACATATATTTCACTTCAGTTTTTATCTGCAAGAGAAGCATATAAAAATTCCTCCTTTACCATAAACTTATCAATGATTATATTTTCCTTGCTAATTTGATAGGTTAAAAAAAGAAGTAGTATTTAATTTGTATTTCTTTTATTATTGATGAACCTGAATATTTTTTCATATCTTTGCACGTCATTTTCTTTTTCTTTCGTAAAGCTATCCACTTTATTTATTTATTTTTTAGAGACAGCATCCCACTCTTTTCACCCAGGTTGGACTACAGTGGAGTGATCAGAGCTCACTATAACCTTGAACTCCTGGGCTCAAGTGATCCTCCCACCTCAGCCTCCTGATGGTGAACGCCATCATGCCTGGCTAAGCTTTTTTTTTTTAATAGCAATGAGGCCTCGTTGTGTTGCCCAGGCTGGTCTCAAACTCCTGACCTCAAGGATTTTTCCTCCTTAGCTGCTCAAAGGGCTGGGATTATAGGTATGAGCCACTATGCATGGCCAAGTTGCCCACTTTACATTGAGACACTTGACTTCTTTTTATTGATTTGCAGGAACTCCTTACATATGAAAGATTTTATCCCTTTGTCATAGGTGTAATATTTTCTTAGTTTGTTGATAATTGGGCTAAATCTATAAAATGTTTTTCTTTTATGACTTATACCCTTGGCATTAAGTCATTTTTAACTCTGAAGTTATAAAAATATTCACCAATATTTTCTCTATACCTTTTTCTATTTATATAAAACTAATAATATAGCTTTAAGTAAGGTGGTATCAGTTTTTTTCATATAGACCCTGTGTAATTCTTATCTTAGGCACATTTATTTTTAGACACTGTATATTATTTGTGCTGTTACCTTGTGGGATCTATTTTCTGTTTTGTTTTCTAATAGGACATTGCTATTATGTGGGAAGGTTATTAGCTGTAATACGTTTTCCATGTATTCTATATGATTTTTCAAAGCACATATTTTTATGTCATCTGAAACATGACTATTCCTTTCCAACTTGAAACTTTTATTTTACTTTATTGTACATGCAAAGACTTCCAGAAACTTCCAATATGTTAACTATTCAGTGTTTAAAAATGTTGTAACTTTTATTCATTCACACACACACATAGACACAACATACACACACAGACACACACACACGCAGTTCATTGCCTCTGAGAGTGAAAGAGGGAGGAAAAGCAAATGATTTGCAATTTAAATAAAATCTGGATAAATCTGACATTATTTCTTATAGTATAATGTTAAATTTTTTTTCCCTAGTTGCTGCACCTGAATTACTTTATCTGCGAAAACAAGCTCAAGAACTGGTGGATGAAAATGATGGATTGAAAATGACTGTCCATCGTTTGAATGTAGAACTCAGTCGATATCAGACAAAATTCAGGCATTTGTCCAAGGAAGAGGTAATGTTTCCAATTGTGAAAATCAGCTTTTTGGATTTTTTAGCCTTTACTGCTGAATTGATTTCCGATCTTGAGAGGTTCTTATTTATTATAATTTGATGTAAGAAAAGCTGTGTCCAAGGCACAATGTTTCTAAGAACCATTCTATTTTTTGCCTTCTTCCCTCCCTTTTTCCGCATAATAAAGGCAATAAAGACTAAAACATTGAGACAATACAGAAGCGTACAAAGTAAAAGAGGCTGGATGAGGTGGCTCGTGCCTGTAATCCTAGCACTTTCAGAGGCTAAGGCTGGAGAATTGCTTGAGCTCTGGAGTTTGAGACCAGCCTGTGCGACATAGCGAGACCTAATCTCTACAAATAAAAGATTTTTAAAACTTAGCTTAGCCTGGTGGCGTATGCCTGTAACCACTCAGGAGGCTGAGAAAAGAGGATCTCTTGAGCATGGGAGGTCGAGGGTGCAGTGAGCTGAGATCATGCCACTGCACTCTAGCCTGGGTGACAGAGCAACACCCTGTCTCGAAAATTAAAAAAAAAAAATAACAAAAGTAAAAGAATGAAAGTCTGTGTCGGCTGCTCCTTTCTCAGTCACGTTCCTGGAAGTTGCAGCTGTTGTCAGTGCATGAACTTGGAAAGGAAAGCAGAGTTTTCAGTTCTAAGAATAGTTGCAGAGTCCAACTCCACACACTCTCACTGAGCAGGTCACTGCATGAGATGCTGGGAGGAGTGCCAGATGAACCAATGCTCAGGTCCTTACTCTTACAGAGCTCGGGGCTATGAGGATGTGAGCAACACTGTGGATACAGGAGAGGGAGGCACTGCTGGCTGGGCTCTTGCTGGGGTAGAGGGCGGGGAGGCACACGGTGTTCTCCCGCAGCTCCTGGGAGTTCAGGCCTCATGGGCTTCTGAGTTGCTTTTTGAAGGAGGGCTTACATTTCACTTTTTGTTTTTTTTTAATAACAGCTTTGAGATATAATTCACGTAGCATCCAATTCATACCCATTTTAAAAGTGTACCATTTAATGGTTCTTATTGTAGTCACAGAATTATGCAACCCTCACCACAATCAATTTTAGAGCACTTTTGTTAAATCAAGAAATATCAGCTGGGCATGGTAGCTCACATCTGTAATCCGAGCACTTTCGGAGGCTGAGGTGGGCGGATCATTTGAAATCAGGCATTCGAGACCAGCCTGACCAACATGGTGAAACTTCATCTATACTAAAAATACAAAAAAATTAGCCAGGTGTGGTCATGTGCACTTGTAATCCCAGCTACTTAGGAGGCTGAGGCAGGAGAATCGCTTGAACCTGGGAGGCAGAGGTTGCAGTGAGCCGAGATCATGCCTCTGCACTCCAGCCTGGGTGACAAAGAGAGTGAGACTCCATCTCAAACAAACAAACAAAAAAAAAGTGTCATACCTGTTGGGACTCACTCCCTACATTCCCCTGCTGCCCACTTCCTCCAACTCAGCCCCTGGTAACCACTAATCTATTTTATGTCTCTATTAATTTGCCAATTCTGAACATTTCATAGAAATGAAATCATACAAGACATGATTTTGTGTGACTGACTTTCACTTAACATAATACTAACTTTTAAACAAAAACAAATAAAGTTGTTGGGGTCCTATAATTCAAAACCTGCTTGCTAGGTCAGGGCCTTCTGCAGGACTGTGGGGCAGGTAGACAGGCCCAGGGACAGCCTCTTCCCAAGTTGTCTTCTGCCCCGTGCAAATGCCACGTTCTCCATGACAGTCTTCCCTGATCAACCCAGACAGAAGTGATTGGTCTCTGTCTTTTTTTTTTTTTTTTTTTTTCAGACACAGTCTCTGTCACCCAGGCTGGAGTGCAGCAGCATGATCTCAGCTCACTGCAACCTCTACCTCCTGGATTCAAGTGATTCTTGTTTCTCAGCCTCCTGAGTGGCTGGGATTATAGGCGTGTTCCACCATGCCCAGCTAATTTTTGTATTTTTAGTAGAGATGGGGTTTCACCATGTTGGCCAGGTTGGTCTCGAACTCCTGAGCTCAAAGGATCCACCCTCCCCAGCCTCCCAAAGTGCTGGAATTACAGGCATGAGCCACCATGCCTGGCTCTCTGTCTCTTTTAAACAATTGCAGACTTTTGTTTGTAATCACTCTTAAGGCACTTATAGCATTTTACCGTATACTATTTTTGTATATCATGTTCATTTGTGTTAGTGGTATTTATTTCTGTTACTAGGTCATATAATCCTTGAAAACAAGGGTTGCGTTGCAGTGTCCATAATGATTTAGCGAGTTGCCAACGTTTGCAGAGTGAGTGAGTAATTACCTAGATACTAAGGTGTTCACGTTGGAAAGCTTTTGTGAAATAAATGATTATTTTGTCCAGGCCATTGATTCTGTACCAGATTTTCCCTCCTGCTGTAAACAAATAGAAAACCAGACAGAATATGTAATGCAAATGTTTACAGATGTCAAACAGCAGGCAGTACCGGCCTATGACCCTCAAGAGCAACAGGATAAATAGATGAGCCTGTGATCTGCTTCCTGTCAGGAGGCAGTCTCAGATCACAGAGCAGGGAAGAAGGGCTGGAGCTGAGCCCTTCCCTGAGTTCAACAGAGATGAGAGTCTGGGGAAGCTGAGGAGACTAGAATTTGTATGGCAAGAGTACTGGAAACAAGGGAGTCCTGGAGAGAAGGAGCTACTTATATAAATCTACATGGGCTCCTTGGAGTCTTGTGGAATACCACCCTGCACATGTGTAGGATGAGACTCCAAGAGACTGGGCAGAAAATAAGAATAGGGAGCTGTGAGCTGCATGGTTCCCAGAGCTCACACAGCACTGGGAACCTTCAAGTTCTGCCCAGCCGCAATGGAGAGACCTTGCATTGAGTCAAGAGCACAAGAGGGCCATGCCTGAGAGGTATGGCTCAAAGAGCTTTTTAGGAAAGGTTACTACAGACCTACCATGACCAGGGTGAAAAAACAAGCCTCAGAAGCATGAAGGGGATCCACAAGCAACTTAGGAGCTGAAAGAAAGAGAGAGAGAGAGAGAGAGAGAGAGAGAGAGAGAGAGAGGAGGGAGGAAGGAAGGAAGGGAGGAAGGAAAAGAAACCAGTACTCGTTAAAGGAAGATAACAAAATCCAGCCACTCAACACTGTGACATTAAAAAGTTCCATATCCAGTGAAAACAGTCACTAGATATGTTCCAGATTTTAAAAGACTAAAAAGGGCTGGAGGCCAGGTGCAGTGACTCACACCTATAATCCCAGCACTTTGGGAGGCTGAGGCGGGCAGATCACTTGAGGTCAGGAGTTCGAGACAAGCCTGGCCAATATGGTGAAACCCTGCTTCTACTAAAAATACAAAAATTAGCCAAGTGTGGTGGCACACATACCTGTAGTCCCAGCTACTCAGGGAGGCTAAGGCATGAGAATCTCTTGAACCTGGGAGGCAGAGGTTACAGTGAGCTGAGATCATACCGCTGTACTCCAGCCTGTGCAACAGAGTGAGACTCTCTCAGAAAAACAAAAACCAAAACAAAACAAAAAGGGCCAGGTGTGCTGGCTCATACTTGCAGTCCCAACACTGTGGGAAGCTGAGGCAGGAGGATCACTTCAGCCCAGGAGTTCAAGAGAAGCCTGGGCAACATGGGGAAACCCCATTTCTACAAAAAATACAAAAATTAGCCAGGTATGGTGGCGTGCACCTGTAGTCTGAGCTGCTCAGGAGGCTAAGGTGGGAGGATTGCTTGAGCCCAGGAGGCAGAAGTTGCAGTGAGCCGTGATCTCACCACTGTACTCCAGCCTGGGTGATGGAATGAGACCCTGTCTCAAAAAAAAAAAAAAAAAAAAAAAAAAAGGACATAAAAGACTTGACAGCTAAATGCAATATGTGACCCTGAACTGGATCCTTGATCAGAAAAGAACATTAGTAGGAAAATAGATGAAATTTGAAGATAACGTATAGGTTAGGTTAGAAAATAGTAGTATAGGCTACTCTAGCCTACTATAGGCTACTCTAGGCATACTGCCTATGGGGTACCCCTGCTCTACAAGGAGCAGTAATATATATACATATATATATTGTATATATATTATGAAAATAGCATTGTTATCAGTGTTGATTTCCTGATTTTCAAGACAGTACTGTGGTTAAGTATATTAATGTTTTTGTTTTTAGGAAATACAAGTATTTAGAGGAAAGGGGGCATTATATCTGCAAATTACTCTCAAACATTTCAGAAAAAATATTCTCTCATGTATACATACATACATAGAGATAGACAGATGGGAGGGTATATGGGAGAGTGGATGGATGGATGGATGGATGGATGGATGGATGGGTTGGTGGGCAGGTGGGTGGGTAGGCAGATGGATAGATAGATCAATGCATAGATGGGCAATGCCCAGTCTAGATTAAGAGTATCTAAGACTTGAAATTTCAGAGGAAGCGTGGTTTAACTTGTCTTCAATATTTGTTTTGTTCTTAGAGCTTAAATATTGAAGGCCTCCCATCCAAGGGCCCTATACCACCCTGGTTGGTAAGTGAAAGTTATTTAATTTCAGGCCCATATTTTCAGGCTGTGTTTGCATAGCTATTAAAAACCATTTCAGGCCAGGCGCGGTGGCTCATGTCTGTAATCCCAGCACTTTGGTAGGCTGAGGCGGATGGATCACTTGAGGTCAAGGGTTCAAGACCAGCCTGGCCAACATGGTGAAATTCTGTCTCTACTAAAAATACAAAAATTAGTCGAGCATGATGGTGCATGTGCCTATAGTCCCAGCTACCTGGGAGTCTGAGGCAGGAGAATCACTTGAACCCGGAAGGTGGAGGTTGCAGTGAGCTGAGATCATGCCACTACACTCCAGCCTGGGCTGCAGAGTGGGAATGGATTCGGGCAACGGAACTCATTCTAACCGCAGGAGGCCAAGCCTGTGTGGGTGTTGTAGATGCCTCCTGTGCCCCCTGCATTCCTCTGGGTTCCTCATTTAAGCGTCCACATAGATCCCTGAAATTGAAAGGATCCAGCAAAAGAAATGCTGGTTGTTCTGGGATCCTGAGCTGGGAGGGTCCTTAAAAAACAATAACAGCAGCAACCACAGAAACCATTTCAAACAAGCGTAACTTCTTGCCATTTAAAAATTTGCTGGTTGTGTTTAGATGTAAGAAATATATTAACCTTCTTATTTTTTTTCTTTTTATTTTTTTGAGACAGAGTCTTGCTCTGTCGCCCAGGCTGGAGTGCAGTGGCGCGATCTCGGCTCACTACAAGCTCTGCCTCCCAGGTTCATGCCATTCTCCTGCCTCAGCCTCCCGAGTAGCTGGGACTACAGGCGCCCGCCACCATGCCCAGCTAGTTTTTTGTATTTTTAGTAGAGACAGGTTTTCACTGTGTTAGTCAGGATGGTCTCGATCTCCTGACCTTGTGATCCACCTCCTCGGCCTCCCAAAGTGCTGGAATTACAGGCATGAGCCACCGTGGCTGGCCTATATTAACCTTCTTTTGCTGTCTTTCTTCAGTTGGATATAAAATACCTGTCACCATTGTTGCTGGCTTATGAAGATATAATGAAAGAGAAGGACGAGCTCAATGCCACCCTCAAGGTAGGCTGGCAAATGTCTCAGAAGAGACAAGATTTATAAAATATAGGACTGCTTCAAATTTTATAGAAACATTTTGAATGTAGGTATACCCAGCATATTATAGATAATCAAATGTTTATTAGAGGACAGAAAGGAGGAAGGAAGGAGCGTGGCAGGGTGGGATGGAGGGAGGGAGGGAAAGAAGGAAGAGGGGAGGAAGTAAGGGAGTGATTGGCAGAGCGGGGGGGGGGTGGATAGGGAGTGAGGGGAGAATTATGGAGGGTCAGAGCAGTGCTGCATGAGAAGCCATGGCTTTCTGGACAGCCAGCCCATATGGGCTGAGATCTGGGGGTGCAGGGAAGACAGCAGTGGGGAAGCGCTTCTTTCTGGTACTCTGCAGCTGCAAACACCACCATTAGAAGGGCCATTTGTGCTGGGCATGGTGACTCACGCCTGATATCTCAGCACTTTGGGAGGCCAAGGTGGGTGGATCACTTGAGGTCAGGAGATTGAGACCATCCTGGCCAACATGGTGAAACCCTGTCTCTACTAAAAATACAAAAATTAGCTGGTGTGGTGGCACGTGCCTGTAATCCCAGCAATTCGGGAGGCTGAGGCAGGAGAATGGCTTGAACCGGGGAGTTGGAGGTTGCAGTGAGCTGGCATTGCATCACTGCACTCCAGCCTGGCGACCGGGCAAGATTCTGTCTCAAAAACAAAACAAAACAAAACAAACAAATAAAAGAAGGGCTATTTGGGCAGACATGGGAAGGAAAGGCTGGAGATGTTTTAGGCAAACTTAGATGCTTCTTAATTCTAGGATGAGCTGACCCTAGGGAAGTCCGATTGCTGAGCTGTTTGACATGGAGAAGAAGTGGGGTTTTTATCCATTTCTGCCTTGTCCACCGCCGTTTTGTGGGAATGGCTTTGGGCAGTGGAGCTCGTTCTAACCGCAGGTGCAGGTTAGAGAGGCTTCCCATGCCTCCTGCATTCGTCTGGATTCCTCATTTAAGTGTCCATATAGATCCCTGAAATTGAAGGATCCAGTGAAAGAAATGTTGGTTGTTCTGGGATCCTGAGCTGGGAGGGTCCTTTAAGAGGCTCCCAGCTTGTTCCTCATCAGTAATACTGTCCTGTGTCCATGTCCCGTGGAAAGGAATTTTAATCCTTTTCATTTAGACTTAGTGTTGGATGCTTAATTTTCTAAGAGCATGTATGAATCTTGTACTAATTGAGTATATAACAGTCCTAATAACTAATAATATTATTATTTTGGTGCTCCTTCTAAATCAGGGTCAGCACACACTTTCTGTAAAGGGCAAGTTAATAAGTACTTTAGGCTTTGGAGGCCATGCAGTTTCTGTTTGCACCTGCTCAGCCCTGCTGTTGCAACATGAAAGCAGCTGAGGATAACATGTAAATAATGGGCGAGGCTGTGTTCCAATAAAACTTTATTTATAAAAACAGCCAACTGGTTTGCACACTTTAGTTTGCCTGACCCCCGTTCCAAAAAAGAGTCACATGGACTGCCAGCAGTGAGTGAGTGTGTCTGGGTGGAGGGATGAGAGGAGAAGCTACTTGATAGTGCTGCTTTAAGTTAAAAGGGTGTAAGCATAAACATCTGACAGCTGGGAGTAGAATATTTTAGAGGCACACCAGAGTAAATATTGGCACCTCAGATTCTCACCAAAGGACAGTGCAGGACACAGAAGCTCGAAAAGCCCTGATGGCGGAGGCTCAGCTGAAGTGTCACATACACAGACTGTTGGGAGCTGAAACAGACATAGACTGTTAGGCATCAAAACCGGCCCAGCGACAGACCTTGTGTTGCGGCTAATGGCCAATTAAGCTCTGCAGACTGATGATGCTAGTAAGACACTTTCTCATGGTTGTCATGGACAAAACTAATAGCCTTGGCTGGATGTGGTGGCTCATGCCTGTAATCCCAGCATTTTGGGAGGCTGAGGCAGGAAGATTGCTTGAGCCTAGGAGTTCAAGAGCAGCCTTGAGTAACATGGCAAAACCTTGTCTATACACAAAATACAAAAATTAGCCAGGCATGGTGGCACAGGTACTTGGTAAGCTGAGGTGGAAGGATCACTTGAGCCTAGGAGGTTGAGGCTGCAGTGAGCTATGATTGCACTACTGCACTCTAGCCTGGGCGACGGAGCAAGACCCTGTCTCAAAAAAAAAAAAAAAATTAAGAGCTTCCTCCAACTCCCACACTAACTAACCCGTTCCCTACCAAATCTAGCTTTAATTAAGGATGAAAAGGTCTTTTTTTATATTAAAAACCTCTAATTTATTATCCTGCATCTTTAAACAAAGGAAAAATGTCAGTGTTGATAGGCATCTCTGCCTTTTCTATTAGTATTCAGCAGTTAGAGAACAATGTTAGCAAATTAGGAATCCAATATTGAAAGTCCAGGTTCTTTGCCTCTTGTACTTGGCCTTGCATTTGGTCCTAGTGCTTTCTCACTAGACGGTAGGCTCCCTGAGAGCAGGCACCACTCGTGCTGGTACCGAGTGTTGAAGGTTGGCCTGTTGTGAGACCTTGCTAAATGGCTGTTACCATTTGATTTTAGTCACCGCAGCAGCACCAGAACTGAGAAATACAGATGTGTGGGTATGTGTGTGTTATAATTTACGTACATTTTATTTCAGGAGGAAATGAGAATGTTTAGGATGCGAGTCCAAGAAGTGGTGAAAGAAAATGAAGAATTGCACCAAGAGTTAAATAAGAGTAGTGCTGTTACCAGTGAGGAATGGCAAGTGGCATTGTGTTTCTGCTCTTTTGCTAACTTAAAACAAATGATAATAAGAAAATATGTTATAAAATTATCAAATACATAATTACATTCTTAAATATTTTAAGGGAAAGTTTCTAAGAAATTAATAAGGTATAATAAAACCCTAATAAATTATTCTAAACTTATATTTTAAAGATGACTTTAAAAATTCTAAGTAGGTTCTCAAACCTGAAATATAGTTGCTTTCTGCTTTTTATATTCTGAGGTGGTATTTTTCTAGGGTGATTTTTCCATCTTAGACCTGGAGAGTCTCATCCCTTCTTAGGCCCCAGCGATGGCTCCCAGGGTTTGAGAACAGAAAGCTCAAAATGGCCTCCCAAAACAGAAAGCTCATGAGGCTTGCATGACCAGCTCCCATCCGCCCTGCCCTGGCAGATTCCCTGACAACTGAGGTTGCCCCACTTCCAACCTGTCCTTCCTCCGAAAGCCCCTCTGCACTCCTCACCCTCTAGGTCCTACTGGAATGGTGCTTGTCTATAGCGTTGCCTTCAGGAGAGGCCATTATTGCTCCCTTGTGTCTGTTTTCTCTTCTCTTCTCTTCTCTTCTCTTCTCTTCCTTTTCTTTTCTTTTCGAGACAGAGTCTCGCTATGTTGCCCAGGCTGGAGTGCAGTGGCATGATCTTGGCTCACTGCAACCTCTGCCTCCTGGATTCAAGCGATTCTCCTGCCTCAGCCTTCTCAGTAGCTGGGATTACAGGCATGTGCCACCACGCCCGGCTAATTTTTGTATTTTTAGTAGAGGTGGGGTTTCACCACATTGGCCAGGCTGGTCTGGAACTCCTGACCTCATGTGATCTGCCTGCCTTGGCCTCCCAAAGTGCTGGGATTATAGGCATGAGCCATCGTGCCCGGCGTCTCTGTTTCTTAAGTTGTTTTAGAGTTAGGGTCTCACTCTGTCGCCCAGGCTGGAGTGTAGTGGCTCCACCATAGCTCACTGCAGCCTCAACCTCCTGGGCTCAAGCCATCCTCCCACCTCAACTTCCCAAGTAGCTGGGACTACAGGTGTGCCCTACCATGCCCAGCCATTTTAAAAAATTTTTCATAGAGACAGTCTGGCTGTGTTACCCAAGCTGGTCTCAAACTCTTGGGCTCCAGTGATCCTCCCATCTTGGCCTCCCAAAGTGCTGGTATTGCAGGCATGAGCCACTGCACGCGGCCCCTTGTCTCCAGTTCTGATGTACCCCTAAACACATGCCCTATCCCAGTACCTGCCACACTGTGCCTGACTATCCTGTCTGCCTCCACATCTGCCTCCATCTTCTCCTTTGTGAACTCTGCAAGGGCAGGAACCAGCGTCCTGCTCATTTTTGTGTGTGGCCCCGCATCTAGCACAGCAACAGCAAATGCCTGTTAACTGAATTAGAGAAAGTATACGTCTTGAAAAGCCTAAAAGCAATATCTAGGCAGGACTAAGAAAACAAAAAGTATTCACTTTGAGTAGGTATGTTATATTTAGTGTTTTCAAATGGCCTTAGCATCACTGGAAAAAATGAAGTATTTTCTATATGTGATGTTTAGAAATCTGGAATTGAGTCAACAGCACTCTTACCATTGGCTCTCCCTGATTTTGTAGTCACCGATGCATCAGGTGGGACTGGCCCAGGCAACTCCTGGGTCTTGGTGCTTTGTGACCTCCCTGGCTGAGCTTGGATTTTCTTCCGTCAGGGTTCCTAGTGTGTCTCCCCTCGCACCCTCCTTGAACAGTGGCCTGGAAAGCAGCTTAGCCAGGCTGGGGCTCAAGAGATCTTGTCAGATTCTGGAACCCCGTGTTCCTTCCCTAGCCTTGTATATAGCCACAAATCCAACTTGTCTGCGTTTCCTTGAAATAAAATCAACGAAACACAGGAAAGAAAGGCAGGCCCTGCTTTCAAATGCTTTCAAGGGGCTCAAGAGACCTTGTAAGATTCTGGACCCCCGTGTTCCTTCCCTAGCCTTGTATATAGCCACAAATCCAACTTGTCTGCGTTTCCTTAAAATAAAGTCAACGAAACAGAGGAAAGAAAGGCAGGCCTTGCTTTCAAATCCACAGCCCCGCAGTGTTCCCCAATCCTGTGTTTGTTGGGATTTGAAATCTGCCCTTTGCTCTAGCATGATGGCCCACACCAGCGTGGGGAGAACATCGGGCTTGCTCAGGGCCTCCCTGAGCAATTCTTTGAATTCACTGCCCTCAAGCTGCAGGAGGGTCTCTGGGCTCTGGAGCATCATACTTGGTGGGCAGAGCTCCTTGCTGCTCTCAGTACCTACACACATGCACGGCTGCTAAACCTGCACGCAGCACTTGGTACACAGACTTCACACTACAGCAGACGCTTTCTTTCTTTCTTTCTTTCTTTTTTTTTTTTTGAGACAAAGTCTTGCTCTGCCATCCAGGCTGGAGTGTAGTGGTGCAATCTTGACTCACTGCAACCTCCACCTCCCGGGTTCAAGTGATTCTCCTGCCTCAACCACCCGAGTACCTGGGATTACAGGCGCCCACCACCATGCCTGGCTAATTTCTTTTTGGATTTTTAGTAGAGATGAGGTTTCACCACGTTGGACAGGCTAGTCTCCAACTCCTGACCTCAGGTGATCCACCTGCCTCGGCCTCCCAAAGTGCTGGGATTACAGGCATGAACCTCCACACCTGGCCCAGCAGACACTTTCTGATTGGTTGCCAGTAATTTCTCAATGAACTTCTGGGCTGCAAGTAAATTTTGTATATTTCTTTTCCTAACTTCCCCTGAATCACTGGCTAACCTCAGGCTTAATGGGTCTGTTTCTTTCTCTATAAAATAAGAGGGAGGCTGGATGCAGTGGCTCATGCCTATAATCCTAGCACTTTGGGAGGTTGAGGTGGGAGGATCAGTTGAGGCCAAGAGTTTGAGACCAGTGTGGCCAACATGGTGAAACTGCTTCTCTACTAAAAATAGAAAAATTAGCCAGGCATGGTGGCGCATGCCTGTAATCCCAGCTACTCGGGAGGCTGAGGCGGGAGAATCACTTGAACCCAGGAGGCAGAGGCTGCAGTGAGCCAAGATTGTGCCACTGCACTCCAGCCTGGGCAACAGAGTGAGACCCTGTCTCAAATAATAATAAAATAAATAAGTAAAACAAAACAAGAGGGAGTGTTGAACCAAATCTGAGATTTTGAACTTTTTTTTAAGAATGGGGGATCAATCCCTTTCATTTTAAAAAGAAATGGCTCAGGTTCAGTGGTTCACCCCTGTAATCCTAATGCTTTGGGAGGCTGAGGTGGGAGGAGCACTTGAGGCCGGGAGTTTGGGGCTGCAGTGAGCTATGATCACACCACTGTGCACCAGCCTAGGCGACAGAACAAGACCTTGTCTCAAAAACAAAACAAAAACAAAACAATTAAAAATTAGCTGGGCATGATGGCATGCACCTGTAGTCCTAGCTAGTCAGGAGGATCTGTTAAGCCCAGGAATTCAAGCCTACATGAGCTCTGATGGTGCCACTGTACTCCTGTCCTGCCTGGGTGACAGAGCAAGACCTTGTTTCTAAAAAATAAAAACTAAAATGAATGAAGGGAGGGAGGAAGGAAGGAATGAACAAATGAATGAATGAACCTAAGTCTTATAAGTTAGTCCAAAACGCAGCCGGGCATGGTGGCTCACGCCTGTGATCCCGGCACTTTGGGAGGCCGAGGCGGGTGGATCACCTGAGGTCAAGAGTTCCAGACCAGGCTGGCCAACATGGAGAAACCCTGTCTCTACCAACAAATACGAATATAAAAATTAGCTTGGTGTGGTGATGCATGCCTGTAATCCCAGATACTCAGGAAGCTGAGGTGGAGGTTGCAGTGGGCCAAGATCTCACCACTGCACTCCAGCCTGGGCAACAGAATGAGACCCTATCTCTCAATAAATAAATAAATAAATAAATAAATAAATAAATAAGTCTAAAACATAAAACAGACCATCATGGAGCTGCCCAGTTTGTGGCGGGAATGAGGAGGCTAGCACAGACCAGTTTTGGGTGAGTCCCCTCCTGACAGCATGGCAGCCTACTCTGTAGGTGCTGGTAGCAGGCAAGAGACACCCCCACAGTGCCCAGGAGCCAGTCAGTGCACAGCCACTGTTGGGGCCACACCATTGTTACAGCCTGACTCCTTTCATCTTGTCTGTTTCCTTCCTCCTCCTTACCTTTAGGGTTTCAAGTGGAAAATCGAGATTGTTTACTGCTTTAGTAAGTAAACTTACCACCCAGTGTACTTTGGTGGTCAACATTTCACTAGATGATTTCTAAGGTCCCTTCAGCTCATTCTAATCAGAATTTGTGGTCTTGAGGGCTGAGCTGGGCTGGGGTTTACACTGCACTGGAAGCAGAGGATTTGCTTGTGCTTGAGAGGAAGGCTGGGGCAGATTCATACGGTTCTAAGAAACCATTTCAAAGCCTGCTAACAGAGTCTTTTTTTTTTGCAAATATGCTACTGATTACAAAGGAGTATTTTAAAATTAAAATGGAAACTTACTGTGTCTTTAAATATGTTCCATATGGGCTTCAGAATAATATAGTGGGTGGCAGGACTAGAGGTTTATACATATGAAACCTCATCAGCCATTTAGTGACTATTCAAGCTGGGTACTGTGCACATGGGAGTCTCCTACTGTATCCTCTTTACTTCTGTACGTGTTTGAAATTCTACATCTGAAAGCGTTTCTGAAGCAGTCCGTAATTCAGACTCGCGGCTGTCCTTCCCCAAACTGACTGCAAATGGCAGGATTTGCTGCTGTGTTAATACGTTTAACATGAAGACATGGCTTGATATTCATTACCTCTAATGCACCCATTGCTTCCTTTTAGATTCCAGAGTGTTTCTGTAACCATTCAGCACCTGAATCACAGTATTTCATCTTGTAAATCAATTGCAGGCGTCAGCTTCAGACTCAAGCAAAACTGGTTTTAGAGGAAAACAAGTTGTTGCTGGAGCAGCTGGAGATTCAGCAAAGGAAAGCCAAGGACAGCCACCAGGAGCACCTCCAAGAAGGTGAGGTCCTTCCAGCGAGGACTGGCCATGCAGTGATGTCACTATTGTCATTTTACCCTTCTATCTCCCTCCTGCCGGGGGCCCCGAATGAAAATGAGAGAAGTCATGTTTTACGTTCTTGACTGAAATGCAGCTGTTTATAACCCTTCCATCTCATTACTGTCAATGCATAGATTGCTTTTTCATACTCCACAGTGTCTCTCATCATCCCATGGGTTTGTAAATCACTCGCAGGGATAGTGCTAGACTCAGCAGAACTGGTTTTGGGGTAAAATAGTACCTTAGAAATGGGAAAGATCATGCGAGGTAAACATCTGAAATAACACAGGGTCTCTTCCCAGATGTTTGTTGGATGAGTAAATAAGCAGAACCGTTCACTTTCTAAACAGTTCCCCTGTGTCCTTCCTTCCTTCGGTGCTGTGGGCACGGGAGGCGACATCTCTGCAGATTAGATCACTGTCAGACGCCTTCCGAGAGTGTCCCTCTTCCCGTGTCTTCCCATGCACTCTCCCAACCCCTAGGAGCTTCACAGTCTGGGACAGTGCACAACTGTAAGGAGGCCAGGCTAAGAGTCATCACTTCTGCTTTAAAACCACAATTGATGAGTACAAGAGATAGTGGCATTTTTTCCCTTTGTTTTACTGATTTTTCTTTCCTAGTGAAGAATGGCATAGGCTGGGAAACTGAAGCACAAGCCATCTTGCATGAGGCCGTGGCACCCCGAGAAGCAGATGGAGGTTTTCCCCTCTCCAGCTGCTTTTGGAATGGCAGCCCCTTCCATGCCATGGCAGGTCCATGAGCAGCCCCTGCTGTTGCTGCAGTTGCGGGGCTAGCACTTCCTGTTTCTGAGAACCAGGTTGTGTTTAAAGATGAGAGCATCTCCCAGAGAGGTGCACAGGAGTTTCCTCCACGTGATTTCTCCTGAGACCTGCATGGCCCAGGAGCATTTGCCTTTACTCTGGCATTGTTAAGGGGAGAGGGGAAACAGAGTTGTGGAGCCTCTTATCTTTGTTTTCAGGGTTAGGGATGACATTAGTTTCCTATTTACTGAGCTTAATTTTCTTGAACATACCAGATCTGAACAGAAAGAGGATTTCTGGTCACATGGGGTAGGGAAAACCTTTTGACCTGTGTGATCCAGTGAGTTGCCTGTGCTGTTTTCCCATTACCCAGAAACAGCCATTCACTTTGACCAATTAGATATTTTCTCTTTTTTCTTTTTTTTCTTTTTTTGAGACAGTCTCACTCTGTTGCCCAGACTGGAGTAGAGTGGCGTGATCTAGGCTCACTGCAACCTCTGCCTTCCAGGTTCCAGCGATTCTCCTGTCTCAGCCTCCCGGGTAACTGGGATTACAGTCATGTGCCACTACTTGCAGCTAATTTTTGTATTTTCAGTAGAGGGGGTTTCACCATGTTGGCCATGCTGGTCTTGAACTCCTGACCTCAAGTGACCCACCCACCTTGGCCTCCCAAAATGCTAGGATTACAGGCGTGAACCACTATGCCCAGTCACCAATTAGATATTTTCATAGAGTAGAGAGATGTACAGTTTTATGCTACAATAAATACCTCTAAGTGCTAGTGTCAGCAGATGCTCAGGAAATGTCTTATTACATACAACTATGAAACACAGGATGAAAATATTTGTGACTTACTTTAGATACAGGACATAAAATAAAAGTTTAATGAGGAAAGGCAAGGAAAATAATAAATCCGGTTCTTAGTTTAGCCATGTTTGATGTCCTTAAAAATCTTGAAAATCTTGCAGCTTTAGGGACAATGTTATGACATATGCTTGCACACCTGTGTGTGATTTAAGGCTTCAGTCTTAGGAAAGTCAGTTAGTTGAAGACTGGAATCATTTTTGGTAAAATATTATAGTGGATTTTATTTTTAAAATATATATTTAGTGAGTGCTTAATGTAGAGATAGTAATTTCTTTTGGCTTTTTTGGTTTTTGTTTTTGGAGACAAGGTCTCACTGTGTCATCCAGGCTGGAGTGCGGTGGCCCAGTCACGGCTCACTGTAGTCTTGAACTCCTGGACTCAAGCAGTCCTCCTGCCTCAACCTCCCGGATATCTGGGACCAGAGATGCATGTCACCATGCCCTGCTCATTTTTAAATTTTTATGTAGAGATGGGGTTTCACTATGTTACCCAGGCTGGTCTCAAACTCCTGACCCCAAGCAATCCTCCCCTCAGCCTCCCAAAGGGCTGGGTTTACAGGTATGAGTCACTGTGCCCAGTAGGGACAGTAATTTCTAAGGACAAAGCCTTTGGTGTTAATTTATAACACTCCAAAAGATCTTTTTTTTTTTTTTTCTGAGACAGAATCTCACTCTGTTGCCCAGGCTAGTGTGGTGGCGTGATCTCAGCTCACTGCAGCCTTTGCCTCCTGGGTTCAAGTGATTTTCATGCCTCAGCCTCCTGAATAGCTGGGATTACAGGCACCCACCAACACGCCTGGCTAATTTTTGTATTTTTAGTAGAGACAGGGTTTCACCAGCTTGGCCAGGCTGGTCTTGAACTCCTGACCTCGTGGTCCACCCGCCTCAGCCTCCCACAGTGCTGGGACAGGTGTGAGCCATCATGCCCAGCCCAGAAGATCTTTAAAAGGTCATTTTTATCAGCTGACTCTCATTAGTATTTCCTAACAGCCAATAATTGTGTTTTATGAGGTCTTCTGTGCCAAGTTTTTATCCTTCTCTTTTGATTTTCAGTTTCTAAGCTGACTAAACAACTAATGCTCCTGGAGACGAAAACCCAGGGCCAGGAAAAGGAACTGGTGGAGAACAGGGAACAGCTGGAGATTTTACGTGCCAAATGCCGAGAACTCAAAACACACTCGGATGGCAAAATCGCAATGGAAGTTCATAAATCAATTGTAAATGAATTAAAAAGGTAAGGATTTAGTGTTTTGCCTTTTTTTTTTTTTTTCCAAGGCAGGGTCTTTCTGTGTTGCCGAATGGAGAGAGGTTGCTCAGTTCAGTTCTTTCTGGGTTTCTTCACCTACGGTCATGCACAGCAGAGCGGCACAGGTGTCTGAAAGTGAGAATGGGACTTTTTTATTTTTTTGAGACAGACTCTCACTCTGTTGCCCAGGCTACAATGCAGTGGCGCAATCTCAGCACACTGTAACCTCCACCTCCTGGGTTCAAGCGATTCTCCTGCCTCAGCCTCCTGAGTAGCTGGGATTACAGGGGTGCATCACCATACCTGGCTAATTTTTGTATTTTTGGTAGAGACGGGGTTTCACCATGTTGACCAGGCTGGTCTCAAACTTCTGACCTCAGGTGATCTGCCCGCCTTGGCCTCACCTCCCAAAGTGCTGGAATTACAGGTCTGAGCCATCACACCCAGCCTGACTTTTTCTTTTAATAACTTTGGTAATAAATGGTAAATTAAAGTAGTGCCTGGCTCTCCTTGAGAGCCCTCAAGAGCAGTCTGCACTTTGTGTATGATTTTTTTTTTCATGCTGTTTTGGCCTTTATTAATTTTAGAACCAAAGGCAGTTTAAAACAGTGGAACTGGGCTGAGAGTGGTGCCTCATGCCTGTAATCCCAACACTTTGAGAGGCAGAGGCTGGCAGGTCACTTGAACCCAGAAGTTTGAGACCAGCCTGGGCAAAATGGCGAAACCACATGTCTACAAAAAAAAAAAAAAAGTACGAAAACTACAGGGGCATGCCCACCTGGCCACAGTATATTTTTAAGTAAGGAGTTCAGGTTTTAAAACAGCACATAGAAAATGATTACAATTTTATTTTTTAAGAAGTGTGTGTGGCCAGGCACGGTGGCTCATGCTTGTAATCCCAGCACTTTGGGAGGCCGAGTTGGGTGGATCACCTGAGGAGAGGAGTTTGAGACCAGCCTAGCCAACCTGGTGAAACCCTGTCTCTACTAAAAGTACAAAAATTAGACAGGCATGGTGGCAGGCACCTGTAATCCCCACTACTTGGGAGGCTGAGGCAGGATAATTGCTTGAACCCGGGAGGCGGAGGTTGCAGTGGGCCGAAATCGCACCACTGCACTCCAGTCTGGGAGACAAGAGTGAGACTTTGTCTCAAAATAAAAAAGAAATGTGTGTGTGTATGTGTGTGTGTGTGTGTGTGTGTGTGTGTGTCTGTAACCAGCTGTAACAGTTTGCTTGGGACTGAGGGGTTTCCCGGGATGTGGGACTTTTAGTGCTAAAACTAGGAATGTCCTAGGCAAAGTGAAATGAGTTGATCATTCTAGTATGTATGTATAAATGTATGTGTTTGTATAATTACATGTGTATGTGTGTATATATATAATATATATATACATATGTATGGTATGTATGTAATTTGTAATTGGCTGATTGGTAATAGTCTGGATGGGAGGATTGCTTAAGCCTAGGAGTTTGAGATCAGCCTAGGCAACAATGTGGGAAAAAAAAAATATATATATATATATAAATTTATATATATATATACACACTATATATAAATTTATATATATATACACACTATATATATACACTATATATATATAGTGGCTATTTTCTCATGTCAAAAAAAATCTTGTATGTGTATGTGAGAGAGAGATGGTATATATATTAACTAAGTATAGGAAACATACATAATATATAATAAATTATATGTATAATTGTATATAAATATTTTTATATTTATATTTATATATTTTATATAAATTATAAAATTATATATGTGTATATATAAAAAATTACATATATACTGTAAGTACATGGAAAAAAGATAGGCAGAATGGGAAAATATTAATAGAAATTATCTTTGACAGATGAGATTGTGTTTTCAACCAGGGTCTTCGAGACAAGCAACCAATAGGTTAGTGAGAAAGACAGAGAGAGTGAGATTTCTTTTAAAAATTAGCTCACACAATTGTAGGGGCAGGCAAGTTCAAAATTCATATGGCAGGCCAGCCCATTGGAAACCCAGGCAGGATCTCTATCTTACAGTTTTGAGGCAGAACTCCTTCATTGAGAAACCTGTTTTTGCTCTGAAGGCCTTAGATTAGGCTCACCTACATTAT
>NW_012105142.1:685652-686213 GCF_000951045.1 Mandrillus leucophaeus
CTCGGCCTCCCAAAGTGCTGGGATTACAGGCTTGAGCAACCGCGCCCGGCCAAGGAAATATTTTTGAAATCATGTTCATCTTTATAATTGTATGTTTCTCAAACATCTGCTCCAGCGACCGACGTGTTTTTGTGGCTGTGTCATAACTACATAAACATACAGTCATGTACCACATAACAATGCTTCAGTCAACAGTGGACCACATATACGACAGTGGTCCCATACAATTATAATGGGGCCAAAAAATTCCTATCACTTAGTGATGTCATAGCCATTGTAACATCGTAGAGCAATGCGTTACTCTTGTGTCTGTGGTGATGCTGGTGTAAACAAACCTACTGCACTGCCAATCCTGTGAAAGCCTAGCACGTGCAGTAATGGATGGTGTATAATACTTGATAATGATAATGAGTGACTATGTTACTGGTTTATGTATTTGCCCTACTTTTTATTGTTATTTTAGAATGTACTCCTTCTACTTATGAAAAAAAAATGTACTGACCGGGCACTGTGGCTCATGCCTGTAATCCCAGCACTTTGGGAGGCCAGGGCGGGAGGATC
>NW_012105142.1:686263-687366 GCF_000951045.1 Mandrillus leucophaeus
TCTCGATCTGCTGACCTCGTGATCCACCCACCTCGGCCTCCCAAAGTGCTGGGATTACAGGCATGAGCCACCGCGCCTGGCCCGTAAATGTTAATGACATCAACAAAATACTTCACGGCAAAGTCTAGTGTTTGATCTAACAACTGGGCACCACAGCTGAGCCAAGGTGACACATAAAATTAACCATCACAATGAGTAATTTTAATTTTTTTTTTCCTTTTTTTTTTTTGAGACAGAGTCTTTCTCTGTCACCCGGGCTGGAGTGCAGTGGCGCGATCTTGGCTCACCGCAACCTCCACCTCCCAGATTCAAGCGATTCTTGTGCCTCAGCCCTGCTTATAGCTGGGATTATAGGCATGTACCACCACATCTAGCTAGTTTTGTATTTTGTTGGCCAGGCTGGTCCTGAACTCCTGGCCTTAGGTGATCTGCCTGCCTAGGCCTCCCAAAGTGCTGGGATTACAGGCATGAGCCACCAGCCTGGCCTCTTGTATGTTTTTATATTTCCAAGTGTCCTATTCACTTTTGTAATAAGGGGGAAAAATGTTTTAAACGGTGAATCTTTCAGTTCAAAATAGTTGACTGAATACACCTATTGACTTCTGTTTCTCTCCAGCTCTTCCTTCTCCCTCCGTAGCGTTGGTGTTGGGCAACAAATGAGCTAGTGCATGTGAAGCTTGGTGCTTTAGTAAATGCTGGTGATTCCAACTACCGGAGCCCAGTGGTTTTGACTCTACTATTACATGCTGACTGGGCCAGACTCATGCTTTGCTTTGCTTTTTTGAGATGAGATCTCCCTCTGTCACCCAGGCTGGAGTGCAGTGGTGCGATCTTGGCTCACTGCAACCCCCACCTCCTGGGCTCAAGCCAACCTCCATTTCAGCCTCCTAAGTAGCTGGGACCACAGGCACGTGCCATAGCTCCTGGCTATTTTTTGTATTTTTATTAGACAGGGTTTCACCATGTTGCCCAGGTTGATGTTGAACTGGGCTCAAACAGCCCACTCACCTTGGCCTTCCAAAGTGCTGAGATTCCACCATATGTCTCCAGACATGTGCTTTTCTATTGCAATAGAGGAAGGAAATTTTTTTTTTTTTTTTTTT
>NW_012105142.1:688271-698118 GCF_000951045.1 Mandrillus leucophaeus
ACGTTACTGCCCCTGAAGATTTTCCAGTGGGATGAGACATGGAGGTGGAGGACAGTGATATTGATCATCCTGCCCCTCTGCAGGCCTAGACTCCTGTGGCATTTGTTCTTCATTTTTTTAAAGAACGTCTAGAAAGTTTTAAAAATTTTCTTAATAGAAAAAAGCTTGAGAGAAGAATATAAAAATAGAAAATATTTTTGTACAGCTGTACAACGTGTTTTAAACTGTGTTATAAAAAAGTCAAAAAGTTAAAAAATTAAAAAGTTTGTAAAGTAAAAAATTACAGTATACTAAAATTAATCTATTATTGAAGAAAAAAATTTTTAAAATAATTTAAATGTAGCCTAATTGTACAGTATTTAGTCTACGAGAGTGTATAGTAATGTCCTTGGCCTTCACATTCACTCATCACTCACTGACTCACCCAGAGCAACTTCTTCCAGTCCTGCAAGCTCCATTCATGGTAAGTGCACTGTATAGGTGCACCATTTTTATCTTTCTTTCTTTCTTTTTTTGAGGCAGAGTCTCGCTCTGTCACCCAGGGGCTGGAGCAGTGCAGTGGCACGATCTCGGCTCACTACAACCTCTGCCTTCTGGGTTCAAGCAATTCTCGTGCCTCAGCCACCTGAGTAGCTGGGATTGTAGGAGTGTGCCACTATGCTTGGCTAGTTTTTGTATTTTTAGTAGAGATGGGGTTTCACTGTGTTGGCCAGGCTGGTCTTGAACTCCTGGCCTCAAGCATTCTGCCCGCCTCAGCCTCCCAAAGTGTTGGGATTACAGGCGTGAGCCACTGCGCCTGGCCTATCTCATCAATCTTGATTGACTGATATTTCATTAGGATATGTGTAGGTGTGGGGGTCTTTTTTTCATTTGCTGCAGTGGGTACCTCTGCAGTGAATCCACCAAGGTCTGCAGAGGTCTGCAAATGCCCTTCAGCTATTCACTTCTTCCTTTCTGCTATCTCTTGTATCCTTCTGAGGTTCCTGATGACCTAAGGCTGGACCTCCTGGATGGGTTGTCCACTTCTAGTACCTTTTATCTCCCATTTCCCAATCGTTTGTTTCCTTGATTCTGAGAGGTTCCTCAAATATATCTTTCAGCCCTTGTGATATTTTTATAATTCTGGTAATCATGTTTAGTCTGGCTTTTATTTAGTGGCTATACTTTCTTTTCTCATGGCATTTTGTTCTTTTAAAGCCTCCTTAGTCCTCTGTGTTAATTCCGTTTCCCTTGAGCTTCTCTGCTTATCTGGATCTCTCTTTCATGTTGCAATTTCTTTCACCACACCTAATGATCCTTGCTGCTTGTTCACATCTAGTCATCTGTTCTGATTTTAGGAAGAGGAACTACTGGTACTTGGTGTATACTGTGTCAGTTGAGGGATTTTCTGCCCTGGTGGTTCCCTGTGCAGGCATCTCCCTGGCTGCTTAGCAGGCCTCTGTGTATATAGATAAGGTGCATGCAATGGTCAGCTTCACTTTAGGATGCAGGTCTCCCAAAAGCCAGGATAAAGGCTTCCCTTTGTCGATACAACCTGTCCCCCTACATCTTTAGCTCTCCCCAAAAGAGTTTGCTAAATTTCCTTAGAGAAGTGGGTTGACACCTTGTTTTTCTCCCACCTTCATCATGAGTAAGCCCAGCCTTTCTAGAAAATAGTAAAAGCAAAGAGAGCCATCTCTGCTTCCAGGTGTGACCGCCAGTCCAACCCAAAGCCAACTGACAGCTCACCAGGCACATGAGCTTGTGCCGTTTCCCATGTCACTGTTCCTTCCACACAGGGTTGCCAATGGGCAGAGGAAGCAAGACAAAATACCCATCATTTGCCTTCCTTTCAACCAGGGTAGGCGAAAGAACACATACACGCCACACCTCAAGGCTTGCCCTGCAGAGGTTCAATAAGCCTTTTTATCCCTGCACAAAAATCTTGTCCTCACGACCTCACCTTTGCCTGAGGCATAACCCTTTCCCAAACTCCTCCCCAGACATTCCCCCAGTGTGAGCGCTGGTTCAGCAGCTGCTTTGCTGATAGATCAGTGCGTATTCTGCATGTGGCCTATCTCTATTATGATGCCAGCATGGGAAGGGGCTGCCTAGTGGAGGCTGTCAGAGGGCACTTCTACTCCCTTGAGCCTCACTCCAAGGTGTCCTTGGCTTCCATAGCCAAAACAAAAACACTCAATTTCCTACTCCTCATTTTGTCTATTTTTCTACCAGGTCTTCATGGAATCCACATATTCTAGCTCTGATGAATTCCTGCCCGTCTCCATGTTATACATTCTCTCTCCAAACACCGCCTCTTCCATGGGAGAGCCCATTAGGGTCACATCCCCGGCCCCATCCTTCTCATTCCTCTACCCTCGACCCACCTGTGAACTCTGTGCCCAAAGCCGCTGAGCCAAAGCCGCCATAAGGCTTTCCCTCCCCAGCCAGTTCATTCTGAGCCACAAAAGTCTTTCTCCAATTTCCACTAAAAAAGGATTTGGTGGCATCTTTGTTATTTTAAAATGGTCATTTCTCCTCCTGCCTTCACCATTAGTGACTTCTTTTTAAACTTTTTATACCTTCTTTACTTACATCTAGGGGGCTATCAGAACACAATCGTGTGTCACTTAATGGGGATACGTTCTGAGAAACTCATCATTATGTGATTTTGTCGTTGTGTGGGCATCACAGAGTGTACTCACACAAAGCCACATGGCATAGCCTGCACACCTGGGCTAGATGCTGGAGCTGTTTGCTCCAAGGCTACACACCTGCACAGCATGTCACTGTACTGAACACTGCAGGCAACTATAAACCAATGGTAAGTATTCGTGTATCTAAACATATCTAAACAGAAAAAGTACAGTCAAAATACAGTAGAAAAGAAAAATGGGGCTAGGCACAGTGACTGATGCCTGTAATCCCAGCACTTTGGGAGGCCGAGGCAGGTGGATCAGTTGAGGGGCTAATTTTTAAGTATTTCTGTAGAGGTGGGGTCTTGCTGTGTTGCCCAGGTTGGTCTCAGACTGCTGGCCTCAAGTGACCCTCCTGTCTTGGCCTCCCAAAGTGCTGCGATTATAGGCATGAGCCACCACGCCTGGCCCCTGGTCTTTATTCCTTAAAGCACAGGTCATAAAAGTGTTTCGTTTCATCTGGAAGGGTTTTAAGAAAGTCCTGGGGTGAGACTGGGCGCAGTGACTCACGCCTGTGATCCCAGCACTTTGGGAGGCCAGGGCGGGAGGATCTCTTGAGCCCAGGAGTCTGAGACAGAGAAGCTCCAAAATTTCTTTAGGGAACTACAAAACATGACATAGTGGATTTGAAAAAGAAACAAATAGAATTTTTATAACTGAAACACACAATAGCCAAAATTAAGAATTCTTACTCTTAAAGATGTTCTGTTTATATATATATTATATGTATATATATTTATATAAGTAAATATTAGTATTTATATATAAATATTTATATATATATCTATATATGAGGATAATAAGATGGAGAGAGACTTGCAATCAGGAGGACTGCTTTAGATACAGTGTTCAAGGGAGGCCCCTGAGGAGCCTGAGGAGATGGTTGATTCCAGGCAGGATGCCTGAGAAGCACGAAGAAAGTAAAATGAAAGTAAATGGTAGTGGTAAATATATAGATAAATGTAATGAACATTGAGTCTTTAAAATGGTAATATCTTTGGGGATTTAAGAATACATAAAATTAAAAGGCATAACAATAATCACATATAATCAGGCACAAGGCACATGGAGTTTGTGTTCTAAAGTCTTTATATCATTCAGAAGAGGATAAAAGTGTTGACTAATTTTATAATTTGAAAATATGCATAATGAAATTTCTGGAAACAATGTATATAACTTTTAAACTAGTATGGGGATAAAAAGAATCATTAAAAAATAATCCAAATAAGAGCAGGAAAGTGAAAGGTAGGCAAGGGGAGAATAGAAAACAAAAAGTAAAACGTTAGATTACAAAAAGTAAAAAGTAGATTTAAAACCAAACATACCAGTAGTAGATACACTAAATGGACAAAATACTCCAGTTAAAAGACAAAGAATGTCACTGTGTAAACTAAAGCACAGCTGTGTTGTCTTTAAGATGTATGTCCCAAGCATAAGGATAGAGAAAGGTCAAAAGTAAAAGGACAGGAAAAACAGTACTTCTCAAGTACAAACCAAAACAGAGATGGTAAATCTTAATCTCTAACAAGGTAGATGTTAGTGTAAAAAATACTACGTAGGCCAGGCGTGGCGGCTCAGCCCAGAGGTTCAAGACCAGCCTGGGTAACATAGGGAGACCTTGTCTCTGCAAAAAATTTAAAAATTAACTGGGCGTGATTGCTCACTGTCCGTAATCCTGGTTACTCAGGAGGCTGAGGCAGGAGGATGACTTGAGCCCAGGAGTTTGAAGCTGAACTGAGCAGTGATCACACCACTGCACTCTAGCCTGGGCAACAGAGTGAGACCCTGTCTCAAACAGAACAAACAAAACAAAAATGCTAAGCAAAGAGGATGATTCATAAAGATAAAAGGCTCAACTTACCAAGTAGAATTCACACAAATTTAAATTTGTGTGCACCTAGAAATAATTTATGTCAATACATTTGAAAATTTAGATGAAATAGTCAAATTCTTGAAAACTTACCTTAAAACTGACTCAAAAAGAAAAAGAATACCTGAATAGTCCTGTAATCATTAAAAGAATTGAATTAAAAAATCTTCCCTTGAAAACTCCAGGCCTAGATACCTTCACTAGAGAGTTCTACAAATATTCAAGGAAGAAATAATTTCAGTCTTACATAAACCTTTCTAGAAACAGAAAAAGAATTAATGCTCCTTAATCTAATGAGGTTAGTATAACCTTGATACCAAAACCCAACAGTGATAGTATAAGAAAGGAAGAAAGGAAAATTGCTTTTCATTTCACTTATGAATGTAGATGTAAAACTTCTATTAAATTCTAACATTCTAAAGTTCTATTAAAAAATAAAACTACAAAAAAGATCACACCAATTGGTGAAATGTCAAAAGCTTTCCTATTGAGATTGGAAACAATACAAGGTTGTCCTCTGACACCATTTCTGACAACATTAACAACACTGGCTACCGAGTGGTAACTGACACACGTGGCATGAAAAACTTAGAAGGTTTGGAAAAAGGGAAAACAATAGTGTCATTATTCATAAATGATATAATTCTATCTGTAGAAAACAAATCTACAAATCATTAAAAATAGTAAGAGATTTTAGCAAAGTTGTTCAAAACAGAAAATTTATAAAAATTAATTGTATTTCTTTGTAGGAAAAAAACGTGTAGAAAATGGTATTTGGGGCTGGGCACAGTGGCTCATGCCTGTAATCCCAGCACTTTGGGAGGCCGAGGCAAGCGGATCATGAGGTCAAGAGATCAAGACCATCTTGGCCAACATGGTGAAACCCCGTCTCTACTAAAAATACAAAAATTAGCTGGGGGTGGTGGCGCAGACCTGTAATCCCAGCTACTTGGGAGGCTGAGGTAGGAGAACCGCTTGAACCTGGGAGGCGGAGGTTGCAGTGAGTGGAGATCGTGGCACTGCACTGCAGCCCAGCAACAGAGCAAGACTCCATTTAAAAAAAAAAAGATATTTTGAAAACTAAGGTAATGATAGGCTATCATGATGAGAAAAATTTTTTTTAATGAAAAAGAAGGAAGGAAGGAAGGAACCGTTGACAAAGCTTTACAGATAGGTGTGAAAAGATTTACAGTACTTCTGTTGGGAAAATTATGAAACTTCATTGATTACATGATTTCACTTGGTGAAGAATTCCAAGCTGGCAGATTTTTGGTAGTTTGTGGGTTTTTTTCCATTCAGTTTTAAAGATGCTGGCTGTTCATAGGCTTTTGGCTTGCATATTTTATGATGAAAATCTGATGTCATAGTTATCTGTATTCTTCTGGCGATAACGTTTCTCTGAGGCTTCTTTTAAGAATTTTTCATTGTCACTGGTTTTCAGCATTTTAACTGGGATATGTCTTAGCATGGTTTCTTTCTTTCTTTCAGACCCTTTTTTATACAGGGTCTGGCTCTGTTGGACAGGCTAGAGTGCAGTGGTGTGATCACTGCTTGCCCCAGCCTCGACCTCCTGGGCTCAAGTGATCCTCCTGCCTCAGCCTCTCAAGTAGCTGGGACTACAGGCATGTGCCACTGCTCCCAGCTAATTTTTAAATTTTTTTTGTAGAGACAGAGTCTCATTATGTTGCCCAGGCTGGTCTCAAACTCCTGGCCTTGAGGGAGCCTCCTGCCTTGGCCTCCTGAAGTGCTGGGATTACAGTGGGGGGCTCCACACCCGGGCAGCATGGTTTCTTTACTCTCCATGAAGTTCATTCAGCTTCTTGGGGCTATCAGTGTTTATTTTTCATCAAGTTTGGAAATCTCTTTTGGCTATTATTTCTTGAATGTTCTCCTCTGTTTTTCCCTCTCACCTCTCCTGGACTGCTTGATGTTGTCCTGTTGATTGTTCTGTTCACTTTTTGCCCACACTTGTTTCTCTCTGGGCTTCAATCAGACAGTGTCTATTACTATGTCTTCAATTTCACAAATCTTGTATCCTTCTACAATCTAATCTGCTGTTAGTCCCATCCAATATATTGTTCACTTCGCGTAATGATTTTTCCCATCTCTGTAAGAAAGATCCATTTGAGTCTTTTTTTGTATTCTCCGTCTCTGTCCCCAGCATGCTGTTTTTCTCTTCTTTCTCAAATGTAGGAGCATGTTTTTCTAAAAACCTTTGTTTGCCAATGCCATCATCTCTTTCACTTCCGGATCTGTTCTGTTGGTTTTTTTCCCTCCTGATCATGGATCGTATTTTATTGCCTATTCTCATGCTTGATTGGGTGCTACATGGTGTAGATTTCATGTTGCAGGACGTTAGACTTATTGCATTGCTTTAAATAGTGTTAGATTTCATTCTTGTGCACACTCAAGCCACTAGATAATTGTTGGATTCTTTATTTTTACTTTCTTTTCTTTTTCAATTTTTTTTTTTTTTTTTTTTTTTTTTGTAGAAACAGGGTCTTGTTATGTTGCCCAGGCGGGTCTTGAGGTCCTGGGCTTGAGCAATCCTCCCACCTCGGCCTCCCAAAGTGCTAGGATTACAGGCGTGAGCCACTGCGCGTGGCTAAGCTGGATTCTTTCAAAGCTGACTTTTGTTAGGGTAGGCCCAAAGCAACCTCTAGTCTAGGGCTAAGTTAGCCCCACTACTAAGACAGTAACACTCCTTTAAGGATTCTATCCAACAGCTCTTTTATTATAAGATCTTTCCATTCTGACTGGCGGGTGCATGAACTATTTCCCATTATTTGTGTGTGTCAAAAATTGTTCTGCCTACTGTTTGTAGTGTTTCTCTCCTCGGCTTTAGGCAGTTTCCTCTTACACACGGACAGATCAGTGCCCAGCCAAAGACCCCTCAAGATCTCCAGAGCCCTTTCTCCCTCTGTGAAACGCCCTCTGCCCTGCCCTGGAGATTCCAACTGCCTTGACCTCCCTGCTCTTGGATCGCTGGCTCCTGGGCTCAGCAGGTGTCTGCCAGACAGGAAGGTGGCGGGAGCAGCTGCAGCACTCACCTTGTTTTCCCTTCCCTTCGGGATCACAGTCCTGCCTCGCCTGTTGTCCAAAGTCTGAAAACTGTGGTTTCTTCTGTTTGGCCTGGTTTTCTAGCTGAGGGGTAAATCTGGTCTCTGTAACTCTATCTTGGCTACAAGCAGAAGCCTTGGTATTTTCAACATTCTTCTTTAACCTTTTATCGTTCATCCAGTTCAACAATTGATCCAATAAAATAATAGTTACGTAAATTTTCCGTGAAAGAAATGAATCCTGGATTTTGTATGTTTTTACAGTTATAGTTGACAAACCTTAAAATCATACATTGTTGTGTATTCCTGCTGTGCTGGTAGAGGATGCAGCCCCTATCCCCAGTTACTCTCTATGCAAATTCGGTAACACCCATCTGCCTCATTGTGTGACTGTCCCATTTTAGCTTTATTGTGCTGAATACAAGCCTGTAATATTTTTGTCCTTCAGCCAGTTACAGAAGGGTGTTCAACAAAATAAGTGCCACTTTGTTCTTTGTTTCTTTTGTCTTAAAAACATGTATTTATAATTACATTATTATGGAAAAAATTGTTTTAGCAGTTTTTTTTTTTTTTTAATCTGGCATTTATAACCATGTAAAAAATAGAGCTATCTTAGATTTTTCTGGAAGGAATAGCATGTACACACACACACACACACACACACAGAGACAGAAAGAGAGACAGAGAGAGACAGAGACATAAGCCAAAACCATGGGAGAAAAAGAGGTTAGGTTAGATCATCACCATCAAAGAAGTGTGTGGCCGGGTGTGGTGGCTCATGCCTGTAATCCCAGCTCTTTGGAAAGCTAAGGCAGGAGGATCACTTGAGCCCAAGAGTTCGAAACCAGCCTGGGCAACATAGTGAGACTTCATCTTTACAAAAAATACAAAAATTAGCCAGCCATTGTGTGTGCCTGTGGTCTCAGCAACTTGGTAGGCTGAGGTAGGAGGATCGCTTGAGTCCAGAAGTTCGAAGCTGCAGTGAGCCGTGATTGTGCCACTGCACTTCAGCCTGGGCAACAGAGTGAGACCCTGTCCCACACAGACACACACACAGTGTGTGCCCAGCCACGCCCTCTCTCCCGTGGTCTAGCAGCTTGGTCCCAGGTCCTCTAGGGCCCAGGATGGGGAGATGTTTCCACAGAGGCCTTCCAAGTGACCCACCCAGAGACTGGAGGGCTGGGCTGTTATCCCTCATCTGCCTCATTGTGTGACTGCCCCATTTTAGCTTCATTGTGCTGAATACAAGCCTGTAATGTTTTTGTCCTTCAGCCAGTTACAGAAGGAAGAAGAGAAAGAAAGGGCTGAGATGGAGGAGTTGATGGAGAAGCTGACAGTCCTGCAAGCGCAGAAGAAGAGCCTGCTGTTAGAGAAGAACAGCTTGACAGAGCAGAACAAAGCACTGGAAGCCGAACTTGAACGAGCACGGAAAATCAATAGGTTTGTATCTTTTTTTCCTTTAAGTTGCTTTTATTTTCAATAGTTAAAAAAGACAAACGGGTTGGGTGCAGTGGCTCACTCCTGTAATCCCAGCACTTTGGGAGGCTGAGGCAGGTGAATCATTTGAGGTCAGAAGTTCAAGACCAGCCTGGCCAGCATGGCAAAACCCCATCCCTACTAAAAATACAAAAATTAGTCAGGCGGTAGTAGCATGTACCTGTAGTCCCAGCTACTCGGGAGGCTGAGGCAGGAGAATCATTTGAGCCTGGGAGGCGGAGGTTGCGGCGAGCCGAGATCACGCCACTCTAATCCAGCCTGGGCGACAGAGTGAGACCCTGTCTCAAAAAAGAAAAAAGACAAATGAAGAATATTCTATTTCATTTATTTTAATCTTTTTCTAATAGTCGCTATAAAACTTTTCTGTTTTGAAATTACTGGATATCAGACTATAATAAGTATTATTTCTGTTAACCAGTGTTAACCAACATTTCTCAAGTCTATAATTCAAATATGGTTGAGAGTCATATGATAACCCTAAGACTCAAAGTTCTAGGAGCTCTTTCCTAACCATTTCCTAAAAGTCTACTTTGGAATTTCTGGATCTTTTTTTCAAAAGTGCCTTTTAGAACATGAGCCAGATAGTTAATAGAATAATACTTAATGAGCCTATGGGCCAGGTGCGGTGGCTCATGCCTGTAATCCCAGCACTTCGTGAGGATGAGATGGGCAGATCACTTGAGGTCAGGAGTTCAAGACCAGCCTGACCAACATAGAGAAACCCTGGCTACTTAAAAAAAAAAAAA
>NW_012105142.1:699448-720204 GCF_000951045.1 Mandrillus leucophaeus
TTTTTTAGTAGAGACGGGGTTTCACCGTGTTAGCCAGGATACTCTCGATCTCCTGACCTTGTGATCCACCCGTCTCGGCCTCCCAAAGTGCTGGGATTACAGAAAAAAATTTAAAAATTAGCCGGTCGTGGTGGCATGCACCTGTAGTCTTAGCTACTCAGGAAGCTGAGGTAGGAGGTTCATTTGAGTGTGGGAGTTGAAGGCTGCAGTGAGCTATGACTGTACTACTGGACTGCAGCCTAGTAAACAGAGCAAGACCCTATCCCTAAAAAAAAAAAAAAAAAAAAAAAAAAAAGGAAATGCTAATAAACCAGTCTTGAGATACCATTCTCAAAAAATGTTACAAATCATTTTTTTCTTTTTAAACAATTCTTTTTATTAATGCATAATATTTTTACATTTAAAAAAATATTTTAAATATATTTACATACACATGGGGGAGGTACATGTGATATTTTGTAACGTGCATAGAATGCGTAACGATTAAGTCAGGTGTTTGGGCTATCCATCACCACAAGCATTTATCTTTTTGTTTGAAGACGGAGTCTTACTCTGTCACCCAGGCTGGAGTGCAGTGGCATAATCTCGGCTCACGGCAACCTCCGCCTCCTAGGTTCAAGACGTTCTTGCGCCTCAGCCTCCCGAGTAGCTGGGATTACAGGTGCATGCCACCACACCTGGCTAAGTTTTGTATTTTTAGTAGAGACAAGGTTTTGCCATGTTGGCCAGGCTGGTCTTGAACTCCTGGCCTCAAGAGATCTGCCCACCTCGGCCTCCCAAAGTGCTGAGATTACAGTTGTGAGCCACCACACCTGGCTGAGCATTTATCATTTCTGTGTGTGGAGAATATTTCAAGTCCTCATTACTAGCTATTTTGAAATATATAATACATTGTTGTTAACTTTAGTCAACCTACTCTGCTGTCGAACATTAGAACTTATTTCGTCTATCTAACTGTATGCTTATACCTATTAAGCAACCTCTCTTCATTCTGTCCCCTGCCCCACCAGCCCCTCACAAACACACCCATACCCACATGCATCCTAGCCTCTGGTAGCTATCATTATAATCTCTACCTCCTTGAGGTCAACTCTTTTAGCCCCCACATATGAATGAGTACATGCCATATTTATCTTTCTGGGTCTGGCTTATTTTACTTAACATAATGACCTCCAGTTCCATCCGTGTTGCTGTATGAGGACTTGGTTTTGTTCTTTTATATGGCCAAATAATATTTCATTGTGTAAATAGAGCATATCTTCTTTGGATTGCTGGATCGTTTGGTAATTGTTTTTAGTTTTTTGAGGAACTTCCATACTGTTTTCCATAATGGCTGTACTAATTTACATTCCCACCAACAGTGTATGAGGATCACTTGAGTCCAGGAGTTTGAGACCAGCGTGGGCAAGATAGGGAGAACCTGTCTCTACAAATAACGAAAAACTTAGCCAGGCATAGTAGTGCATGCCTGTAGTTTCAGCTACTCAGTAGGCTGAGGAAGGAGCCTAGGAGGTCGATCATGCCACTGTACTCCAGCCTGGGTGATAGAACAAGACCCTGTCTCAATTTTAAAAAAGAAAAGAAAAAAAATTTCAGGACCCTCTAAATGTATTTCGCGAAGGGGGAAGTTAAGCCCTGGAGACTGAGCGATGTAGCTTGTTTGCTATTCTGCTTCTTATAGATGAGTTCTCTTTCTCATTGCTGTTGTTTTGTAAATGACTAGGAGAGACCAGAGACCAGACCTTCTCCTCCTTCCAGTCACTCATCTATAAAGATGAACAGCTTCCTTTATTGTTCTGTACCTAAGACTAGATGGCACCCATGACCCCATGACTGTTACATCTTCAGTGTGGAATGTTAAATATACTTTTCCTGAAAGAAAAAGACTGCCTCAACTAATTAGATTGTTGTAACTATGCATTCAGTCTTACATAGAAAGACACTGAAATTCTGTTAGGCTTTCCTACATGTGGTCCTATTGGCGATCCCAAACTTGTACACTTCAGAACACAGACTTGTGTTCTTTGGAATCTACTTCCTGGGTGGCCTGTCGTCAAACTTTGTGCTTGAATAAACTCTCTTTAAACTAGATTCTAACCCTTTTGATTATTTTAGGTTGACATCAGCATCTGTTATTTTTTGTCTTTTTAATAATAGCCATTCTAACTAGAGTAAGATGATATTGTGGTTTTGATTTACATTTCTCTGATGATTTGTGATGTTGAGCATTTTTTTCATATGCCTGTTGCCCATTTATATGTCTTCTTTTGAGGAATGTCTATTTAGATCCTTTGCCACTTTTTAATGGAATTTGTTTGTTTGTTTGCTATTAAGAGTTGTGTTTCTTAAAAAAATGAGAGAGAGAGAGAGAGAGAGAGAGAAAATTGAGTTCCTTGTATATCCTGGGTATTAGTCTCTCGCTGAATGAATATTTTGCAAGTATTTTCTCTTATTCAACAGGTTGTCTCTTCATTCTATTGATTGTTTCCTTTGCTGTGCAGAAGCTTTTTAGTTTAATATAGTTCCATTTGTCTGTTTTTGTTTTTGTTGCCTGTGCTTTTGGGGTCTTAGCCATAAAATTTTTGCCTAAAGTCCTGGAGTGCTTCCTCTATGTTTTCTTCTAGTCGTTGTATAGTTTCAGGTTTTACATTTAAGTCTTTAATCCATTGTGAGTGGATTTTTTGCATATGATGAGAAATAGAGATCTAGTTTCCTTTTTCTGTATATGGATGTCCAATTTTCCCAGCACCATGTATTGAAGAGGGTGTCCTTTCCCCAGTGTATGTTCTTGGTGCCTTTGTTGAAAAGCCGTTGGCAGTAAATATGTGGGTTTGTTTCTGGGTTCTCTATTCTGTTCCATTGGCCAATGTGTCTGATTTTGTACTGATACTGTGCTGTTTTGGTTACTATAGACTTGTAATATATTTTGAAGTCAGGTAGTGTAATACCTCCAGCTTTGTTCTTTTTGCTCCGAACTGGTTTGCCTTTTCAGGCTCCTTTTTGGTTCCATATGTGATAATGTAGGATTGTTCATTCTATTTCTGTGAAAATTGTCACTGATGTTTTGATAAGGATTGCACTGAATCTGCTGATTGCTCTGGGGAGTCTGGTCATTTTAATGATGTTAGTTCTTTGAATCCACGATCATGGGATGTTTTTCCATTAGTTTGAGTCAGCTTCATTGTCTTTCATCAGCGTTTGTAGTTTTCCTTGTAGAAATCTTTAACTTTCTTGGTTAAATTTATTTCTAGGTATTTTTTTTTTGTAGCTATTATAAATGGGATTGCTTTCTTGGTTTCTTTTTCAGGGAGTTCATTATTGGTGTATAGAAACACTACTGACCTTTATACGTTGATTTTGTGTTCTGCAACTTTACTGAATTTTATCAGATCTAAGAGTCGTTTGGTGAAGTCTTTAGTTTTTTCTAAATATGAGATCGTGTCATTGGCAAAGAGAAACAATTTGACTTCCTCTTTTCTAATTTGGATGACTTGTATTTCTTTCTCTTGCCTGACTGCTCTCGCTAGGACTTCCAGTACTGTGCTGAGAAAGAGTGGTAAAAGTAGGCATCCTTAACTAGTCTCAGTTTTGAGAGGAAAGGCTTTTAGCTTTTCCCTACTTGGTATGATGTTAGCTGTGGGTTTGTCATATATGGCCTTTCATATGTTAGCTATGTTCCTTCTATGTCTAGTTTATTAAGTGTTTTTATCATGAAGGCATGTCGAATTTTTATCCAATTTTTTTCTGTGTCCGTTGGTGTGCTCATATGGTTTTTATCCTTCATTCTGCTGATGTGATCTATCATGTTTATTGATTTGTGTATGTTGAACTGTCTTTGCATCTCTTGATCCCACTTGATCATGGCATACTATTTTTTTGATGTGCTGTTTAATTTGGTTCGCTAATATTTTGTTGAGGATTTTGCGTCTGTGTTCATTAGGATATTGGCCTGTAATTTTCTTTTTTTATTGTGGCCTTGTCTGGTTTTGGTATCAGGGTATTACTGGCCTCAAAGAATTAGATAGAATTCCTTCCTCTTCAATTTTTTTGGAATAGTTTGAGGAGAATTTGTATTAGTTCTTCTTTGTAAGGTTTGTAGAATTTGGCAGAAAAACTATCTGGTCCTGGACTTTCCTTGTTGGGAAACTTTTTATTAATGATTCAATCTCATTATTTGTTATTGGTCTGTTCAAGTTTTCTTTTTCTTCCTAATTCAATCTTGATAGTGTTGTCAATGGGCCGGTTCAGTTTCTTGACTTCACTGCACAAAAGAATTTGAGAGCTAGTCCAAAGTAAGAGCAGGTGAAGAAGTCTGTTGCAAAGCAAAAGTCACTCTGAGGGACAGCGGAAGAGACAGACCCTAATATTTTAAGGGAATGCCCTTTACAGGAGCTGTGCATGCATATTCATAAAGTATTGATGAGGTCAAGTGTGCAAAGGTGGACCTATGGTTGGTGCATGCACTCAGCATCTACATGCTCTAACGTGTATCATATGTATAATTAGCATTAAAACCTCCACCTAGGGTGTGTTTTTTACATTAAAATGAGGAAAAGGTCGCTGTAAGCTAAATTAAGCTAAATCTTGTGCCTAGCTGTGCATGCAGGACCCTGGAGAAGTCTTTAGCCCTGCCCAAGCAGGAATTGGTAGTTAATAGCTTCTTGGGCTTTTGGTGTGGATTGGCTAGAGATTGGGGAAGCTACATTATGATTAAGGGATTTTTGTTCTTTTCCCTAGGCCATATTGGGTATCAGGAACGTGTAACCACCTGGTAGTTGGCTGGGATCCTGTGGGACTACTTATCTTGCAAAAGAGTTAGGTGCTGACATACAAGAGTGCACATGAAAGGAGCCCACTGCGAAAGGAGCGCGCGGGGCTTCGCTAAAGAGGACAAGTCAGTGTGGCCTCATAACTTTACTGATCCTGCCTCTGCAGGTTGTATGTTATCCAGCAGTGTATCCATTTTCTCTAGGTTTTCAGTTTATTAGCAGTGGCTTTTCACTGTGTTGCCCAGGCTGACCTTGGACGTCTGGATTCAAGCGATCCTCCTCCCTCAGCCTCCTGCGTCACTGGGACTATAAGAACATTTCACCCTGCCTCACTTAGTTCTGCTCTGATCTTTATTTTTTCTTTCTTTCTACTCATTTTGGGTTCTATTTGTTCTTGTTTATCTAGTTCCTTGAGGTACATCATTAGGTTATTTGAAATATTTCCACTTTCGTGATGCAGGCATTTATTGCTATAAACTTCACTCTTAGCATTGCTTTTGCTGTATCCCATAGGCTTTGGTATGTTGTGTTTGGTATGTTCTGTTTCAGTTTTCATTTGTTTCAAGAAATTTTTGATACCCTTCTTAATTTCTTCATTGACCCAATCATTGTTAAGGAACATGTTGTTTAATTTTCATATGTTTGTACAGTTTCCAAAGTTCCTTTTGTTATTGCTTTCTAGTTTTAGTCCACTATGGTCTGAGAAGATACTTGATATGACGTCAGTATTTTTAAATTTGTTGAGCTTGCTTTGTGGCCTAACACACATTGTGTACTAGAGAATGTTGTATATGCTGATGAGAAGAATGTGTATTCTGCAGTTATTGGATGAAATAAATGTTTTGTAAATGTCTATTAGGTCATTTCATCTAAAGTGCAGTTAAATTCAGTGTTTCTTTGTTAGTTTTCTGTCTCGGTGACCTGATTGCTGAGAGTAGGGTGGTGAAGTCCCCAACTATTATTGTATTGTAGTCTATCTCCCCTTTTAGATCTAATAATATTTGTTTTATATATCTGGATGCTGTGGTGTTGGGTGCATACATGTTTAGAATGTGTCCTCTTATTGAATTTATCCTTTTATTATTATAATATGACTTTCTTTTCACAGTTTTTGACTTAAAGTTTGTTTTATTTGATGCAAGTATAGCTACTCCTGCTTGTTTTTGGTTTCCTTTTGCATGGAATATATTTTTCATCCCTTTACTTTTAGTCTGTATGGATCTTCACAAGTGAAACGTGTTTCTTGTAGGCAGCACATAGTTGGATCATGTTTTAAAAAATTTTTTTTTCTAATATCCATTCAGCCAGTCTGTATCTTTTAAGTGGAAAATTTAATTAATTTACATTTCAAGGTTACTATCGATATGCAAGGACTTATTCCTGTTATTTTGTTGATTGTTTTCTGGTTGTTTTGTGTATCATTTGTTCCTTTTATTTATCTCATTCTATAGTGGTAACATTTGCGTTCTTTTCTCTTCCTTGTTCGTGTGTGCTTGCTCTACCAGTTAGTTTTATCATTTCAGGTGTTTTTATGATAGTAAGTATTGTCCTTTCAATTCCCGCTGTAGGACTCCCTTAAGCATTTCATGAAGGATGGGTCTAGTGGTGACAAATTCTCTCAGTGTTTGCTTATCTGTAAGTCTTTATTCCTTCTTCATTTATGAAGGATAACTTTACTTGGTATAGTATTCTTGGCTGGCTGACAGGTTTTTTTTTTTTTTTCTTTTCTTTCATTCCTTTGAATATATCATCCCATTCTCTCCTGGCCTGTAAAGTTTCTTCTGAGAAATACACCATTAGCTGGGCACAGTGACTCACGCCTTTAATCCCAGCACTTTGGGAGGCTGACACGGGCAGATCACCTGAGGTCAGGAGTTCAAGACCAGCCCGGCCAACATGGCAAAACCCTGTCTCCACTAAAAATGCAAAAATTAGCTGGGCGTGGTGGTGCATGCCTGTAATCCCAGCTACCTGAGGGGCTGAGGCCAGAGAATTGCTTGAACCTAGGAGGCGGAGGCTACAGTGAGCTGAGATTATGCCACTGCACTCCAGCCTGGGTGACAGAGCAAGACTCCATCTCAAAAAAAAAGAAAAAAGAAAAGACACATGCCATTAGTCTTATGACAGTTCCTCATATGTAACTAGACTTTATACACACACACACACACACACACACACACACACACATACACATATATATATTTAGAATTCTGTGTTTGGCTTTTGATGGTTTGACTGTAATATCATGGGGAGAAGACCTTTTTGGGAATATGAGCTTCGTGTGTCTGGATTTCTAAATCTCTTGCTAGACTTGGAAAGTTTTCAACTGTTACTTTGTTGAATAGGTATTTTTATGCCATTAAACTCCTTTTCACCCCTTTCACCCCTTGGAACACCAGAAGGCAGGCTTCATTTTTTGTTTAAATTCTTCTCTCTTTCCTTTGCTCCTTCTCTTTCTTTGTCTCCCTCTCTCTCTCTCTCTCTCTCTTTCTCTCTCTCTCTCTCAGTCTCTGTCTCTCTCTCCCTCTCTTTCATTTCACTGAGTATTTCAAAAGCAGAAGAAATTCTTTCTCTTGCTTGATCTAGTCTATTGTTGAAGCTGTCAATTGTATTGTTTATTTTATTCATTGAATTCTTCAGTTCCAGGATTTCTGTTTAGTTCTTTTTTATATCTATCTCTTTGGTGAAATCCTCATTTATATCCTAAATTGTTTTTCTAGTTTCTTTATAGTGTTTATTTGTGTTCTGTTGTATTTCAGTGAGCTTCTTTAATATCATTATTTTTAATTCTCCTTCAGGCATTTAATAAGTTTTTTTTTGTTGTTGTTGGAATCTGTTGTTGGAGAATTATTATATTCCTTTGGAGGTTTCATATTGCCTTGCTGTTTCATGTTTCTTATGTCCTTTCATTGATTTCTGCAAATCAAGTGTAACAGTCACTTCTTCTGATTTTTTGTATTGGCTTTCATAGGGGAAGCCTTTTCCTATAGATGTATCTATGGTGTTGGTTGGCTAAGCCACATTAGCTTTGATTCTGGATGTGTGCATACATGTCTTCATATGATTACCTCAGCTGGAAACAGTGTCAGTGGTGTCTGTGATGTCCTCAGTGGCTTAGTCTGCAGTTGTTAGTAGAGGCTGTGGTGAGGTTTTGCTGGGGATGGGACTCCAATTGGACCAGTCCTCTTGGGGGGTGAGCCAAGCACACCTGTCATGAGCCTGTGGGTAGTACATACAGGCACCAATGTTAGCAGGTCCAGGCACGTCGATTCTTGGGCCTCCAAGTGGCTTGCTTGGGTGCCTTAGTGGCAGCTATATGCCCAGTGGGTGGGCAATTCCTTGGGCCCCTGAGCAGGATGTATAGTGTGAGTGATGGTATTTGTGGATGTATAGTGGATGGTATTTGTGGATGCAGGATGTATAGTGTGAGTGGGGTCACACAGACTCCAGGGAGCACCCTGCACCAGTCTTAGGGCCTGCAGGGGTTGAGGGTCTCCCCTGGAGCTGGGATCACAGGAGTGTGCAGTGAGAATGTGGACCCCTGGGGATCTTTCACCCTTTCCCCGCACGGGGAAGCCTCTCCAGGCTCCCGACCAAGACCCATCCCGTCTGGGCTGTCATCTCCCTCTCCTTCAGTGCACAGTACTACCTTGGGCTTCCAGGTGGCACTCACTATTGTTAGTAGTGGCTGCGGTGAGCTAAGCAGGCCCCCAGGTAGCACGTGCAGGTGGATACCAGGGATGGTGGTGGTGGTGGTGGGTGGACCCGTCCTCAGGCCCCCAGGAGGAAGGCTCAGATGCCAGAGGTGGTCAATGGAGCAGGGCAATCCCCAGACCTCTGGACAGTGTGTTTGGGTACCAGCAGCAGTTTTTCAGGGCCTGTTTCTGGGCCCCTGGTTATGTGCATGTGCACCCGGGCTGATTGACAATCTGAAGACATCCCCAGACCCCCAGATGGCATGCTTGGGCACTATGGGAGCAGTGCCAGGCAAGGTGGGCCTGTTCTCAGTTTCCTCAATGGTGTCCATAGGCATAGGCTGTGGTGGGTGAGGTGGGACAAGCCCTAGGCCTCCGGAAGGCATTCTGGGGTCATTATTAGGCCCTCTACCAGTGTGTGTGTGTGTGTGTGTGTGTGTGCACGCCTGGGGCAACCAACATGGTGGGACAGTCCCCGCACGCTGTGGTGAAGAGGATGGGGTAATCCCCAGGCCCCAGGTGCTGTGCTTGGGTTGCTTTGGCAACGGAGGCATTGGGCAGGGGAAGCCTGTCCTCAGGGCACATGCACATGCGCAGGGCTCTGTGGCTGGAGTGGGTGGGGTTGCTGTTAGTGACAGGGGCCCCAGGCAGGCAGGTTTCAGGATCGGGGAGCACTTGCTTCAGCTCCCTTGCTCCCATGGGCACCCTCTTCAGTGCACTGCATCACACTCTCCTGGGTATGCAGGACACTGTAGGGTAGAGTGCTGGGGACCTGCTGCCTCCCTGGGTCCACCTGGCACCTTGCCGCTGCAGCCCTCCAGGTACATGTGGGGAGATGTCCGTGGGGCCCCAGGGATGCGGAGATGCCGGGGCTGCTGGGTCCCGGGACAGGATGCAGTCTGGTGGGGGCCGGACTCTCAAAGTGATGCCACTGTGCTGCAGCTGCCCGGAGCCTGGGTCAGCGTGGGACCCAGCGTGAGCCACCTCTCTGGAGCAGTGGGGTCACACAGACTCCAGGGAGCACCCTGCACCAGTCTCAGGGCCTGCAGGGGTTGAGGGTCTCCCCTGGGGCTGGGATCACAGGAGTGTGCAGTGAGAATGTGGACCCCTGGGGATCTTTCACCCTTTCCCCGCACGGGGAAGCCTCTCCAGGCTCCCGACCAAGACCCATCCCATCTGGGCTGTCATCTCCCTCTCCTTCAGTGCGCAGGTGCTGCCCAGCCCTCCCCTGTCGAGTTCCCATGGTCTCTGTTAGATGTCCTCTGTGCGATGACTGACTCCTGTTTTGGTTCTCCTGTGTGGAGGAGTCCGACATCCTGTGCCTCCAGCCAGCCACCCTGAGCTTCCCTCCTGAAACAGGTTTTTGTTTTTTTTTTTGAGATGGAATCTTGCTCTGTCACCCAGGCTGGAGTGCAGTGGCACGATCTTGGCTCACTGCAACCTCCACCTCCTGGGTTCAAGCGATTCTCCTGCCTCAGCCTTCTGAGTAGCTGGGACTATAGGCATGGGCCACCACGCCCGGCTAATTTTTTGTATTTTAAGTAGAGACGGGATTTCACCGTGTTAGCCAGGATGGTCGTTCTCCTGACCTTGTGCGCCTCGGCCTCCCAAAGTTCTGGGATTACAGGCGTGAGCTACCGCGCCCAGCTGAAAACAGTTTTTTAAATTACAGTAATTGCTGATAAGCGTGTGGTCATTCTGGCCATATTTTACTGGTGACTTCTGAGTCCTTTCCAGAGCCTTCCAGAAAGCAGTTTGACTTTGACGCAGCATGGATGGAGCCTTGAAGGCACTCCAAGTATCTGGCCCAGCGCTCCCCCTCTGAAAGGCAGCTGAACCCTGATACTCTCTGAGTGCCCATTTTCCCTTCTGCTGTGTGTGCTGGCCTTCCTCACCGGGACATGGAGAGGGCAAGAGAAAACTTGCTGAAAAATCTAAAGGGCTGAACAAACCCTTTCACCTCCAGATTTCCTGGGAACCTGCCCGCCACATGTCTTGAGGCCACTGTAAATACGAAGCCATCTTGTTTGCAGGGCAGGACATGCAGGGAATCCCGGTCCCTGGGGTGCAGGCCCCATGCCTCTCACATGGGCCAAGGAGTATCACAGGCTTCCGTGATGAAGTCAGGATCCTCCCAGACCCTCAGACACTCCCCTTTCGGCCCACAATATTTGTGGGCTCAGGATGGAAATACAAATGGAGGCCACTTACTGTCTCCAGATACTTAGAAGTTACTCGTTGAGCCAACAGACTGTTAGTAAATTGTGTTCCCTTCTCCTGCCTTGACCTTTATCATGGCCTGGCTGTCAAGTTTAGAGTCCTCAGGCCCCGCAGAGTCAAACTGGAAATGTAGGGCGTGGGAGAGCTGCTTTCTTCCATCCTGGCTTCACCTGTCACCACGGACTTTTCTGTCCAAGCAGACACCCGCTGTCCACGCAGGGAGATGCATGGTAGCTGCCAGGACATCTGGGCAGGGCGCTTGGTCTTGTATAGCCATGTCTGGGGCAGACACATCCCTACGGTTTTGCAGGCCCCTTGACCCTGGGAGTGCCTACGCCAGCCCCTCTAGCCAGGTCCAGGGGTGTTACTGGCTGCTCTGCCAGTCTCTGCCCTGTTCTAGGACTGAGCCCCCATGTACTCCTGCCCAACCCCGTCCTGGTCTCCAGGACCTCGTGAGAGCCTGAACCCCACCCTGTACATACACTGGCAGTGGGAGGACTCCACTCTGCCTTGGGAAGTTTCTGCTGATGTCCTCTGGCTACAAATCACTTTCAGTTTCCCCAAATTAGCCGGGCATGGTGGCGTGTGCCTGTAGTCCCAGCTACTCGGGAGGTTGAGTTGAGGCAGGAGAATCTCTTGAGCTCAGGAGGCAGAGGTTGCAGTGAGCTGAGATCGCACCACTGCACTCCAGGCTGGGCGACAGATTGAGACTTTGTGTCAAAAAACAAAAACAAAAACAAAAGCAAAAAAAAAAGATCACTTTCAGTTTCCCCAAGTATGACTGCACCATCTTGCATTTATCACATTTTTGTGGGAGACACGATAGTCTTAGATACTGAGATCTTTTTTTTTTTTTTGAGACAGAGTCTTGCTATGTTGCCCAGGCTGGAGTGCGGTGACGCGATCTCAGCTCACTGCAACCTCCGCCTCCTGGGTTCAAGCCATTCTCGTGCCTCAGCCTCTCAAGCAGCTGAGACTACAGGCGCACACCACCAAGCCTGGCCTGAGATCTTTTAAAATCCTGCTTCTAGGGTGGATTTTCCATGTGACCTGGAGCAATTACTCTGTGACTTAGCTTTCCTTCTGGAAAATCAAACTTGTCACCACTAGCCTACCTTGGAAAGAATGCTCAGCATTACTTATTTTACTTTAGCATCTAAAATAGTTAATTTATAGAATCTAGCAGGTCATGTCCAACCTGGATATTAGTTTAAATCATTTGACTTCAAATGATGTCATCCCTCCTGGATGTATTGCTTTTCATGTATGGCTTGGAGAAACGGCCTTGTGCATTCATATTACATTATCGTTAATTTTGGAATTGTTCTAATGAGTCAAGTTTTGAGTTGATTGGCATCTTGGCACTTATTCCTTGGATGTGATTGAAGGAAAGATAGATTCCATAAGAGTAGAGATGCTTCTGCAAACCTTTGCAGCCCCTCCCACTCCCCTGGTCTGTGGGGCTGGAATTCTTCTCTTTATGCCCAGCCGGGCACCCCCCATGCCCTGTCCCTGCCCATCCTCATCTGTTGGCCTGAGGCCCCGGCCCTCCCACAGTGGGCGGGGAAAGGGTTGAGGCAGGACAGGTGGCAGAATGAAGATTACTTGTGAGCAGTAGCAGTAACACTCTTTGCAAGATAATTATTTGTTATTTCAATGTTTCTGTAAAACTGAGAGCCCATTTATCACCCTTCTCCTTAGGCAAAATGTTTAGAAAGTGAGAAGGATGGCGTGCTCAACAAAGTCATCAAAAGCCACATTCGCCTGGGAAAGCTGGAGGAAAAAGTCAAGGTACGTGGTTATTTGGCCTCGGAGATTTCATTTTCAGATGGGAATGCAGGTTCACTGCTGTGGATTTTTGTGTTTAAGAAAACGACACCTTTTGCATGTGCGTCAGTAACAGTCCACAGAGTAAAAGTATTGTAAAGTTTTGCTGACAGAATGGTACCTCTCACCTCATTCAATAAACTTTGGTTCATTCACACAATAAAATACTGCACAGCTGTTTAAGAATAAAGGCTATGAAACAAGGCCCAGTGGCTCATGCTGTAATCTCAGTGACTCAGGAGGCCTAGCCAGGAGGATCACTTGAGGTCAGGAGTTTGAGACTAGTCTGGGTAACATAGCAAGACCCCAATCTCTATAAAAAATTTAAAAAGTTAGCCAGACATGGTGGTGCTTGCCTGTAGTCTCAGCTTCTCGGGAGGCTGACGGCGGTGGGGGAGGGGTGATCCATTGAGCCCAGAAGTTCAAGGCTGCAGTGAGCCGAGGTCACACCACTGTACTCCAGCCTGGCTGACAGAGTGAGACCCTGTCTCAAAAACAAACAAACAAACAAACAAAAACACCGATAAAAGGAGAGACAGGATCTCACTCTGTCATCCAGACTGGAGTGCAGTGAGTGACATGACGATGGCTCACTGCAGCCTTGAACTCCTGGGCTCAATGGATTCTCCTGCCTCAGCCTCCCAAGTTGCTGGGGCTACAGGCAAGCACCATGGTGTCTCGCTATTTTTTTTTTTTTTTTGTTTGTTTGTTTGTTTGTTTAGAGATGAGGTCTTGCTATGTTGCCCAGGGTGGTCTTGAACTTCTGAGCTCGAGTGATCTGCCTGACTCTGCCTCCCAAAGTGCTGGGATTACAGACATGAGCCACCTCACCTAGCAGGGACCCTGTCTCTTTAAGAGGAAAAAAAAAGGCTGAAAGGGAAGGGGATATGCCATGCTGTTGATGAAGGGACTCAGCATAGAAGTATTGAGTACTTTAAAATCCCCGTCGTGGGGTTTTTTCTTTTTCTTTCTTTTTTTCTAATATTCCTGCTTTTTACTTGCAAAAGAGAAGGAGTGATCCTCGGAGTAGTTGGCCTTGCTTGGGGAATCCGTAGCGTTACCATTTATCTGAACAGGAATAGTAAAACCGGCTCACCCAGAGGAGACACCTGTGAGCAGGCCCCAAGGTAGACAGGCCAGGAACTCGGCGGGAGTGAAGAGAAAAGGCTTGAGAAATCCAGAGGTGACATCTCAGGAAATCCCTGCAAAATATCACTCTTCAAAGGGCAGACATCACCTTGGAAGTCCGGGGCTGTGACGAGATCTGGGAACGGAGGGATGCAGGCAGAGGCCCCTCCGAACCAGGCTGAATTCAGTGAGTGGGAGATAGGGCTGCAAGGTGGAGGGTGGGGGGAACATGGGAAGCCTGGAAGGACACCCTGGCCCAACTGTCGCTCCCACCCTCCCAGGAACCTCCTCTCATCCCAGAGGAATTCAGAGTCCTCCATATAAAAACAGTTTAAGGAAAAGGAAGAAAAATAGAGGCCTAACTTCCCATTGACGAAAACTGCCGAAAACTTATCAGGAAAAGTGTTGCCGTAAAAGATCAAAATGATACTCCAAAGTGAACTGCTAGGTAGCTGGCTAGAGAGCTGGACACAGCTGGAGAGACAAGACTTCAGGAGGCAGTCAGAGCCAGGAAGAAATGTCACAGAGCAGAGACACAGGACCTCAGGAAGAGGCAGCCAGGCCCAGGAGGGCGTGGGATGGAACTGACATGACCCAGGGAAGAAATAGAAGGGAAAGAGAAGCCGTTTAAGAAATGCAGACTGAATTCTATGGAGACAGACGCCGTAACAGAGCAATAAGGGATATGCAGCTAGAAACGAGAAAGACAGACAGGAAAGTGGGAATGGAGATGTGCAAAGGATTCGGTGGAAAGTGATGGAGATCTAAGAGATCTACTTCTAGAGCCTCCAAAGAAGAAACCAAAACAGTGGCTTATTCTGCTCTCAACTGTAACTCATAAAAATCTTTCTGAAATAAAAGAAGACTTGAATCTACGTCCTGAAAGGGCACATTATGTACTTAGGGAAAACTGACACAGAATGGACCCAGAAAATTGACACTAAAACATACGACTTTAAGATGAAACGGCCAGGCGCAGTGGCTCATGCCTGTAATCCAAGCCCTTTGGGAGGACGAGGCAGGCAGATCCCTTGAGCCCAGGAGTTTGAGACCAGCCTGGGCAACATAGGGAGACCCCAGTCTCTAAAAAAAATACGGCAATTAGCCAGGCTTGGTGGTACATGCCTGTAGTCCCAGCTACTCGGGAGGCTGAGGTGGGAGGATTGATTGAGCCCAGGAGTTTGAGGCTGCAGGGAGCTATGTTCGTGCCTCTGCACTCTAGCCTGGGCAACAGAGCAAGACCATGTCTCAACAATGAGTCCTGCCAGCCAAGAAGTAATTGGGGAAACTTCAGCAAAATTAACTTGTAGTGAGCGAAGAATCCATTTTTACAGCAGGGATAAGGATTGATGCTGATAGAATTGTATGTAAATGTTTTCTGACAATGTAGTAATAATACAACCAAGGAAACAATGATGGGCTAAGGGCGAAGGAAGGTAGAAAGTAGATTACACTTGCTGATTTCTTCATAGGTAATAAGAGTCAAGGGATATCATTAAAGCTGAAAAACCAAGTGGTACGAGCTAGCAGGTGAACAGGAGGGGAAAAGTGAAGAAAATGTTGTTATGAGCTAATGTATTGTTACTTTTGTTAGGGAACCAATGGATACAATCTAAAAAGAGGGGACTAAGAACATAGCATATAAAGGTGTAAGAATAAAACCAACCCACTTTGGGAGGTCGAGGTGGGCGGATCACGAGATCAGGAGATCAACACCATCCTGGCCAACATGGTGAAACCCCGTCTCTACTAAAAGTACAAAAAATTAGCCGGGAGTGATGGCAGGCGCCTGTAGTCCCAGCTACTCGGGAGGCTGAGGCAGGAGAATGGCAGAGGCGGAGCTTGCAGTGAGCTGAGACTGGGCCACTGTACTCCAGCCTGGGGGACAGAGCGAGACTCTGTCTCAAAAAAAAAAAAAAAAAAAGAATAAAGCCAACTACAAGTATCGAGCTTTATTCCTAAATAGTGGAATCAGAGTTGGGCAGAGTGGCACATGCCTGTAATCCCAGCTCCTCAGGAGGCTGAAGTAGGAAGATCACTTGAGACCAGGAGTTCAAGATCAGCCTGGGCAACATAGAGACCCCATCTCTAAAAAAATGTTTAAAATTAGCTGGGCTTGATGGTCAGTGCCTGTAGTCCCAACTCTGCGGGAGGATCTTGAGCTCAGGAGTTTAAGGCTGTAGTGAGCTATGATCGCACCAGTGCACTCCAGCCTGAGGGACAGAGCATGGAGCAGGACCCTGTTTCTAAAAAAATTTTTTTTAATGGTAGAATTATAACAGCAAAAAAGCAAAGAAAAAGACTACATTAGTTTAAAATCTTTTAAAAATATGTAGATAAAACAGCCAAACATAAAATAACAAAATTGAGACCAAACAAATCTGTCCTATAGGTAAATGTAAATTAGCTTAATTCACCCATTAGGGAAAACAACATTTTTTTGGATTGACTCATAAAGCAAAATGCTATTCCACACTAGACCCAAGAGACAGCCTAAAACAAAGTGTTCATGAAGGATTTAAATTGAAAGGATGGGTAGAGATAACCCAGATTTCTGCAAACACAAAGAAAGCAAAGGTTGAAATCTTGACATATGCCAAGATAGAATTCAGACCAAAAGCACTAAATGACACCAAAAAAAAAAGGGAGATTTTTATAATACTAAAAGACTATAGTTAATAATATATAGTATGAGCTGGGTGTGTGGGTCCCTGCAGAGGAGGCTGAGCAGGAGGATCATTTGAATTGAGTCTAGGACTTCGAGGCTGTAGTGCACCATGATCAGGTCTGTTAATAGCCACAGGACTCCAGCCTGGGCAACATAGTGAGACCCTGTCTACATCATCATCATCTATAGTAATTGTAAATATCTATGCACTAAATAACATAGCAGCAAATTTATGAGTGTAGACTACAGGAAATACAAAGAAAAATGGAAACTTAGTAATAGGAGCTATAATCCACCTCTCTTAATCCAAGACCGATCAAGATGTTAAACAAAATGAGAAAATAGAAGATTTAACAACATAATCAACAGGGTATATTTACATATATATAAAAGACACAAAAATTGATCATTGCTTGACCAGAAAGAAAGCCTCAGTAAATCCCTAAAGTAGAAATAATGTAGGCACTTGTTTTTTGTTTGTTTGTTTTGAGACAGAGTCTCACTTTGTCGCCCAGGCTGGAGTGCAGTGGTGTGATCTTGGCTCACCGCAACCTCTGCCTCCCAGGTTCAAGCAATTCTCCTGCCTCAGCCTCCCGAGTGGCTAGAATTACAGATGCGCCACCACGCCCTGCTAATTTTTGTATTTTTAGTAGAGACGAGGTTTCACCATGTTGGCCAGGCTGGTCTCAAACTCCTGACCTCAGGTGATCCGCCCGCCTCAACTTCCCAAAGTGCTGGGATTACAGGCGTGAACCATCCCACCCAGCCAGCATTTGTTGATCACAAATATGAAAACCAGAAATTAATAAGCAACAGCAGAAAACAAAGTTATTTCACTTGGAAGTGTAAAAACTGGGCACTAATGCTTGGGTCAGAGAGGATGTATAAACTGAGTGTCAGAGTTTCTTATAAAAAACGAGTCTGTGGAACTACCTGTCAGACTCTCTGTGACAAGAACTTTAGAAATGCTCACAGAACAATTCAGAACCTTCAGTACTATACAGTAAAAGTGAAAGAAGGAAAGTAAATGACGGGCTCTCATCTCAGCTGTCTGTCTGGCGACAGAGACTGACAGCCCTTGTTGGATTCTTCGATGAGGCTTTCTTGTCAAGGTGAAAGAGTGCTGACCAGTGGCAGCATTAGTTCTTAGGCTACCAGTTGATGCAGGGATAAAAGCTGTCCTGGAAAAAATACAGTTGTAGATTAATTTGCAAGAACATCCTAGTTTCTTCTGTGATGGTGATTTTTTTTTTTTTTTTTTTTTTTGAGACAGGGTCTCCCTGTGTGGCCCAGGCTAGACAGTGCAGTGGCACCATCACACTCACTGCAGCCTCCGCCTCCTGGGTTCAAGTTATCCTCCCGCCTCTGCCTCACAAGTAACTGGGACTACAGGCATGTGCCACCACTCCTGGCTAATTTTTGTATTTTTAATAAAGACAGGGTTTCACCATGTCGGCCAGGCTGGTCTCGAACTCCTGACCTCAAGTGATCTGCCTGCCTCAGCCTCTAATAGTGCTGAGATTACAAGCATGAACCACTGTGTCCAAAGGTGATATTTTATGTTTTCATTATTTATAGCATATAAAGAACCAGGATTTATATACATTAAAATTTGGTTTTATTGTACCTGAAATTCTTTTATCACTTTTTATGACTTTTATCATCCAGACTTGCCCTCCCAGATCAAACTTACCTGGGGTTACTAGATTTAAAAGGCCCTGAGTGGGTACGGAGCGCAGCCAGGAGGCACTGTCCACCCTGGCCCCTCACTCACAGAGTCCTTCTGCTGACCAGGGCTACAAGAAGCAGGCCGCACTGAAGCTGGGGGACATCAGTCACCGTCTGCTGGAGCAGCAGGAGGACTTCGCCGGCAAGACAGCCCAGTACCGGCAGGAGATGCGGCACCTGCACCAGGTGCTGAAGGACAAGCAGGAGGTGCTGGACCAGGCGCTGCAGCAGAACAGGTGGGTGTCCGCCCTGCGCCATGGCCCGCGGGGATGTCTGAATGTTTGATTGAGGGTTCTGCTAAAACCCTCTGGGCCTGTTTCATTTGTTCCGTTGTTTAATTTTGTTTCTACATTTTACTCTTATCTGAATGTAATATTGGTCTTGAGTTTTATTTGCTCCTCGTTTTCTTTATTCTTTTAAAAATTCCACTTGTTTGAATTGGACTTCCGGAATCAATGCACACCTCTAATTGCCTTTCTCTTTTTTTCTGCTGCCTTCCATCTCGCTGATATTTTTATTTTGTCTCCTTTTCTTTTTATTTTATTTTTTTGAGACAGCATTTCCCTGTCGCCCAGGCTGGAGTGCAGTGGCACGATCTCGGCTCACTGCAACCTCCACCTCCCGGATACAAGCGGTTCTCCCACCTCAGCCTCCTGAGTATAGCTGGGATTACAGGCATGAGCCAGTTTTGTTTCATTTTCTTGAGAGATTTTGTTAATTTTTGATTAGGTATTTTATTTCTGTTATTGCTATTATTAATATTACTACTACTACTACTTACAGACAGGGTCTGCCCCTGTTGCCCAGACTGGAGTGCAGTGGTGTGATCATAGCTTAACTGCAGCCTCAAACTCCTGGGCTCAAGCCATCCTCCTGCCTTAGTTTCCCAAGTAGCAGGGATTACAAGCATGAGCCACTGTGCCCAACTTTTTAAAACTCTTCATTCACTGCAGTCAGGGCCCGGGGATCCCCACTCATGGCGAACAGTGTAGACTCACACTCCAGACCCGTTTGAGAGCAGGCCAGTGGCTCTGGTCCCCAGGAGATGCCTGGCCTTTCAGAACAGGTTTCCTTTGAAGATCTGCAGGTCTCCCACCCAGCCCTCCTTTCTTTGAGGGTCCTTTACATCCTCCACTGACCTACCTTCACAGCGCCTCTAGTAGGAAGAGAAACTTGGACAAGAGTAGGCCCTGAGATTTTCTGTCACTCTTGATCTGCATGATCTGTCAGTCTACAAACGTCCAGGGTTTGGCATGGACTTTTGTCCTCAAAGCAACTGATACTTTGTCTGCCTCTTTGGTTTCAGTTTAGGCTTCATTTTTTCTGCCCTTAGAGACTGCCTATTCTTTCTTTCAAGTTCAACTATACATTTAAACATGATTGTTTTAATTTACCAAGTATCTTCAGAAAACCAGTCTGGGGATTTTTTTTTTTTAATTAAAATACAAGGTCTTGCTCTGTTTCCCGGGCTAAAGTACAGTGGCACCATCTCAGCTCATTGCAGCCTCAAATTTCTGGGCTCAAGTGATCCTTCTGCCTCAGCCTCCCGAGTAGCTGGGAATACAGGTGCATGCCACCACGTGGGCCCAGCTAATTTTTAAGTTTTTTGTAGAGATGAGGCCTCACATGTTGCCCAGGCTGGGGCTTTTTTAGACATAGTTTAATTAAGTTGTTCTCACCACACAGTGGGCATCAGGGGCCTTGGAAGGAAGGAACGTTCACAAGAAAAGTGACTCTGGCCAAGTGGGCACATCACTGACCTCCCTGAACTTCACTGTCCTGCCCTTTAAACCGTGGTGCGAAGTCCACCTGCGAATCCAGTTTCCAACATTTTCCAGAACCATCTGGCAGTGTTCGGGAAGGAGCTGGCCTCTCCAGCTTGGCCATGCTCCCCAGTGGGGCTCAGCACCTTGTGAGGTGTGGCTGGTATCCTGGTCTGTTCCCAGTGGACTGTGGCCCTGTGGGGACGTGGCCACCTTCATCTGTCCTGTCTCCCCAGCACACCACAGGGCGCTGCATGCTGGTTCTGGAAACGCTGCCCTGTGGCTCTTTCCAGCCTCACAAGCCTGGGCCCCTCAGGGCCTCCCCATCCCGGCACATGCGCCAGGCCAGTCTTCTCCATCTTGGCAATGAGTCTTATCTCCTCAGGTCCCCTCCTCACCCCCGACTCGCTCTTAGCTCTGGGCTGTATGGAGCACAAGACCTGTGGAAGGTCGCTGAGTGCTGGCCAGGTCACAGTGGACAAGCAGAGGGGACACGGGAGGGGCTGTGTGGGTGCCTGCGGCCAGGCCATCGTGCTAGAGCATCTGGCTGGCCACGGCCAGCCCTGCAGTTCCTACAGTTCCTTATTTGACATACCCAAGTTCATTATTGAGAGAAAACAGGGATTGCACTGATGCCAAAGTCAAGGGCAGAACGTAGAGGGAAGAGAAATGCCTGTGTAGCCTGAGCTGTCCTGCTGCTCCCTGTTCAGGGCACCGGCCGCTTCGTTCCACACTGAGCCCCAGCCTGTGCTGTCCTGCTGCTCCCCATTCTCAGGGCACCGGCCGCTTCGTTCCACACTGAGCCCCAGCCTGTGCTGTCCTGCTGCTCCCCATTCCCAGGGCACCGGCCGCTTCATTCCATACTGAGCCCCAGCCTGTGCTGTCCTGCTGCTCCCCATTCCCAGGGCACCGGCCACTTCATTCCACACTGAGCCCCAGCCTGTGCTGTCCTGCTGCT
>NW_012105142.1:720254-722251 GCF_000951045.1 Mandrillus leucophaeus
TGTCCTGCTGCTCCGCCGTCCTGCTGCTCCCCATTCCCAGGGCACCAGCCACTTCATTCCACACTGAGCCCCAGCCTGTGCTGTCCTGCTGCTCCCCATTCCCAGGGTACCGGCCGCTTCGTTCCACACTGAGCCCCAGCCTGTGCCGTCCTGCTGCTCCCCGTTCCCAGGGCACCGGCCGCTTCGTTCCACACTGAGCTCTTCCTTCAGAACCCAGGCACCCAGGGCTCTGTCCCCTGCCGTTAGCATTCTTCTGTTTTGAGTTCTTCCTACTTTGGGATTTATATGGGCTCTATACTGTTTTTAAAATTGTGCCATTTTAAATGTATTTCCCTCAGAGAAATGGAAGGTGAACTTGAAGTTATTTGGGAATCTGCCTTCAGGGAAAACCGAAGAATCCGAGAACTTCTCCAGGACACACTCGCGAGGACAGGCGTGCGGGACACCCCCAGAGCTCTGGTGGCCCCCAGCCTCAATGGCGTCTCTCAGGCAGACCTGCTGGATGGCTGTGATGCCCGCTCCTGTGACCTGAAGACTCCTGCCCCCACCTGCCAGAGTCTGCGGGAGCCGGTGGTGTAGGCTCCTCTGGCCTGAAAGGTCTGCCTCACACAGGCCTTCCCTGGAGGGCAGCCCACGGTGGCAGCCAGAGGTGCGTAAGCCCACTGAGCGCTGCGGGGCAGGGAGGAAATAAATGGTCTCATAGTTTAATCCACTGATAACATTCTGCTTTATTTTTAAATTTTTATTTTTATTTTAATTTTTTTAGAGCTCGGGTCTCACTCTGTTGCCCAGGCTAGAGTACAGTGGTGCAATCATAGCTCATGGCAGCCTCAGACACGTTTGAGATCCTTCTGCTTCAGCCTCCTGAGTAGCTGGGACCTCCAGTGTGCACCGCCAGGCCCAGCTAATTTTCTTCTTTTTTGTTGAGATGAGGTCTTGCTATGTTGCTCAAGCTGGTCTTGAACTCCTGGCCTCAAGCTGTCCTCCCGCCTTGGCCTCCCAAAGTGCTGGAATGACATGTGTGAGCCACTGCACCTGGCCCATTGTGCTTTATTTTAATAATATGCTGCTGAAGTATAGTTTAGCCAGGGCATGTTCTCTGGCCACATTGCCACTGAGACGAGCTCTGTGACACCCACTGCTCTGGTGAGTAGGCGGCCTGCTGAGCGGGCCTGCCTTCCAGCTCCGAGATCTGCAGCTGGGAAGCGCTGGAGGGATCGGGCGGGCAGCTGGTCCTCGGGCCATGTGTCAGATGGGGACGTGTCACCCGAGGAGCCAGGCCATGGTAGCGCCTGATGATAGCTGTGCATGAGCTCTGGCGGTCTTTGCTTGTTTGGTAAAAAAAAAAAAAAAACAAGGTGCTACTGTTCATGCCCTCTAAGTTGTACAAACCTTTTCTGCCTTCTCCCCTAGCCCTTCTCTATCCTCCTACGCAGGTACTTTATTCTCTTTTGTTTAGTTGTTATTTTGTTTGTTTGTTTTGAGACAGGGTCTCACTCTGTTACCCAGGCTGGAATGCAGTGGTGCAATCACCAGAGCCTTGGCCTCCAGGCTCAAGCGATCCTCCCATCTCAGCCTCCTGATAGGTGAGATGACAGTCATACACTAACATGCCTGGCTAATTTTGTAAAAAAAATTTTTGTAGGACAGGCATGGTGGCCACTCCTGTAATCCCAGCACTTTGGGAGGTCGAGGCAGGCGGATCACCTGAGGCCGGAGTTCGAGACCAGCCTGGCCAACAGTGGTGAAACCCTGTCTCTACTAAAAATACAGAAATTAGCTGGGTGTGGTGGTGGGTGCCTGTAATCCCAGCTACTTGGGAAGCTGAGGCAGGAGAATTGCTTGAACCTGGAAGGCGGAGGATACAGTAAAACAAGATCACACCATTGCACCCCACCCTGGGCAACAAGAGTGAGACTTTGTCTCAAAAAAATTTTTTTTTTTTTTTTTTTTAGATTGGGTTTCTTGCTATGTTGCCCAAGCTGGTCTTAAACTTC
>NW_012105142.1:722301-726170 GCF_000951045.1 Mandrillus leucophaeus
GATGGGGTCTTGCTATGTTGCCCAAGCTGGTCTTAAACTTCTAGCTTCAAGCAATACTCCTGCTGGGCCTCCCAAAGTGTTGGGATGATAGGTATGAGCCACCGCGCCTGGTCTGGGAAGGTAATTTATTCTGGAGCCACACAGCCTCCCACCCAGGTAATGAGAGCCCTGGCTTTGAGCTAAAGTAGAGCCCCTGCCCCCTGCTGCCACCAAGAAACATACCAGGAGGCCATGGTTCTGTCCTGTGTGTGTGAGATGAGTGCCACCTCCTCAGGAAAATCACCCCAGCCACTCAGGACCATTCAGTCCCAGGCATGCTGGAGGGACTTGGGGACATTGGGCTACAAAGAACTCTAACCGTGGGACTCAGGGGTGGCACCCTACAGCATCTCCTTTTCAGAGCCCCTCGCGGTGAAGTCCCGCCCTGTTTCAGGTGGGAAGGAGGCCCCAGTACTGGTTCTCAGTCACGTGTAGAAGTTCTACATGGGATCTTGGATTGCCAGACGGAAGGGTGAGATAGAAAGTCACAGTTCTTTTATGACTCTGTAAGCTTGTTCAACAGTTGAATCATTGTCATTTAATTTTATTTTACAAGCGGTAGAAAGACTCGCCGGGATTGAAAACTGTGTATCATCTCCCTAGGAGATGACCTAACAAATAACTGTGATGCTATTTCAAAGGCATTTACGGCCACTCTGCAGCCTCCTGTAGACAGGCTGACAGGTGGTGGCAGCCCAGCGTGGCTGTGCGGGGGAAGGGGTGCTCGTCAGCAGGAACGCAGCTGCCGCCATCATGACCCAGAGAACCACTGTTGACATCCCTGTCTTTCTGCCTTTTATGCAAACGTTTTATTCTTTTGAGAAGTGTCCACTTTTGTCCTTACGTTTCTGCTTTAAGTTTTTCACACAGTGCAAACGTACTTTGCAAGTGTGGGGACTCCTGGATGGCATTGTGACCAGGGCAAGGGCAGGCGTCCCACAGACCCTCTCTTCTGCCCAGCCTCCTGCTGGGTGCCATAGGAAATGGGCAGAGAAGCCACGAGTCCAGCATGCCAAGGAGGGAGGGGCAGGCAAGGCAGAGAGGCACCCAGGGTGCTTGTGAGGTTCCAGGAAAGGACAGAAACATTGGCGAGCTTCTGGGAGGAACTGGCACGCCCTGGCCCTTGCAGAGTGGACAGGGTTTCAGAAGCTACAGAAGGGCGGAGAGGGCCCTCGGGAGCCCAGCAGGCACTCAGAGCAGCAGGAGGGGGTTTGGCCAGAGGTCGGGCAGGAAATGAGGCCGGACTGCACGGAGAACTGGGTCTGCTGCAGGGGCTCCTCCCTTCACCCTGCAAGTGTCTGGTCTGAGCAGGGAACCCTTCTCTTTCTTGGTCCTGTGAGGTTTCATACGGCACTGGAAGATTCCTGGTCAAGCAGCTGTAGAACATGACCCAGGCACTCGAGTTAGCCTTGCTGGCTTTGCCAGTTTTTAAAAGCAGCCCTGGGCAAGATGATGGCGCCTATGGTTTCAGCTACTCAGAAGGCCAAGGTGGGAGGATCCCTTGAGCCCGGGAGGTTGAGGCTGCAGTGAGCCATGATCATGCCACTGCACTCCAGCCTGGGCAACCGGGTGAGACCCTGTCTCAAAAATAATAAAATGAAAAGTGAAAGCAGCCCTGGGGAAATGGAGACAGTGGACAGAGCAGGCTGGGGCACCAGGTGTGCATGTGGGTGTGAATCTGTCACGAGAGCTGTCCTGAATGCCCTTAGTGCCCCTGAACTGTATGCTGGAAAACAGTGACAAAGTGAATTTTGTTATACAGACAATTAAAAAAGAAAGAACACCCAGGCCTGCTTCCTGAGAGTCTGTGTCATTTGACTTTCCCACCACCAAGCTCTGCGCGAGTTCCAGTTGCTCCGCACCCTCATCAGCGCTTGCTGGTGGTGTCAGTAACTGCGCTGGGAGGAAAGAGATTTAAGGCCAAGGGTGGCCTAGCGTTTGGCCTCTGGAGCGCAGCTGTCACTGGCTCCTCACTCCCTCCCCTACCTGTATCGTCGGCGGGAGTGAAAGGCACAGTCCCAGTGTGTGTGGCTCAGGAGAGCCCTCCCTGGGCCCAGGCGGCTCTTCCAGCAGGGAGGGCCTGAGCCGGATACAGATCCCACAGCAGAAGCCTGAGCCTCTTGGGATGGAGCTGGGCTGACATCTGAATTCTCGAGTAAGACTGGAAACATCATCCACTCACAACGTGGCTGGACGGCATGGGGAGGGCTCCGTGTGCCCAGGTTTGTGGCACCTCGCTGCTGGGTCACAGCTGAGCGGGGGGCCACAGCTAAGGAGTGGCTGCAACCAGGAGTGGGAGAGGGGAATGGGTGCAGCTCACTGGGTCTCTCTCTTGGTTTTCTCAAGGTGTGAGTCCATGGCCCCAAAGCTGGGCAGGAAATCTGCTGCCCTCCCAGCCTCCCAGGCTCGGCATTTTTTTTTTTTTTTTTAATTGAGACAGAGTCTCACTCTGTCACCCAGGCTGTAGTGCAGTGGAGAGATCTCGGCTCACTGCAACCTCCGCCTCCTAGGTTCAAACAATTCTTCCACCTCAGCCTCTGGAATAGCTGGGATTACAGGGTGTGTCTCACCGTGCTCATCTAATTTTTTTATTTTTACTACAGACAGGGTTTTGCCACGTCGGCCAGGCTGGTCTCAAACTCCTGACCTCAAGTGATCCGCCCACCTCGGCCTCCCAAAGTGCTAGGATTACAGGCATGAGCCACCGTGCCTGGCCTCAGGCTCGGCTCTTTTCCTCATTTTTGGCTAGGGGTGGGCTGGGTGGGAAGGTGTTGGGGGGAGAGGAGAAGGGTGGCTTTTGAAGCTGATATTCACCTGCAGGGCCCTGCTTGGCTGCTTTGCAGACCCAATGTCTGCAAACAACAGGACAGAGGTAGTGAGGACCCAGGCTGGGCTACGGAGACTTCAAACCTACAGAGTGCATGAGGCTGCTTCCTGGAACTGGGCATGCCACCTGCTGCTGAGGACCCAGGCTGGCTCCCCGCGTCTGTGCTGGGTGCTCTGGGCCCCCATCCCCTTGTTTCCCAGTCCACCTGTGTATCAGCACTCTACAGAGGGTATAGATGAGACAGGAAGAGTGCACTGAGGTGAGAGCATTGCCGCCTCGGATCATCAGGAGCCTGGAGCATCTATTTCACCTGGTCAGGAGGGTCCTGGGTATTTCATTAAACAATAATTCTTTGAAAGTGAAGGGTCTGTGTGTAGTATATGTAGCATACCAGGGCTGGGTTGCAAGCAACAGAAACTATACTGCCCCATGTTAAGGGAAAGAAGGAAATATTTTGGAAATGTACACTCAGTGGCTTCTACCATGTTTTGAGAAGGACAGAAGCCAGAATAGCCTTTGGGCGGGGGTCTCAGTAGTTGAACACCATCAGCCTACCCTGTGCTTCACTCAGGTAGCAAATCCTGAGACAATGGCCTCTTGGCTGACCTGATGTCCTGAGCCCTCCTCCCGTGTGGCCAGAGAAGTGAGGTCCTTTGGTTGGTAGCCCACCAGTGTCCCACAGAAAGGGACAGTTTCCCCAAGTTGTGGATGCTGGGCAGACAGAAACAAGATTACAAAAACTGGTAACTCCCTATGTTAGAGTCCATCTGTCACCCAGACTGGAGTCCAGTGGCATGATCATAGCTCACTGCAGCCTTGAACTCCTGGACTCAAGCAGTCCTTCCACCCCAGCCTCCAAGAGTAGCTGGGACTAGAGGTGCACACCATCATGCCTGGATAATATTTTTAAATTCTTTTCATAAAGACAGGCTTGCTGTCTCAAACTCCTGGCCTGGGCTGGTCTCAAACTCCTGGCCTCAAGCAATCCCCCTGTCTCAGCCTC
>NW_012105142.1:727575-732865 GCF_000951045.1 Mandrillus leucophaeus
CAGCCTGGGAACAAGAGACCCTGTCTCAAACACAGACCATCACAGGAGAAGGAAATACTGGGGTGCAGGACACAGCACCCCCAAAATACGACTGTAGGAGACCAGATATATATCACCCCAAATTATACTTCTTTGGAATATGTTGAGCTGGTTATGCTGAGAAACTGCAAACACAACAGGTGTATCTCTGAAAAGCTGCCCTTTGCAAAATAAATTTATGTCATGAAGGAAATCTACATTAGAACAAGTATCTGTACCAGGAGGAGACAACTTTTATTACCTGAGAGACTTACATCTGCATAACCAGACGACCTTTATTTGCCATGCATTTCCTCCCCTCACCATTCCATTACTCGTCCCTACCTGCCCCAGAAGCCCCAAGCCCCTAATCCTTATATAGCTCAGGATGCTCTATAGGGTTTAGTCATCTGGCCCTTCTTCAAGTCTCTTGTTTTGTGGGACTCTGTTGCATATACACATAATTAAAACCGTTTTCCTCCCATTGGTCTCCATTTGAAGCCCAACCAAAGAACCCAGAAGGGTGGAGGGAAGCATTTTACCCTCCCCAACTGAAACCAAATATGCACCAAATATAAGACAAAATGCAGATGGTGTGAAGATCTTCAACCTGCAAGCATTTTTGCAATCAGAAGGGAAAAGCACGGGTTGAAAGTGAAGGTCAAGAGTCTTTAGCAGAAACTTAAGAAATAGAGTGGTGAGCCAGGCGTGGTGGCTCACGCCTATAATCCCAGCACTTTGGGAGGCTGAAGCGGGTGGATAACTTGAGGTCAGGGGTTCAAGACCAGCCTGGCCAACATGGTGAAACCCTGTCTCTACTAAAAATACAAAACTTAGCCAGGCGTGGTGTCACACATGTAGTCCCAACTACTCGGGAGGCTGAGGGAGGAGAATCGCTTGAACCTGGCAGGTGGAGGTTGCAGTGAGCTGAGATCATGACACTGCACTCCAGCCTGGGTGACAGAGCAAGACTCAGTCTCACAGAATAAATAAATAAAATGGTAAAAAATGACAGTAGGATTTGCACTTTGGGAGGCCGAGGCAGGCGGATCACTTGAGGTCGGGAGTTTAAGACCAACTTGGCCAACATTGTGAAACCCCATCTCTACTAAAAATACAAAAATTAGCCAGGCATGGTGGTGGATGCCTGTAATCCCAGCTACTCAGGAGGCTGAGATAGGAGAATCGCTTGAACCCAGGAGGCGAGGTTGCAGTGAGCCAAGATTAAGCCACTGCACTCCAGCCTGGGCGACAGAGTGAGACTCCAACTAAAAAAAAAAAAAAAAATTGACAGCAGGGAGGTGAAACTTTAGCCACATGGCAGAAGCACTGGATACACAATGAACCAACAGTCTTCAAGAACTGAGGAAAATTTTGCTTTTTAAATCAAATCTGTATTATTTTCCATGAGGAAGAGCTTATGAGAATTACTTGAATACTTTCTGTGTATTCAAGGGAGGGAGAGGGTGGGACTGGGGTGAAAAACACAACTTTAAGAAACAGGCTTAAGAAATGCTCACCGTGGACCCAAAATGAACTGACGTGGAGGTTTCTGACTTAACAAAGGACCCTCACACCCCGACGTTCCAAACTCGGCCTTGGCAGAGGCCCAGGAAGACCAGTGGGCTGGTCCTGGACATTCATGGAACACGCAAGTTCAATGTGTTCCACGAGGAGGCGCCTGTTGCTAGCCCCGCTTTGCAGATTCAGATCCTGATCCTGGCAGTGCTGCCTGAGCCCATGTGGGTAGTGGGTGAGGTTGCAGGGCTGTCTGGTGTCTGGCCCCAGCAGGGGACCACTGCCCCACCCTGCCCTCCTCATGTGGTCTCCTGTCAGCCCGCCAGGAGCACTTTTCCCCAGGGAGTATTCTGTGGTGTTTTGCAAACATGGATGTGCCAGGTGCTATGATGAGGCTGCAGCATTAGGAGGAGTGATCCCAGCAAGCCTGTGGGCAGGTTCTGTCTGGGGTGGCAGGACCTGCCGCCAGCCCCTGGCTTCTACTCTCCAACCTCTCTGCTCAGGGCTCTGGGCATGGCAGGCAGGTAAACAGGCTGTGCCCTCCCAAGATGGGAGGTAATGAACTACTTTTTTTTTTTTGAGATGGAGTTTCGCTCTTTTTGCCCAGGCTGGAGTGCAATGGCACGATCTCGGCTCACTGCAACCTCCGCCTCCTGGGTTCAAGCGATTCTCCTGCCTCAGCCTCCTGAGTAGCTGGGATTACAGGCATGTGCTACCATGCCTGGCTAATTTTTTGTATTTTTAGTAGAGACGGGGTTTCTCCATGTTGGTCAGGCTGGTCTTGAACTCCCGACCTCAGGTGATCCACCCGCCTCGGCCTCCCAAAGTGCTGGGATTACAGGAGTGAGCCACCGCGCCCGGCCTGGAGCTGATGAACTTCTAAATCAGGTCCCTGTGCTCTGCAGACGGCTTTGAGAGAAACCTTTGCCTCTCTCAGGTCTGCTTGCCCCAAACTGTCCCCCAGAGACTCGCCCAGCTCCTTCCACCCCTGACCTTTGCTTCCATCCAATATCTGGGATGCAGTTAGGTTTGCCTCGAGGCAAAGCTACCAGAGTTTTGGCTGAAGATAACAGCTACAATGCTTCACACGCAGTGCTTATGCTGTGCCAGGCTGTCCTGCCTGTCTCATAAGGTGCTTCCTTCCCTATCTGAAAGGGCTTAGTGCTGACCTCTGAGGCTGCCGCCTGAACCAAGGTCCAGTCGCAGCGCGGGAGAACCTCTGCTCCCTCCCGGAGACATCCAGACCCTGGCAGCCCTGGATGGGGACCGGAGCTTCCTGGCCATGTGTTTCCTGTCCCCCCCCATAGGCCTCTGTTTCCCCGATGGGGAAGGTTTTGTGTCCCTTGTGTCTGATGAGCCAGGACATGGCTACGTGAACAGCACCACAGCCAAATCTGATGGGCATTTGGCCACAGCTGCAGGGAGGATGTGGGGGCCTGCATTGCCTCAGGCCTGCTCGTGGCTCCAAGTGGTGAAGCCCCATCACTGGTAAAGAGGAGTGGGACGGGCTCAACTGCTCTCACCTGCTCAGCCAGAGGCAGGCCCGGGGCTTGGGGGAATTTCCTGGGCGGGGAGGAAACTGACAAACAGCTGAGTTACACGCACACAGCAGTTCCTGTTTGAGCTGCCTGACTTGGGTTTTAAATATAGCCTATTAAAGCAATTAGAGAATTGGTTCCAAAGTTTACCTCCTCTGATTCCCAAAGATAAAAGAAGGCATAATTTATTTTATCTTTAGGTAAAAAGTGTAGATGATTTGGGACTATCTGGTTTTAAAAAAATAATCTGACCTAGACACAAATGAACAAAAACGGTTTTGGAGAGAAATTGGTCTGCCTCACCCTCCCCTTTTTGTGTGGCGTATCTAAGCTTCATGGCTAAAACAAAACCAAAAAAAAGGTGTTTAATAATTACCTTTATTGACCTCTGTACCTTCTGGACTTCCTTCACTCCTGGGCATAAGACATGGCCATTCCTAGGGTTGGACCGTGCAGGCACGGGCGGTCAGCTGCGCCGCAGCTTTTCCGGCTCCGCAGGGTCACGGAGGAAGGTAAGGTCCGTGGGTGATAGAAAGGTTCATGGCTCTCCTGGCCGGGGCCTGGACAGAGAAGTTATTTAGAGAGAGGGTACAGTGGTGCATGGTTACCTCCTAATTCAGTCTGGAACTGGGTTTCCTCGGCAATGTTTTCATTCCTTTCATCACTTAATGAAAAAGTACCTGGCCAGGTGCGGTGGCTCACCCCTGAAATCCCAGCCCTTTGGGAAGCCAAGGTGGAAGGACTGCCTGAGCCCAGGAGTTGGAGGCCAAAATAGCGAGACTCACGTCTTTACAAAAACAATATTGTACAAATTTAAAAAGTACAAAGAAAAAGTACCTGTATTGTACTGTGGCTCTGTGATGTAGGGGAGTGTCTTTAATCTTGGGAAGGAATTCTAAGACACACACTCCTTACCTGGACTTGATTCTGATAAATACATTTCACAATATTTTCATTTTTTAACTTTTTATATTTTATTTTTTTGAAACGGAGTCTCGCTCTGTGGCCGAGGCTGGAGTGCAGTGGCACGATCTTGGCTTACTGCAACCCCCACCTCCCAGGTTCAAGTGATTCTCCTGCCTCAGCCTCCTGAGTAGCTGGGATTACAGGCACCCGCCACCATGCCCAGCTAATTTTTTTTTTTTTTTTTTTCTTTTTTTGTGGAGACGGAGTTTCGCCATGTTGACCAGGCTGGTCTCAAACTCCTGGGCTCAAGTGATCCGCCCACCTTGGCCTCCCAAAGTGCTGGGATTACAGGCCTGAGCCATTGTGCCCAGCCCAGGATGTTGTTAAATATTTCTTTTAACTTTTGAAAAAAAAAATGAAGTTGGACCACGGAGGTAGAATAACTTTCAAGGCACAGGCACGTGGGCCAGAAGGCTCCCGGGGCCTGTCTGGGAGAAAGCTAAGCAAGCAGCTGAGCTTTGGAGAACAGCGGGGAGCTGTGTTCCCCTGCCTGGACAGTGTTAATGACTGACTTTGACTCTGGGGCCCAGCGCATGAGCCCTGCAGGACTGGCAGCGGCCCCCGCCTGTGGCAGTAACCAACACTGTGCTTTTGGAGCCAGCTCCCCTAGTCCAGGCCGAGCTTGCACTTGCATCTTGTTTGCTGCTGCTGAACCAAGATTCAGCTGTGCGCCTTCCTTGCAGTCTCCTGGAACCAGCAGGAGGAAACATGGGGGATACTGGCCTGAGAAAGCGGAGAGAGGATGAGAAGTCGATCCAGAGCCAAGAGCCCAAGACCACCAATCTCCAAAAGGAGGTAAGGCGGTCTCTGGCGGGGCGGGCCCTTTGCAGGTTAGGCAAGGGCGTCTGAATGAGGGGCGCAGGCGGTGAAATCCGGGCCGATCCCTAGTGACACGGCAGAAGATGTGCTCTTTGATTTGTGAATTACATCTTTAAAGGGACAATCTCTGGACCTACTTCTTTCCCCTCTTTCCCTCTCACCAGGGAACTCTGTATATTCTTTTTTTTTTTTTTTTTGAGATGGAGTGTTGCTCTGTCGCCCAGGCTGGAGTGCAGTGGCACCATCTCGGCTCACTGCAACCTCCACCTCCCCGGTTCAAGGGATTCTCCTGCCTCAGCCTCCTGAGTAGTGGGGATTATAGGCGCCCGCCACCATACCCGGCTAATTTTTGTATTTTTAGTAGAGATGGGGTTTCGCCATGTTGGCCAGGCTGGTCTCGAACTCCTGACCTCAGGTGATCCTCATACCTC
>NW_012105142.1:733870-739597 GCF_000951045.1 Mandrillus leucophaeus
GCTGAGCATGGAGGGGCGGGGAGGGCTTCAGGCTCCTAGGAGGAGGAAAGGCAGCCCCAGGCAAGCTCAGGATGGTTTCCGCTTCCGGGGCAGAGGTGTGGGTGGGGCCTCCAAGAGCTCCCATGCCTGGCAGCAGAGGGGATGGAGGAGGGACCGCACCAAGGCTTTAGGACTTGACCAGGGGGCTGGCAATGGCCTGAATGGCTTGGCCTGGGACTGGGGTCCCCAGGAGGTAGACGATGGGCTGCAGCCCTCTCCCTCTCGGCCAGTCTCAGGCCTGATCTCAGCAAGGGCCTCTTGGAACCCTGTTGGGCCCAGTGGCCACAGAGCACAGCTGAGAAATCCCCAGATGTGTCTTCTGAGCTGGGGACAGGTGTGGCGGCACACGCCTGTAACCTTAGCACTTTGGGAGGCTGAAGAGGGACGATCGCTTGAGCCCAGGAAATCGAGGCTGCAGTGAGTCATGATCGTGCCATTGCACTCCAAGCCTGGGTGACAGAGCAAGACCCTGACTCTAAAAACTGAAAATCTGAGCTGGGTCTACCCCTCAGTCAGGCAGCTTCAGGGTGAATGCAGGCCTCACCCACATCAGAACCCAGGCAGTCCCTCAGCAGGAGGGAGGATTCTGGAGCCAAACCGCCAGTCCTGGGCAGGGCTGAGATGAGGAGGAGAGCTGAGCCCTGTCCTGGAAGTGCGTCCTGGCCCTGAAAGCTGACGCTGCTCCCCAGGGATCCCGCTGGTGTGCGCCGAGTCCCCAGGGTGGCAGCCTGCAGCTGGGAGCCCTTCATCCCCTGCGATCTGACTCCAAGCCCAGCCTCTTCCCAGACAGGTGAACACGGGCGCTGGAAACTTCAGGCTCTGGAGATCTGGCTGGGGGCTGCTTCTGAGGACAGGTGTTATGAGTAGGGCTTGAGTTGGACTTTTTTTTTCCTCCTTGATTGGTGTGTAATTTACATACAGTGAAATGTGCAGGGTTTTTTTTTTGGAGACAGAGTCTCACTGTCACCCAGGCTGGAGTGCAGTGGCTCACTGCAACCTCTGCCTCGCGGGGTTCAAGAGATTCTCCTGCCTCAGCCTCCTGAGTAGCTAGGAACAGGCGTGCACCAGAATGCCTGGCTGATTTTTGTATTTTTTAGTAGAGACGGGGTTTCTCCGTGTTGGCCAGGCTGGTCTCGAACTTGTGACCTCAGGTGATCCGCCTGCCTTGGCCTCCCAAAGTGCTGGTATTACAGGCATGAACCACCGCACCTGGCTGAAATGTACAGATCTTTAGTGCTGAGTTTGGTGAGTTTTGACAGATGTACCACCCTAGAAAGCTCCCTCCTGCCCCTTTCTGGGCAGGGCCCCAGCCCTGCATTCCTGTCGCCGTGGATTCGTTTCACTTGTTCTTGAACTTCACAGGCATGGAACCATCCGGTGTCTCTTTGAGCTGGGTTCTGTTCTGAGAAAGCTCACATCCTAGCAAATGGCTCTGGGCCAGGCATGGTGGCTTACGCCTGCAATCCCAGCACTTTGGGAGGTTGAGTTGGGAGGATTGTTTGAGGCCGGCAGTTTGAGGCTGCAGTGAGCTATTATCTCACCGCTGTGCTCCAGCCTGGGTGACAGATCTGACTCTAAATAAATAAGTAAATAAAAATAAGATAAAAGAAAATGGCACCCAGAAAGTTCACAGTCCCCGAATGTTTCTGTTTCTGGGAGGCCTCTGTTGCTCACCCTGCATGGAGCCTCTGGCCAGGACTCTAGGCCCTGACTTCCCTCTGTTTTGGTGGCGCACTCCTTTCTCCTCTGCCCAGCTCAGAGGCGTATCCCGAGGGCCCTTCTCATTGGCAAGCTGTCGCCAAGTCAGTCTTTTCATTGAGGGCACAGGATCATGGTTAGGCGCACGGAACCTGGGCCAGTGTCTTCCTCTGTACCTTGGGGGTGGTACCGTGTGGCCAGCTCATGGGGCTGTCACGAGAATTAATCACGTTAACATAAGCGAAGCTCCGGGAGCCGTGCCCTGGTGTTGCCAGGGCAGCCGCTCGGGGTGGAAGCGCTTGGAGCATGGGCTTTGGCTGGGGCTGCCCTGGCCGTACCAAGGCAGGGTGGTACCTGGTCTTCTGGGCTGGGTTCAGGCGTGGCACTAACACGCTCTTCCTTCCTCCACACCTAGCTGGGCCTCATCAGTGGCATCTGCATCATCGTGGGCACCATCATCGGCTCTGGGATCTTCATTTCCCCCAAGTCTGTGCTCAGCAACACGGAAGCTGTGGGGCCCTGCCTCATCATATGGGCGGTTTGCGGGGTCCTCGCGATGCTGGGTAAAGAGACTTGGCTCCCTGATGCAGCCCCCGAAGCATGCAGGGGCACGCTAGGCAGGCGCTACCTGTTCAGCCCTCACCCTGCCAGTGTCCCTCTTGGCACATGTGTGGCAAACAGGTGTAAATCAGGCTGGACTGAATGTCCAACAGCTGGAGCTCAGGGCCGTCCAGTGAGGGCGGACCACGGTGGGCCCCTCCATACGAGCACAGCCCCCCGTGGGAGGAAAGCTCCCTGGGGCTGGAGCAGTGCCTCACAAGGGGCCTATGGGCCCTTCCTCTCTGCATTCCAGGCGCCCTGTGCTTTGCGGAACTTGGCACGATGATCACCAAGTCAGGGGGCGAGTATCCCTACCTGATGGAGGCCTACGGGCCCATCCCCGCCTACCTCTTCTCCTGGGTCAGCCTGGTGGTCATGAAGCCCTCGTCCTTCGCCATCATCTGCCTCAGCTTCTCCGAGTATGTGTGCACGCCCTTCTACGTGGGCTGCAAACCTCCTGTAATTGTTGTGAAATGCCTGGCCGCTGCCGCCATCTGTGAGTACCCGAGCCCAGGGCGGGGTCAGAAAAGACCCGGCACAGAGGGTGTCCGGGGACCCCGCCCTCCGCTCCTTCCCAGTGAGCTAGAGTCTCTGGCGAGGGGCCAGGCAGGGCCTGGCGTCAGCCTTTGCGGTACCGCACGCTGGGGACCCCCAGGCCCGTGGGGGCTGCAGGGAGGGGTACCGCTGGCTGCCCTGCAGGGCAGAGCCGTGGCTCAGGGCCCAGCTTCTTCTCCCGGCATGGTGGCACGTGCCTGTAATCCCAGCTACTCCAGACGCTGCTTACCATGCCCTGATAATTTTTCGCCATCTGAGGCAGCCCGGCTAAATTTCAAAGGTCATCTCCAGGTTCATTTAAAAGGTCCTTAAACTCCCAGGTTGGGATCTGCCCTCTTGGAATTTGGGAGATAATGTGGTGGCTGATGGGGGAGCTGGGGTGGGCAGCAGGCATGCTGCCCGTTTCTACTAAAATACAAAAATTAGCATGCTTGGAATCTCACCACTTTGGGAGGCTGAGGTGGGAGGATCGCTTGAGGCCAAGAGTTTGAGATTAGCCCTGTTAACACAGTGAGACCCTTGCCTCTACAAAAAATAAAAACATTAGCTGCGTGTGGTGGCATGCACCTGGAGTCCCAGCTACTTGGGAGGCTGAGGAGGGGGGATCACTTGAGCCTTGGTCCTGTCTCAAAAAATAAAATAAAAGAGGCTGGGTGTGGTGGCCCACGCCTGTAATCCTAGCACTTTGGGAGGCCAAGGTGGGTGCATTACTTGAGGTCACGAGTTTGAGACCAGCCTGGCCAACGTGGCAAAATCCCATTTCTGCTGAAATACAAAAATTAGCAGGGTGGGGTAGGGGGGCTGGGGGGCTGGTGGGGTAGCATGTGCCTATAATCCCAGCTACTGGGTAGATTGAGGCAGGAGAATTGCTTGAACCCGGGAGGTGGATGTTGCAGTGAGCTGAGACTGTGCCTTTGCACTCCAGCCTAGATGACAGAGTGAGACTCCACCTCAAATAAATAAATAAATAAAAATAAAATTAGAAAAACTGGATGTGAGGGCAATCTGGCAGGGACACGTGTCGCCCCTCTGATCGCCAGGGTTGACTCAGGTGATCTGGCTGGCTAGGCTGGTGTCCCCTTCCTCCCTCACTGCTCCACGTGCATCCCTCCTGAAGCTGTGTGCTTGGTCGAAGAGGATGACCATCCCCGATAGAGGAGGACTGGTCTTCGGTCAAGGGTATATGAGTAGCTGCGCTCCCCCTCTAGAACCTCCAGACAAGCTCTCTACTAAAAATACAAAAATTAGCCAGTCATGGTGGTATGCACCTGTCGTCCTAGCTACTCAAGAGTCTGAGGCAGGAGAATTGCTTGAACCGGGGAGGCAGAGATTGCTGAGATCATGAGCTGAGATCATGCCACTGCTCTCCAGCCTGGGTGACACAGTGAGACTCCATCTCAAAAAAAGAAAATAAAAAATTAAAAAATATATAAACGAAAGGAGACTCTCTCCAGGGCTTTGTTGAAAACCATAAATGCAGAAACTGCCCCCACCCTTCCAGTGTTCATCACGACGGTGAACTCACTGAGCGTGCGGCTGGGAAGCTACGTCCAGAACATCTTCACCGCGGCCAAGCTGGTGATCGTAGCCATCATCATCATCAGCGGGCTCGTGCTCCTGGCCCAAGGTGACCCACGGGAGGGCGGGCCCTGCATGGGCACACACCAAACCCCCTTCCACTGGGAGCGGAGCAGCCTTGCCCCACAAGCCCATCGCCAAGGAAGCGTGGCAGGAACTCAGTGGGAGGGATCCTTAGTTGCAGGGCGTGTTTAATAAGCTGGGTTCACAATCATGCCCGTCTTTCCCGTGGAGATGCACTCAAGATCTGGCTGGCTGACACCCGCCGTTCACTGTCTGGCTTCATTACAGGAAACACAAAGAATTTTGAGAATTCTTTCGAGGGCGCCCAGCTGTCTGTGGGAGCCATCAGCCTGGCGTTTTACAATGGACTCTGGGCCTACGATGGATGGTGAGGCGTCCTGAGATGTCCCAAGCCTGGGGGTGGGTGGGGTTCTCCAGGCGACTTTAACTCCACCTGTCATGGAAAGCAGTGAGTTCCCCTCTCTGGGGTTTGGTGTGACCTTGACATTCACCCTCCCATTTCCTTTTTGTGAAGCATGCGACAACCTCTACCCTTTATTCCCGGAGACTCCTGCTCAGCCAGCCAGAGCGCTCTGTGCGGAACCCACCGGGCCAACAGAGGCTCAGGCCAATTAGACGCAACCAGGGCCCAAGCTCGGCTTTTCTGTTTTGTTTCGGTTTCTTTTTTTTGTTTTTTAGAGACAGGATCTCACTTGGTCACCCAGGCTGGAGTGCAATGGCATAATCATAGCTCACTGTAGCCTCAAACTCCTGGGCTCAAGCCAGCTTCCCGTCTCAGCCTCCTGAGCAGCTGGGACTACAGATAGGAGCTCCCATGCCCGGGTAATTTTTTATTTTTATCCTTTGTAGAGACAGAGTCTCTCTATGTTGCCCAAGCTGGTCTCAAACTCCTGCACTCAGGCAGTTCTCTCTCCTCGGCCTCCCAAAGTGCTGGGATTACAGGCGTGAGCCACCGTGTCCCGCCTCAAGCTCTTGATTAAACAAAGAATACTCAATAGCTCTTCTATTGAACCTTGAAAATCATTAGGATTGGGAGCCTCTTTGAATCTATTATGGTTTGGAGGCTGCCCTACAAAAACAAATAATATCATATACATTTTATGTATTTATCGGGTTTAGTGGATAAGACTTTGTTGTCTTTTTTTTTTTTTTTGAGACGGAGTCTCACTCTATCACCCAGGCTGGAGTGCAGTGGCACGATCTCGGCTCACTGCAATTGCTCGAACCCCTCAG
>NW_012105142.1:744668-745398 GCF_000951045.1 Mandrillus leucophaeus
CCCAGGAGGCTGAGGCTACAGTGAGACATGATCACGCCACTGCACTCCAGCCTGGGCAACAGAGCAAGATCCTGTCTCCAAAAAAATCAAATTAAAAAATAAAGATTTGGCCGGGCATGTTGGCTCATGCTTGTAATCCCAGCACTTTGGAAGGCCGAGGTGGGCGGATCACAAGGTCAGGAGTTCAAGACCAGCCTGGCCAACATGGTGAAATCCCGTCTCTACTAAAAATATAAAAATTAGGTCGGTGTGGTGGCACGTGCCTGTAATCCCAGTTACTTGGGAGGCGGAGGCATGAGAATTGCTTGACCCCAGGAGGCAGAGGTTGCAGTGAGCTGAGACCGCACCATTGCACTCCAGCCTGAGCAACAAGAGCGAAACTCTGTCTGATTGATTGACTGATAGATTGATTGATTGATTGATTTATGCCAGGGAGTAGTGCATAAGAGATTTCTCTTGCCATCACAATATATGGAGGTAGGTGAGTGGCGTTCTCCTCTCTCCTCTGCAGTGGAGAAGTCAGAGGCTGTGCCCCGAGGCGAGGTGGGTCCCTGGGTCCCCTGGGAGGCCAGAATAGCTTTTGGGGGCCAGCCGCTCTAGGAGGCCGAGAAGACCCTCAGGACTCATCTCGCTTCTCTCACAGACGTTTGGTGACCGTGTTCTCTATCCAGCGTCTTGGGTCGTTCCACTTTTTGTGGCATTTTCAACCATCGGTGCTGCTAACGGGAGC
>NW_012105142.1:751767-753907 GCF_000951045.1 Mandrillus leucophaeus
TCAAGACCAGCCTGGCCAACATGGTGAAATCCCGTCTCTACTAAAAATATAAAAATTAGGTCGGTGTGGTGGCACGTGCCTGTAATCCCAGCTACTTGGGAGGCGGAGGCATGAGAATTGCTTGACCCCAGGAGGCAGAGGTTGCAGTGAGCTGAGACTGCACCATTGCACTCCAGCCTGAGCAACAAGAGCGAAACTCTGTCTGATTGATTGACTGATAGATAGATTGATTGATTGATTTATGCCAGGGAGTAGTGCATAAGAGATTTCTCTTGCCATCACAATATCTGGAGGTAGGTGAGTGGCGTTCTCCTCTCTCCTCTGCAGTGGAGAAGTCAGAGGCTGTGCCCTGAGGCGAGGTGGGTCCCTGGGTCCCCTGGGAGGCCAGAATAGCTTTTGGGGGCCGGCCGCTCTAGGAGGCCGAGAAGACCCTCAGGACTCATCTCGCTTCTCTTACAGACGTTTGGTGACCGTGTTCTCTATCCAGCGTCTTGGGTCGTTCCACTTTTTGTGGCATTTTCAACCATCGGTGCTGCTAACGGGAGCTGCTTCACAGCGGGCAGGTAGGGGACCCCCGGCCGTCACTCCCAGGGTGGGCAGGGGCGGCGAAACCAATGTCACCCCTGAGGAAGACACACAGCTCAAATCCTCAGGGCTCTGCCAGGCGAAACCCATGGCAGCGCAAGTAGGAGACCCAAATCCAGGGGGAGGGATGTGGCTTGAACCCACGCTGCAAACTGGCCAGGAAGGCGTGGATGGGCCTGCGCACAGGAATTGATCAAGGCTGCCTGGAATCTCAGCCTTTCCACTCCAGGGCCCTAGTTCCAAACATGGGGGGGAAGCTGCCCATGCTGAGGTGAAGGGAAGTAACACAGTTGTCCAGTGTTCCGCACGGATATATTTCCAAGTGAAATTGACAAAGTCTACGTATGTTAAAAAATGAAATACCATAAAATCATTCTTCTAAAGCCAAACCAAAATACACGCCTCCAACTTCGTTCTTTGTCAAAAGCATTTTGGCTACATCCTTTGTATTTCTTTATAAATGTTTAAATTTAAATTTTAATTAATTAATTTTGAGGCAGGCCTCTCGCTCTGTTGTCCAGACTGGAGCACAGTGGCACGATCTTGGCTCACTGTAGCCGCCACCTCCTCGGCTCAAGCAATCCTCCCTCCTCAGCCTCTGGAGTAGCTGGGACCACTGGCATGTGCCACCACACCTAGCTAACTTTTGTATTTTTAGTTGAGACGGGGTTTCACCATGTTGCCCAGGCTGGTTTCGAACTCCTGGCTCAAGTGATCCTCCTGCCTCAGCCTCCCAAAGTCCTGGAATGACAGGCACGAACTATCGTGCCCAGCCTTATTTTATTTTTAAATTGACAAATAATAATTGTTTATATGGGCTGAGGCAGGAGGATCCCTTGAGGCCAGGAGTTTGAGACTAGTCTGGGCCACATGGTGAGACTCCGTCTCTACAAAAAGAAATTTAAAAATTAGCTGGGTGTGGCGGCCCATGCTTGTAGTCCCAGCTACTTGGGAGGCTGAGGTGGGAGGATTGTGTAAGCCCAGGAGTTCCAGGCTGCAGTGAGCCATGATCACACCACCGTACTCCAGCCTGGGTAACAGAACAAGACCCTGTCTCTAAAAAAATAATAACAATAATTGCGTATATGTATGCGGTAGAGTGTGATGTTTCAATACATGTAAACATTGTGGAATGAGCAAATCAGGCTAATTAACATGTATCACCTCACATACTTATTTCTTTGCAATGAGAACATTTAAAATCCACTAGCCATTTTGAAATATACACTGTTATTAACAACAGTCACCTTGCTGTGCATTAAATCACCAGAGCTTATTCCTCCCATCGTACTGAAACTCTGTAGCCTTTGACCAACATTGCCGCTTTTGCCATCCCAGGCCCCTCTTCTTTCAGCCTCTGGTAACCAGCATTCTACTCTCTATTGCTATGTTTCAATTTTTAGATTTCACGTATGTCGCCGGTCATTACAACTATCTGGGCTGGTGGCACAGGGATAAGAAGAATTTACCAAGACAGCTGTAGGTCAGGAAAGGCCAATTTATTAGAGTAAGCAGGAAAATACATTGTAAGGGTGCAATGGGCAGGTCAGCGAGA
>NW_012105142.1:758492-760330 GCF_000951045.1 Mandrillus leucophaeus
GGCTCACTGCAACTTCTGCCTCCCAGTTTCAAGCGATCCTCATGCCTCAGCCTTCCAAGTAGCTGGAAGTACAGGCATACACCATCACACCTGGCTAATTTTTGTATTTTTGGTAGAGATGGGGTTTTCACCATGTTGCCCAGGCTGGTCTCGAACTCGAACTCCTGGCCTCAAGTGATCCACCTGCCTCGGCCTCCCAGTGTTGGGATTACAGGTGTGAGCCACTGTGCCTGGCTTAATTTTTTGTAAAAAAGTGTTTTTTGAGTAGTTTTTGGTATATAGTTCTTGCATATCTTTTGTCAAATTTATTCCAAAGAATTTCATTTTTTATACTATTCTAAATGGTATTGTTAAAAAAAAAAGTTGCTTAATTTTCAGTTTCTGATAGCTTATTGCTAGTATACACAAACACAATTTTAACAGTTCTAATTAAGGTACAAATATCATAAAACTCACCCTTTGTAATTGTACAACTCAATTATTTTCATAAATTTATAAGGCTGTGCAAAACATCACAATCCGATTCTAGATCATTTCCATCACCCCAAAAAGGCTGCTCACTGCCTAATTAATCCCTGCTTTCACCCACAGCCCCAGGCAACCACTAAGCTGCTTCTGTCTCTATAATCTTGCTTTTTCTTGCCGTTTCATCTAAATAGAATGACACGGGTCAGGCGTGGTGGCTCACACCTGTAATCCCAGCACTTTGGATGGCCAAAGTGGGCGGATCACTTGAAGTCAGGAATTCAAGACCAGCCTGGCCAACATGGTGAAACCCTGTCTCATAAAGTACAAAAATTAGCCGGATGTGGTGGGGGGGCGCCTATAATCCCAGCTACTTGGGAGACTGAGGCAGGAGAATCACTTGAACCCGGTGGGGCAGAGGTTGCAGTGAGCCAAGATTGTACCATTGCACTCCAGCCTGGGCAACAGAAAAAAAAAAGGGGTTTATAGCTTTGGTCATGTAAAATCTGGCAGGACTAGCGCTCCCATGTCAGACTTCTCCTTGCCTGTTTAGCATTCCCGATGCACTTACAATGATTTTGTCCAAAAGTTCCAAAAGTCCTGCTTGCGTTCTGACTGCATGGAATTTGTATATTAATTTCTGGAAGACTGACAAAAATCTTTGACAGTATTCACCCTGAGTCTAAATCCCCCTTCCTTTTATCAACTCCCATCCTCCCGGTTTCACTTGTTTTGGGAATTAATACCAAGTTCATATCAATTCAAAGTTAAGCTATGTAGTTGTAAATAGATGGGTCTTTGTGGCATTTGTATTGACTTCCGATTTTTTTGCACTGTAGTTAGAGTATGTGACCTTTATGGTATCAAGTCTTGGTTTGGGGTTTTTGTTGGTGGTGGTTGTTTGGAGACCGGGTCTCACTGTTGCCCAGGCTGGAGTGTGGTGGCGCAATCATGGCCCACTGCAGCCTCAGACTCCTGTGCTTAAGTGATCCTCCCACCTAAGCCTCTCAAGTAGCTGGGACCACAGGCACGTGCCACCATGCATGGCTAATATTAAGTTTTTTGGTAGATGTGAGGTCTTACTATGCTGGCCAAGCTGGTCTCAAACTCCCGGCCTCAAGCAATCCTCCCACTTCAACCTCCCAAAGTGCTGGGATTACAGGCGTAAGCCACAGTGGCTGGCCTGATATTAATTCTTTTTATTTATTTATCTTTTTGAGAGGGTCTCACTCTGTTGTCCAGGCTAGAGTGCAGTGGCATGATCTCGGCTCACTGCAACCTTCACTTCCTGGGTTCAAGCGATTCTCCTGCCTCAGCCTCCCAAGTAGCTGGGATTACAGGCGCCTGCCACCACACCCAATTTTGTATTTTTA
>NW_012105142.1:761355-764032 GCF_000951045.1 Mandrillus leucophaeus
GCCACAGTCTCCCAAAGTGCTGGGATTACAGAAGTGAGCCACCGTGCCTGGCCCAAATTTTTAATTATGGTAACTTTTTCAAGAAATTCTGGTTAGCCAGAGGATACCAGAGGCTAAAAAGGGTAGGGGGAAGGGGAGATAGGGAGAGCCTTGCTGAAGGATACAAAATTACAGCTAGACAGGAGGAATAGGTTCTAGTGTTCTACACGCTGCAGGGTGGCCAGAGCTCACATTAATATTAATATGTAGCTTCGGATAGCTAGGGGAGGATTTTGAATGTTCCCAACACAAAGAAACGGTAAATTGAAAAAATTTTTAAAGTTATGTGTAGAGATGGGATCTCACTATGTTGCCAGGCTGGTCTCCAACTCCTGGGCTCAAGTGAGCCTCCCGCCTTGGCCTCCCAAGATGTTGGGATTAGAGGCATGAGCCACCACACCTAGTCTCTCAGTGTGTTTAACCTCCTCACTCACTCTGCCAAAACCCACTTCTCTCCCAAAGACAGACCCTCATCTGAAGCCCAGGTCCCCGCTCAGCTCCCTTCATGAACCTTCCGAGGGCTCCTTAGTGGACCCCGGAACACACGTCCTCGGTGGTCCTGGACAGATTGTCTGCACTCTGGTCAGTGGATTCCCATGTCGTTATTTTCCAGACTCATTTATGTGGCGGGCCGGGAGGGCCACATGCTCAAAGTGCTTTCTTACATCAGCGTCAAGCGCCTCACTCCAGCCCCCGCCATCATCTTCCACGTGAGTACGAATCCCGCTAACAGCCTATCTTCAAGGCGGGGACACTCCATCCACGGGGTGCTAAGCCCAGTGGCTTCCAGATGACCCAGATGCCCTTATTCCTTGCCATGAAATAGATGTAGAAAGAATCCCAAGATACGTCAAACAATGTACCAATGTCTGCTCCTTTGTCTGAATTTATCCGCGAAAGACAGTGTGTGCCCTCAATGCTTCTGTGTGCATTCGTCTGTGCTGGGTTGCTGGTAACAAACTATATAAAAGCCTACTAGCTTACAGGGAAGGAGGGTAAGACATTTTCCCAGGTGGTTATTGACAGCAGCCTCTCATTATGCTCTAATGATTGAGAAGTCACTGGATCCTTATGCAGTAAATGCCCTTTGACTGTTTTTGTTGTTGTTGTTGTTGTTTTTGTTTTTTTGAGACAGAGTCTTGCTCTGTCACTCAGGCTGGAGTGCAGTGGCACGATCTTGGCTCACTACATCCTCCGTCTCTCAGGTGCAAACGATTCTCCTGCCTCAGCCTCCCAAGTAGCTGGGATTAAAGGGGCCTGCCATCACGCCCGGCTTGTTTTTGTATTTTTAGCAGAGATGGGGTTTCACCATGCTGGCCAGGCTGGTCTTGAACTCCTGGCCTCAAGTGATCGGCCCACCTCAGCCTCCCAAACTGCTGGGATTATAGGCATGAGCCACCATGCCTGACCACCCCTTTGACATCTTCTGATGGGAGCTTCTCTGTGGTGCATGGTCCTTGTTTTGTGCAACTGTTCTGGGCACTGATAAACCATCCACATTTCTACCCCAGGGCTGGTCTACACCCGTTCCCCCAGAGGAGAGGCACTTCTCTATCATTCTGAAAACACACCCAGGAAATACCAGTCCAGGGCCCCGCAACTAACACAGGCCAAGACTAGACCTGAGCTTCTAATCCAGGGCCCCGGCCCGCATTAGAAAACTCTCTTTGAGGAAAACTTGTAATTATGAAGCTGGTGTAACATTCATACATATTAGGTTGGTGCAAAAGTAATTGCAGTTTTTGCCATTAAAAACTGCAATTACTGGCCAGGCATGGTGGCTCACGCCTATAATCCCAGTACTTTGGGAGGCCGAGGCAGGTGGATCACCTGAGGTCAGGAGTTCGAGAACAGCCTGGTCAACATGGCGAAATCCCATCTCACTAAAACTACAAAAATTGGCCGGGCGTGGTGGTGCCTGCCTATAATCCCAGCTACTCAGGAGGCTGAGGCAGGAGAATCTCTTGAACCCGGGAGGTGGAAGGTGCAGTGAGCTGAGATTGCGCCACTGGACTCAAGCCTGGGTGACAGAGTGAGACTCCGTCTCAAAAGACAAAACGAAACAAAAAAACCGTAATTACTTTTGCACCAACCTAATGCTTTATTTCTCCCTTGCTTAAAATCGCAACTTCAAAGATTCAGAAATTTCCCAGGTCTTTTCTGCAGGCTTCGTGGAGAAGAGCTATCACAGCCAAAGTCAGGTTTAACCCGAACTATCACGGAATGCCTGGGAAGTTCCTTTCATGCTAAAGTGTTTTTTCCACAAGAAAAACTGTTTCTTCGGTCTTCTGTGACGGGAGAACAGTGTTTTGTTGTAGTAATGACGTACGAATCCATTCTTCTTTCTATTAGGGTATCATAGCAACGATTTATATCATCCCTGGTGACATAAACTCGTTAGTTAATTATTTCAGCTTTGCCGCATGGCTCTTTTATGGCCTGACGATTCTAGGACTCATCGTGATGAGATTTACAAGGAAAGAGCTGGAAAGGCCTATCAAGGTAAGCTTGCAGCCCCAGAGTCACAAGTGGCTTTGGATTGTTTAATGAATTAGATAGAGGTAACTCTTTCAAATGCTAGGGGCATGGCTTCTAGTTCTAATCTGACTTGACTCTTTTAAAATATCATATTTTAGAG
>NW_012105142.1:765907-768237 GCF_000951045.1 Mandrillus leucophaeus
GCCTGGCCTCCTTTCATAGACTGATGGGAACTTCTGAACTCTAGCCCCAGACCCCTTGCTGTGCAAGCAACCACTCAGAGTCTATTTCTACCATCTGTTTTGGGCTCCCCCCTACTCCCTGCATGGCTGGCATGGATCTATATACCAGTAAGGATGAAGTCGAATTTTACTGTTGTTACGTTAAGGGGCTTTAAAAAAAACAACAACTGCTATTTAATTCTTATGATAACAGATGTAAGAAAAAGGTAAGCTGAGGGCTTAAGTAGCTAGGACGAGAACAAGTACAATGTCTTTGGTTTTAGGACTTTGTTTTCAGAGATACGTTCAGTGGTCTTTCTGGCCCTGTGTGTTGACTATGGACAAGTGTTTACCATCAGCTGAGCCATGGCACAGCCTGCCTGGAGCCTGGCAGATCCACCTTGGTTAAGTCATTGCAGGCAAAATCATGACGGTAGCATAGACTTGTAATCTGCACAAAATCCCTCATAGAAACAGACAGAGCCTCTAGGATACCAAAGGAAAAACCCTTCAGCCAACATTGTCAACACAAATCAAGGAAATGAAGTCTCACCACCAACTCCAGACTCTTAAATGAACGCCCCACTAGGCTCCAGCCCTATGTGTTCCCAGGAGAGAGGGCACACCTGGAGACAGGTTCTCAGTGGGAAGATCAGAGGACCCCTAGGGGAGGTGGGGGAGCAGGGCTGCAGTGGCTGAAGCCCTTGAGGATCCCAGAAACTCCCCACAAAAACTCCTTTCCAGGAGGGTAAGGATCACTGAAGACAACAGCAAGAGAAACAACTGCTGGTAGGGAAAGGACACGGAACGTGGCAAGCATATCAGGGTCAAGGAGCTGGAGCCTGTGGATACAAATCTCTCAACTGGGAAGGGGCTCCACAGAGAGGCCATGTCCCATTAGCACTTCAAAACATCATTTTAGGGGAAAAAAATCATTTCAGAAATAAAGAGTGGGCAAGAGGGAAAAGAAAGAACACAGAGGCTGAGTGTGGTGGCTCACACCTGTAATCCCAGTACTTTGGGAGGCCAAGGGAGGAAGATCACTAGAGCCCAGGAGTTCAAGACCAGCTTGGGCAACAGCAAGACCCTGTCTCTACAAAAAATAGCTGGGTGTGGTGGTGCATGCCTATAGTCCCAGCTATTTGGGAGGCTAAGATGGGAGGACTGCTTGAGCCCAGGAGGTTAAGGCTTCAGTGAGCCAAGATCGTGCCACTGCACTCCAGCCTGGGCAACAGAGAGGGACCCTGTCTCAAAGAAAAAAAGAAAAGAAAAATAAGAGCAAACAAACATGCTAGGAAACCGAGGGCCAAAAGGAAGAAAACAAATATCAGACAGAAATAGAAAAGGTTTGAGAGAAAACAAGGGGACAGAAAAAAACTAGGGGTGGGGCAGGTGGGGAATGTAACACATGCATAATTGGAGTCTCTGAAGAAGAAAATGCAAGTAACAGATTCCCAAAATCTATAATTCAAGAAATGTTTCCTGGGGTGGGAGGAAAACTGGAGGGTGGATCTTGAACCAACATATTGAAAGGCATACAATGTAACTGGAAAATTTGAGCTAAAATTGGCAGCAAAAATATATGCTGATAAAATTACAGAGCTTTAAAAAAATGCTTTGGGCATCGACTCCCCTTTTCCTGTTCCCACCTACATCTGCAATTCACTTATAAAGGAAAGCAAATAATTCTGGCCTCAAACTTTTCATCACCAACACTTCATGCCACAAGAGAGTGGAGCAACATATTTAAACTACTCAAAGGAGGAAAATGTAAGCCAAATTTTTTTTTTTTTTTTGAGATGGAGTCTCGCTCTGTTGCCCAGGTTGGAGTGCAGTGGCGCGATCTCAGCTCACTGCAAGCTCTGCCTCCCAGGTTTATGCCATTCTCCTGCCTCAGCCTCCCGAGTAGCTGGGACTACAGACACCCGCCACCTCACCTGGCTAGTTTTTTGTATTTTTCAGTAGAGATGGGGTTTCACTGTGTTAGCCAGGATGGTCTCGATCTCCTGACCTCGTGATCGGCCCGTCTTGGCGTCCCAAAGTGCTGGGATTACAGGCTTGAGCCACCACGCCTGGCCAAGCCAAATTTTTATACCCAGCCAAACTGATCTTGCAGAATAAAGTCTACAGTCACCAGTACGAAAGAACTCAAGGCAAATATCCTTACACGAGACTTTTTTTTCTTTTTTTTTTTAAAAGACGGAGTCTCACTCTGTCATCCAGGCTGGAGTGCAGTGGCGCAACCTTGGCTCACTGTAACCTCTGCCTCCTGGGTTCAAGCGATTCTCCTGCGTCAGCCTCCTAAGTAGCTG
>NW_012105142.1:768462-769884 GCF_000951045.1 Mandrillus leucophaeus
TTATAGGCTCAGTTAATATAATTCATATCTTTAAAAGGGGACTAAGGATATTATATATAATATATACATATATGTGTACTATATATGTGTGTAATGTAAAATATAGGTAATATGTGTATATGTATATATTATGTGTATGTGTATGTGCATATATGTATGTATATGTGTATAATTACATGTCTGTTATAAATTATATATATAAGTACATATATACATACAATATCTTTAAAAGTGGACTAAGGGTATTATATATTATATATGTATATGTTATATATGTATATCTTACAGGCATAAATACATATATGTATTATGTACACATAACATGTATATATACATAATATATAACATATACAACACATTATAGCATTAAATATATGTATATATTATGCCTATTATATATGTATAGATTGTGCCTATTATATATATTCTTATATAATATACACATATATTATACAGAATATATCCTTATATAATAATACCCTTAGTCCCCTTTAAAATATATTATTAGTTATGATATATTTGCTATAATAGTTATAGTAACTCTCAGAACAAAAACATATCCTTCATACCTACCAAAAGACACATTAGAAAAAGACAAGGTGTGCTTAGAATACATGAAATAATTAAAATTTAACATTTAACATTTAAACAAAGGAGGAGGGAACAAAACAGACCATACTGTAAAAGACCCTATCTATAAAGCCTTGTACAGGAGGACCCCCTCAGAGTATCTTCCTGGTTGATGTTTTCTTGTAGACTGCTTATTAGGATTTTTTGTCATTGCTAGTTTTTACTTATTAGCTTTTGACACCCTAAACTATAGAATCTATGAATCTCTAAATGCTGTCATTTCCAGCTGATATTTATATGGAAAAATTAGTATTTGAATCCCCAAAATGTAGTATAAACTTTCAATAAAATGTGTGATAAAAGTTTCAAGTTACATTCCAAATTCAACACATGTCAAAATCATGTGTAGGCGTACTGACAGTCACGTGCAGGTGTACTGACAGTGTGAGGTGTGAGTGTCTCACGTCTTGTGAGACCATGTTATTGCATTAAAGGCAGTCATTGGTCAACAGCCATGTTAACTGTTTGGTCACCAAAAATTATTTTAAATGCAGTTTACCATCTAATGTAATCTGTGTTGGGTAACATGTTATTTATATGTGCATTTACTGTGTTTTGGTTGGGAATTTGAGGTTTCTTTTCTTTCTTTCTGTGTGTGGTTTTTTTTTTTTTTTTTTGAGGTGGAGTCTCGTCTGTCGCCTAGGCTGGAGTGCAGTGGTGTGATTACAACTCACTGCAACCGTGCCTCCCAGGCTCCAGCGATCCTCCCACCTCAGCCTCCCAAATAGCTGGGACCACAGGTGCGTGCCACCACACCTGACTAATTTTTGTATTTTTTGTGGAGATGGGGTT
>NW_012105142.1:776114-777699 GCF_000951045.1 Mandrillus leucophaeus
ACGTCTTGTGAGACCATGTTATTGCATTAAAGGCAGTCATTGGTCAACAGCCATGTTAACTGTTTGGTCACCAAAAATTATTTTAAATGCAGTTTACCATCTAATGTAATCTGTGTTGGGTAACATGTTATTTATATGTGCATTTACTGTGTTTTGGTTGGGAATTTGAGGTTTCTTTTCTTTCTTTCTGTGTGTGGTTTTTTTTTTTTTTTTTTGAGGTGGAGTCTCGTCTGTCGCCTAGGCTGGAGTGCAGTGGTGTGATTACAACTCACTGCAACCGTGCCTCCCAGGCTCCAGCGATCCTCCCACCTCAGCCTCCCAAATAGCTGGGACCACAGGTGCGTGCCACCACACCTGACTAATTTTTGTATTTTTTGTGGAGATGGGGTTTCGCCACGTGGGCCAGGCTGCTCTTGAATTCCTGGGCTCAAGCTATCCGCCTGCCTTGGCCTCCCAAAGTACTGGGATTACAAGTGTGAGCCACCGCACCTGGCAGGAAATTTGAGGTTTCCTATGGTGAATTTAAAAGAAGGGACACAGGCCTGGGGAGTTTTCCCACAGAACATCACTCTTCAAGGACACAAGACTGACAGTGAGTAGAGGATGCTTGTATACAGAAAGATAAAACAACACAAGAGAATGGAGACCAGACTTATCATTATATGAATAAACGGGCTTACTCAGTTTAAACTGGACTTACATCAGCCATTGAGAGTAAAAGATTTTTCAGGTGGCTCTTCAAAGCTGTGAAAAATTAAAAGGATAGGCAGAGAAGTATCAAGCAAATGAATACACAGAAAAACAGGGGCTGTGATCTTATCAGACAAGTGCTCAGGCCCAAAGCATTACTTAAGACAAAGACAGGCCATGCTAAATGCTAAAATCCCACAATGAAGAGAGAAGTTTTGAAAACCTATTCACCAAACCATATAGCAACCATCTTTACGAAGCAAAAACTGCAGGAAATCCAGGGAGGGAGAAACACGTTAATGACAGGTGACTGGAAAACACCTCCTTCAAGCCAAGACAGATCTGGACACAGCACTGGTAAAAGTGACTGGAGATCTAAAATATAGCAAGATAGATCTTAGAGGATTTTATCAAGCCCTGAACCCCAACAACAGCGAGTATCTTTTTCAGGTGCAAATGGGACCTGTCTGAAAACTGACAGCTTTTAATGCCATGAAGAAAACCTTGCTATTTCAAAAAGAAAACGCCAGAAATCAAAACAAACAAAAAGCAAATAACATTCTCTGTCTATAATGAAACAAAACAGGAAATTGATAAAAGAAAAAAGTTAAACTTTTGGGTCCAAGAGGAAATATTAATAGAACATAAAGGTACATAAATTCTGGCCGGGCACGGTGGCTCACGCCTGTAATCCCAGTACTTTGGGAGGCCGAGGCGGGTGGGATCAGGAGTTGAGGTCAGGAGGTTGAGATCAGCCTAGCCAACATGGTGAAACCCCATCCCTACTAAAATTACCAATTACAAAATTTACAAAATTACATCCCTACAAAATTTACAAAAATTACAAACCCCATCCCTACTAAAATTACAAAAATTACAAAAATTAGGCCGGGCG
>NW_012105142.1:781214-785357 GCF_000951045.1 Mandrillus leucophaeus
GGGATCAGGAGTTGAGGTCAGGAGGTTGAGATCAGCCTAGCCAACATGGTGAAACCCCATCCCTACTAAAATTACCAATTACAAAATTTACAAAATTACATCCCTACAAAATTTACAAAAATTACAAACCCCATCCCTACTAAAATTACAAAAATTACAAAAATTAGGCCGGGCGTGGGTGGCTCACGCCTGTTATCCCAGCACTCTGGGAGGCCGAGGCGGGCGGATCACAAGGTCAGGAGATTGAGACCATCCTGCTAACACGGTGAAACCCCATCTCTACTAAAAGTACAAAAAATCAGCCAGGCGTGGTGGCGGGTACCTGTAGTTCCATCTACTTGGGAGGCTGAGGCTGGAGAATCACTTGAACCTGGGAGGCAGAGGTTGCAGTGAGCCGAGATCATGCCACTGCACTCCAGCCTGGGTGACAAAGTGAGACGCACAAAAGTACATAAATTCCTAGAAATAGCAGTAATGATGACAGGACATACAATCTATGAACACAGCTTAAATAGTGCTTTGAGGAAGTTCCATTACATTAAATATATCAATAAAAATGAAAACAAATTAAATAGACAACTTCAAAAGCAAGATAAAGAACAACAGAAAACCAAAAGAGAATAGAAGGAACTAATAAGCAGAGAAAAACTTAAGGTGTTAGAAAAAGCAGAAATGAATGAATGAGTGAATAATAATCAGACTTTTTGAAAGTTTTTCTCCTTTTTCAATGCGCTGTAATAAATTAAGCAATACTGGAATTGTCCGATTTTCAGAATTTCCCCGTGATTCTAATGCAAGTAAGATCAGTTTTAGGAAATTACATTTTCCTAGAAAATTGTCCATTTCTTCTAGGTATTCAAATTTATCTGCATATAGTTGTACAAAATAGTCTTATGATTTATATTAATCTTTAGAACATAACTTTTGTTGTAAAGATTAATTGTCCATTTTTATTTTTTATTTGTGTTTGTGCTTTCTCCTTTTTAAGGTTAGCTATTGATTTTATTGATTTTTCAAATTATTTTTAGACTATAACACTGACACCAAACCTTACAAAGGTAACATACAAAAAAGGGAAATACACTGACCAATCTCACTTAGGAATAACGATATAAAAAATCTAAAATAAAATATTAACAAACAGAACCCAGTTACACTAAAAAGATCATATATCATGACTAGGTCCAGCCTATGCAAAGGTAGCTGAAGACTAGAAAATCCATTAATTAAAAGTTTAATTCAGGGGCTGGGTGTGGTTGGCTCATGCCTGTAATCCCAGAGCTTTGGGAGGCCAAGGCAGGCAGATCATTTGAGGTCTGGAGTTCAAGACCAGCCTGGCCAACGTGGTGAAACTATGTCTCTACTAAAAATACGAAAATTAGCTGGGCTTGTTGGCACATGCCTGTAATCCCAGCTAATTGGGGGCTGAGGCAGAAGAATTGTTTGAACCCAAGAGGCAGAGGTTGCAGTGAGCCAAGATCACGCCACCGCACTCCAGCCTGGGGTACAGAGTGAGACTCTGTCTTGGGGAAAAAAAACCAGAACAAAACAAACAAAAAAACACAGTCAAAGGAAAAATGCAGTGACACTTAAAAATGAAAACAAAACAGTCCCAGCAAACTGAACTTTGCTCCTAATAAGAGAATACCAGAATTAACCTCTGTCCTTGTAAACGGGTAATGAGTACTCCAGTCACCCACGTTATGGTATTTATTCATTCATTCATTCATTCATTCATTATTTATTTTTAGAGTCTCACACTCTGTCGCCTGGGCTGGAGTGCAGTGGCACACTACAGCCTCCGCCTCCCGGGTTCAAGCGACTTTCCTGCTTCAGCTTCCCAAGTTGCTGGGATTACAGGCATCTGCCACCATGCCCAGCTAATTTTTGTATTTTTAGTAGAGATGAGGGTTTCATCATGTTGGCCAGGCTGGTCTCGAACTCCTAGACTCAAGTGATCTGCCCGCCTCGGCCTCCCAAAGTGCTGGGATTACAGGAGTGAGCCACTGTACCCAGCCTCTAGGTTATGGTCTTTAAATGCCATTTCCTGCTAAAAGGAACAAAGCTGTCTGGAGAAATGGATGAAAACCCAGGTCTGCCTCTGGAGAGATGAATGAAAACCCAGGTCTGGCACTTCTTGTCACCTAGAAAACAAAGAGGCTTTTTTTTTTTTTTTTTTTTTTTTGACGGAGTCTCGCTCTGTCGCCCAGGCTGGAGTGCAGTGGCCGGATCTCAGCTCACTGCAAGCTCCGCCTCCTGGGTTTACGCCATTCTCCTGCCTCAGCCTCCCAAGTAGCTGGGACTACAGGCGCCCGCCACCTCGCCCGGCTAGTTTTTTGTGTTTTTTTAGTAGAGATGGGGTTTCACCGTGTTAGCCAGGATGGTCTTGACCTCCAGACCTCGTGATCCGCCCATCTTGGCCTCCCAAAGTGCTGGGATTAGAGGCTTCAGCCACCGCGCCCGGCCACAGAGAGGCTTTTGAAGAGCACTGGCATCCCACCCCCAGGGCCCAGGGCAGTGTGAAGGGCTCCTGCTGCCCTGCACAGGACCTTCTGAACAACATGAACAATGACTACAGTGGATTGATATTCACCACGTATAGAGAGTTGCCTTCGGAGGTCTCAGGGGCCCAACTTGTCATTCTGAAAACATATAGAACAGAGCACTGATTCTGCCGTTCCTGTATGAACTGCAATTCAGAATAACCAGAAAGTTGAAGTACTTCATATAGCATTTCAGATAACTGAGGAAGAAATGACAAATTAGAAAAATCACCATTTTGCAAACCCTGATGAAATAACGAAGGCAACGATCATCAGTGGATGCTAAAACATTAAACAGTTTATCTTTTTTTTTTCTTTTTTGAGATGGAGTTTCCCTCCTGTGGCCCAGGCTAGAGTGCAATGGCACGATCTCGGCTCACTGCAGCCTCCACCTCCTGGGGTCAAGCGTTTCTCCTGCCTCAGCCTCCTGAGTAGCTGGGATTACAGGCACCTGCCACCACGCCCGGCTAATTTTTGTGTTTTTGGTAAAGACGGGGTTTCATCATGTTAGCAAGGCTGGTCTTGAACTCCTGACCTCAAGGGACCCACCAGCCTCGGCCTCCCAAAGCGCTGGGATTACAGGTGTGAGCAACTACGCCCAGCCAAAAAATTTTTTAAAAAGTGAAATTTTTAAAAAGGTATGGATGAAATAAGATTGGCAAAATTACATTAAAATTACTGAAATTGGAGGAGGGGGTACATAGAGTTCACACTCTTTTTATAAAAATTGGTTTTTTTAATAATGAAAATTTTCAAAAAGAAAACTAGTACCCATGGCCACACTGTGACCCATTTTTCACCTCCAGGTGCCCATAGTCATCCCTGTCTTGGTGACATTCATCTCTGTGTTTTTGATTCTGGCTCCAATCATCAGCAAGCCTGCATGGGAGTACCTCTACTGTGTGCTGTTTATATTAAGCGGCCTTATATTTTACTTCCTGTTTGTCCACTACAAGTTTGGATGGGCTCAGAAAATATCAAGTAAGTACCAACAGAAGGGCCGCCTGGCTTCTGTGAGGTGCAGGCAGGCACGGCGTCCTCACCTGTCCTGACTCCAAGACCTCTGTCACAGTGTCTTACCCTGCTGGCAGATCTCCCTTGTCCCAGGAGGACACATGCCCACGCCCTCACTGGACACCTCTGGGTCCACCCTTGGTTATTTTGTTCCTGTCAATTACTATAATAAGTAGGAAGGGAAAGCACCATTTTCTTTTCTTTTTGGAGACACAGTCTTGCTCTGTTGCCCAGGCTAAAGTGCAGTGGCATGGTCATAGCTCACTGCAGCCTTGAACTCCCAGGCTCAAGTCATCTTCCCACCTGGGCCTCCCAAGTAGCCTGGACCACAGGCACACACTACACCTGGCTACTGTTTTTATTTTTTGTACATAAGGGGTCTTGCTAGGTGGCCCAGACTGGTCTTGAACTCCTCGGCTCAAACGATCCTCCCACCTTGGCTTTCCAAAGTGCTGGGACTACCGGCCTAAGCCACTGTACCTGGCCGTTTTTTTTTGAGACAGTCTCACTTTGTTGCCCAGGCTGGAGTGCAGTGGTGCAGTCTCGGCTCACTGCAGCCTCCACCTCCTGGGTTCAAGTGATTCTC
>NW_012105142.1:785407-795994 GCF_000951045.1 Mandrillus leucophaeus
CAGGCTGGTCTCGAACTCCTGACCTCAGGTGATCCACCCGCCTCGGCCTCCCAAAGTGCTGGGATTACAGATGTGAGCCACTGCGCCCACCCATTTTCTTTGAGACAGAGTTTCGCTCTTGTCCAGGCTGGAGTGCACTGGCACGATCTTGGCTCACTGCAACCTCTGCCTCCCAGGTTCAAGAGATTCTCCTGCCTCAGCTTCCTGAGTAGCTGGGATTACAGGCACCTGCCACCATGCCTGGATAATTTTGTTGTTGTTGTTTTGTGCTTTTAGTAGAGTCAGGGTTTCATCATGTTGGTCAGGCTGGTCTTGGACTCCTGACCTCGGGTGATCCATCCACTTCAGCCTCCCAAAGTGCAGGGATTACAGACATGAGCCACTGCACCTGGCCCCATTTTCTTTTTAATTGCAAAAGACACACACACGTTACTATCTCAGCCACTTCTCAGTGCAAGGTTCAGTAGTGTTAGGCATATTCCCACCATCGTGCGCCTCATCCCGAAACACCATTCTCCTTTGCCTGACATGCAGACATCATCTAAGAGGTCTAGCAGCATCACAAAGACACCCAAAAAGTCATGGCCTTGGCCTGGGGAACTGGGCGGGGGCCCAAGTCTTCTACTGCCAAGGGCACAGGGCTCCCTCTTTCAGCGGTCCTGACCCTTATCAATTTCAGGACAGTTGTTGTTTAAAAGTTTAGCTACATTAGCCACTTTCGCTTCTGAAAAGAAAGCACTTGTGTCAAAATACATCAAAAGAGACTGAATTACACCTTTAAAAAAGTTCATATAGGGCCAGGCGCGGTGGCTCACACCTATTATCCCAGCACTTTGGGAGGCTGAGGGGGCAGATCACGAGGTCATAAGATGGAGACCATCCTGGCTAACATGGTGAAACCCCGTCTCCACTAAAAATACAAAAAAAATTAGCTGGGTGTGGTGGCGGGCGCCTGTAGTCCCAGCTACTCGGGAGGCTGAGGCAGGAGAATGGCGTGAACCAAAACAAAAAGTCTAACAATGTTTTATCCTACACAACAGATTCAACTGCAGGAAACCCCATTTCTAAAAGCCTTTAAGACTTTCTGGGCATCCTCATGGGGCGGTGAGGCGATCCGTTTCCTGGTCTTCCTGTCCCTCTCCCTCTCCCTCTCCCAGGAGCTCCTTAACGAGAGGAATTGGGCTCTGCGCAGTTTAACTCTGGCTGCAGCAGCCTGTAACAGCCAGTTAAGAGTTATTAAGTGAATGTGATTAAAAGCCTGCCTGTTTCTCCTGTTCAGCTTGTCTCAACTGGACAGTGCAGTCGCCCCTCCAGACAGTCCTAGGAGGTTCTTCTTTCTATTCCTGCAATTTTGGGAGAAGACACAAACCAGGAAAGCGTGAAAATCCAACCAGAAGGCAGGAAAGCTGGCCAAACCCCGAGCACAGGGTCTAGGTGACACATCACCAAAGACTGAGAACAACGTCACCCTCACCCACAACTCCAGTGGAGCTTCTGAATTTCGGTCTAACTGCACTCATTTTTGACTCTTATTTCAGAGCCAATTACCATGCACCTTCAGATGCTAATGGAAGTGGTCCCACCGGAGGAAGACCCTGAGTAACAAGCTCCATCTCTTGTAGCCAAGTCAAAGCTGAATTTATTTTCTTAAGCAATATTTGTGGTTATTTCTTCCTGATTTTTTTCTTATGAATAAAATATACTCAGATGTTTAAAATATTGTTATTTTTAGATATTCTTAGTTCTCTGGGTGGGGGTTCCAGAAAGGAGAAGTGGCAAGTGTTTGCTAAAGTTGCTGTCAGGTGAGATGTCACCTAACAGAAGGCAGATGCTTAGGGAAGGGCTGAATAAAAGCCACCATCACAGTGGCAACTATTTAACAAAGGGCATATCACACTTAAATGAAAGGCATTCTTTAAACTCAATGTCAATAAGGGCTCTTCTTTTATATAAAATGGATGACATTTCTGCTTTGATTTAGATTTAAACAGCAGTAAATTACTGGCCAGGTGCGGTGGCTCACGCCTATAGTCTCAGCACTTTGGGAGGCCAAGGTGGATAGATCACTTGAGTCCAGGAGTTCAAGACCAGCCTGGGCAACATGGCAAAATCATGTCTCTACAAAAAACATTAAAAAATTAGCCAGGCATGGTGGTGCACTCCTGTAGTTTCAGCTACTCAAGAGAATGAGGTGGGAGGATGACCTGAGCCTGGGAGTTGAGGGTGTAGTGAGCCACTGTACTCCAGCCAGGATGACAGAGACCCCAACTCTAAATAAATATGTAAAAATATTAAAGTATAAATGTTTATCACCCACTCTCCCCTACCCTAAAAGTACTGGCACCCCTGTGCTGAACCCGTGATGTGCGTGGCATGTATCTACCAGGATAAATGGCAAGAGCTGAGCCTCCGTCCAGAACTCTCCACAGCTGATGTGCTCATCACGAGGGTCACCTGTGTTGCCGGTCAGCATTGCTGGCTCCCCAGCAGCCTTCACGGGCGTTTTAGTCAAACCAGAAAGTGTGGTGAGTAAAGTTTTATTTTGTGTTTGGCATTCAGGGAAAGTACTGTTTAACGTATGTAAAAAGCAACATTTCTGTGAAAACACTGAAATTTTATTGATGATATGCTGCAAAAGGCAGCCATATCACAACTAAGTATGAGCGATTTTAGAAGCATAGAGACAAAGGCACTTTCACCTTGCATTTTAGGTATTTGCCCAAAACTTGAAATCAGACATATTCATAGCAGTACAGAAAACCAATTACGAATTGTTCACATAATCAGCATCCGATATCCTATAAAATGTTAAGAGATTCAGATATTAGAACGTTTGAATGTCTGAAAAAAGAAACAGATCTAAGCACGCAGTTGTCCTCCCTGCATTTTCACACGTGCACAGGAAACACAATGTCACTAGCTATTATCATTTGCTATGTTGTACTAAAGAGACGCGGCGCACCCGGGCGTAAACAGCAGGCAGCTGGTGCGCACGGGAGCCACCGGACGGTGGCCTGGTCTCTGCCCCCAGACCTCCACCAACAGGGCAGCAGCCACATGCAGAGAAATGGACACTGACATGGGTGTTAGAAGAGCTCCACAGTCAAAACCTTTGCCAGCAAAACCACCAGAACTTTCTACTTCCCAAGAGCCTGCCCAATTTAGCTAAGAAAAAGGAAAATCACCATCTTACTTTATGGGCCGATTTGATACCTGCCAGTCACCCTGCGAAGGTCACAGCAGTGACCTGGGCACACTTCCAGCAGCTGTCCTGGCTGCACAGCGTGTCCGCCCAGGGGAGGCCAGGGCTCTGAGCCCCCATCACGGAGCCACTGGGCAGAAAGACTGCCCCACCTGGCAGCACTCGGCGGGCGCTCCCTGAGACAAGGCCAGGCCACACAATGAGGGGCTGTCTCATTTTATAGATGAGAAAACTGAGCCAGAGTGTGATCCAGACCTGCTCACAGGACAGCTTGATGACAAAGTCCGCCTCTAGTTCAAGCAGTGGCTTCTGCTGGGACATACGTAAGCCTGGGCAACGGCGCTTTCTGAAGCAAAAAAAACAATAATGATCTTGGGGCCGCCACACAACACTCATGTTCTATCCGAATTCTCTTCCATTCCGAGGCAAAGTTGAGAAACAGACACTGAGTGCGCGGGACTTTTAACTTCCCAACAGCTCACATTTCTCGCGTTTCACTCAACAAACCCAAAGCACAAAAGCCAGCCAGCCTCTGGGTGTGGCCATGACTAAATACACTCCTCCCCTAAACCTGGTGACCCTGGGTGCTGCAGCCACACACAGATGGGGTGGCGAATGTCTGCAGGGCTCACAACATGTAGGTGTTCAGAGGTCACCTCCAGGCACCCCATAGGCCCTTGTGAGTTTCCACTAAAAAGCAACTTTTGTGCCATTTGCTCAGGACCCTGCAGGTCCAAGGGATTGTTTAGAAACAGCAGCTTCACCCCGGAAAGCCCTGGGTCTTACTGAGCAATCCGATTTCTATCCTTGGACTCTCTCTTCATCCGAAGTCAACTCATTCTGAGGAGCTGTCACTATCCAAGAACGCCAACACTATCAATTCACACAGATGGTTATGTTAAATCCCACTATCTCATGGTTGAAAGGGCTGGTTCAATGTTGCTGAGTGTAAGTGTGAAACCTCAATTTATATTAGAAACCTCAATTTATATGTATAAGACCAGGTTTGTAGCAATGCATCAAACAGAGGTCTAGGTGAAAAAAAAATGAATGGACTGACTCCAGACAGTGCATTTCACCACCCAGATGCACGTCTGCTCTGCCAGGGTGAGTGGCGAGAGGCGCGGACAGGACAGACAAGCCAGCAGGATCAGACTACATGTGCCGTTTCTCTGTGTCCACCCTCCTTTGATGGTCTTGTCATCAGTCTATTTTTAAGTCAATGAAGAATTTCTCACCATTACCAAGTCCAGCACCACAAGATGACAGTAATCATTTATCCTTGAGGTAAAGAAAGATTTGGTTGGCCGGGTGTGATGGCTCATGCCTGTAATCCCAGCACTTTAGGAGGCTGAGGTGGGAGGATTACCTGAGATCAGGAGTTCGAGAACAGCCTGTCCAACATGGTGAAACCCTGTCTCTACTAAAAATACAAAAATTAGCCAGGCATGGTGTCACATGCCTGTAATCCCAGCTACTCGGGAGGCTGAGGCAGGAGAATTGCTTGAGCCTGTGAGGCGGAGGTTGCAGTGAGCCAGGATCGTGCCACTGCACTCCAGCCTGGCCGTTAGAACAAGACTGTCTCAAAAAAAAAAAAAAAAAAGAAAGAAAGATTTGGTTATGACTGACTGTTTTCTTAACTTTGAAGTCACATGGCAATATCCGTTTTTGTTCAACATCTTCCAGCCGCTCTTGAGGACATCATTCACTCTCACTGTCGTCATCCTCTGAAGTGCTGCTGCTACTGTCTTCAACCATCTCTGCCACTGTGTACGGCAGGCTTTTAGAATTCACTACTAAAGGAATAAGATATTATAACAAATAAGTTAAGTGTAGACTAAACAGCAAATCTTTCTTTCTTTCCCCCCATTATTTGGGTCAATGCAGAAAAAAATGCCTTGGATTCCAGCTCTATGTATCTTATTTTATATTTTCATTATTTTAGGTAAGAAATGAGCAGGTCAAATTGGTCTGCTTACAAATAATTTATTCTTCTGGGAAGAATATCTGTAGTGTGTTATTAAAAGGTGTGTTTATCACCAAGGGTTGAAAAGTACTCAAACCAGAACATTTAGCACTAAGATCAACAAAGAGAAAACTAATTTCTCAGGGCTTGACGTGAACGGCCCACTTCCACCAAGGCTGAATTCCTAAGGGGGTGATGGTGTCCCTCACTGCCCTCAGGACCTACAACCCCTCTGAGAGTGGGCGCTCCACACCTTACCCTTGGGGAACTGGCTGTCCTCTTCACAGTCTTCCCAGTGATCAAAATCAAAAGCCACGTTGGGGTTCTGCTCAAGAGAACAGCTGACAGTGAGTGGGTGAGTATGACACACTCAGGGTAAAGACCACCCTCTGAGCGCATTCCAACTCACCCTCTGTCTGAGTAGGTGACACCATGCCTCCCTTCTCTCTTTGGCCAGAGTGATCACAGGCTCCTCGTTTCTAATTACACATTTGCACTCATCTTTCCTTATGTTGCCCCGCAGCTCCAGATCAGCCAGGTAAAATCTGTCTCCCACCCAAGCACTGGGTTTATAAAAAGAAAGTCAGCCTTTTAAAATGCTAGAAATTATTTCTATTTTACTTTATATGACTGTACATAAACCTACCTGAAAACGACTCTATCCCTGAAATACTGACACTTGCAGTCCTTTACATTCCTTATTCTTATCTTTAAGATGACGACATCTTCTTTTTGGAACCATTTTATTTGTGGGTGGAAGCTAGAAGAAGAGAGAAAGACCTACACATTCATTGATCTTATTTACTGGGTAAGGAATGCCGACTCCTCCATGCCGAGTGGACATACCTTTTCAGAGGCGGCTGTGCAGTTCTGCTAATGGAGGCACCTTCAGTGTTTCCAGATGAAGTTTCTGCACAAAATCAATGTCAGATTTTCCTACAGGTTATTTATATGTAACTCCATCATGTACACACATATATATACTTTTTTGTACCTTATGCAACTTCTAGATGAGAATCACATAAGAGTGTAAATTAAGTAACCCTAGTATTTAGCTGCAAAGAACAGTTAGAAAAAGTTAAAACCGTCACATAGGTAAACAAAATTTAAAATTTCTTATTTTATTTTTGAGACAGAGTTTTGTTCTTGGTGCCCAGGCGGAAGTGCAATGGTGCAATCTTGACTCACTGCAACCTCCGCCTTTGGGTTCAAGCGATTCTCCTGCCTCAGCCTACCAAGTAGCTGGGATTATAAGCATGCACCACCACACTCGGCTAATATTGTATTTTTAGTAGAGACGGGGTTTCACCATGTTGGTCAGGCTGGTCTCGAACTCCTGACCTCAGGTGATCCACCCACCTCGGCCTCCCAAAGTGTTGGGATTACAGGCTTAAGCCACTGTGCCTGGCGTAAAATTTTATTTTAAAATAAAAACAGCCTTTGACAAGTATTAAAATTAAATGACCAGGAAGTAAAGTCACTCATTTGAAAAAGAACCTCATTGCAGTGGCTGGCCTTGGATACAAACATACAGACTTCTCTGGGGCTGTCTTGACCTGCCAGGATGCCCTAAGGACAACTTCGAGGATAGCAGCCAGCACATACAAGGAGCCAGTGCTGGACATGACATATCCTCAAACAACGCAATGTGAACTTCTCAATCTCCAGCAGGCAAGGCTTCCATCCAAACACCAGAGCAAGAATGTTCACAGCTGCTGGAATCACGGTAGCCTGAGATGGAAAGCAGATCCACCCTCTGTGGTTTATTCGTGGTATACAATACAACGGCAAAGAAACAGACTCCTGCTGGGAAAGCGCCATGCTCCGTGTCACGGGCAGCCTGCCATGGAGTGGCCTTCGGAAATGAGTGCACTGACCCAGTGACCTCAAGAACCTTGGAGAGCACAATCCCCAAGCCCTTCTGGGAGAGACGAGCAGAGGAAACCCAGGGTGGCCTGGCCTGATCACAGAAGCTGGGACTGATCCTAAACACAGAGCTGTGAAGCTGGGGTGCGGTCCTGCCACCAAACAAGGACAAGACACCGCTTCTGGGAGCAAGCGGCCAGGTTCCTCCTTGGAGCCATAAACCAAAAAGGGACTTAGGGAGTCTCCGCTGACTCGAGGTTGATTTATCCAAGGTTGAGGATGCGCCCCGGGAAACACAAATCACAGGAGTGCCATGGCCTCTGCTTTTCCAAAGGGGCTTCCTAAACATCGCTGTCTAAAGGGGAAAGCAAGCTGGAGGGAGAAAGGGCGATGGGGGGGCGGGGCAGGACAAAGACGATCACGCATCCCCTCTAGCTCAGGAAAGCGACGTTTTACACAACATAAAGTAACGTGTGACAGCAGACATATAGGACACGGGGCTACGACCCGGGGCTGTGAAGTGGCAGCTGTCTGCTTGGGAGCAAAAGGCAGGCAGCCTTAGACCCAGGTCCAGTGTGTAACTTCCTCTTTGGCAGAGGGAGTTTAGGGTCCCGAGATCGTGTTTTGCTGGCACAGAGCACAGCTACAGCTGGGAGGAAAAGAGCACGCAGCAGCCTCTGAGCCGGGCTACATGCAACACAAACAACCCCACACCCACGTCCTCCAGAAGCCCTGCCTGGCACAGTGGCGTGTGGGTGGCGCGTCTGCAGAGGAGGGCACGGGGTCCACCTGAGACCGACCACCTGCCGCAGGGCTGGCAGACACTGCGGAGGAACGCCGCCCTAACTGTGATGAGCCTCTGAAGCTCAGGCCTTGCCCCTCACCAGCGTGTGGCGGCACAATGGATGCATCATACTTTTCTAGCCACAGGGAGACACTGAGTATCCAAAACCAGAAACCCTGCGGGAAGCCAAGGCAAGAAGAACCATGAAGAAAGTGCATGACATTTTCCTTCACCTGCCTGAACCTGAGCAGGAGCCCAGAGACGAAGTCTCTTCCAGCTGAGACAGTCGGGGTGGGGGGAGTTCCCCTTTACGGTGGCTCTTCCAGGAAGGCGGCCAAGTGCCTGGTGGCTGCAGTGGACATCTAATAGCCAGAGCTTCCCAGTAGAGCTCAGTAAACAACTGCATGTCCTCCAAGAGCTATGGTTTGGGGGACCCACCTGGCTGCCCTGACGTCCCCCTTGGGCCCCACAGCAGGCTCTATGCAAAGGGCAAATCAGCCAGTAGCAGGGCCTGCGACAGTGCAGACCCACTTCAGCCCCACCTCTGCAGTCTACTGGATCCCGGTCTGCTACTGTGGAATAAACACTGCTCTGGGAAAATCCTCTTAATGACAACTGTTGTCCCAATGACCCTGTTCCTCTGACCAGCTGGCTTTGCAAATTCTCTCTTTCCCAGAACTCTTCAGAACCCTTTTCCAGTGGATCCCACACAATGAAACCAGCTGCCCCCCACTGTGGTCGAATCCAGGGGCAAACTTTATGAAGAGAAGGTGTATGTGCATTTTAACAGCTACATCCAGTCCCCCACGTACCACTTGGCTCCGGAAGACCCTTTCTCCTCACCTGCACCTCTCACCTCACCAGCCACAGTCACTGCCAGCAAGAGCAGCACATGGGACTGTGATGAAGAACCTGGGTTTGGACCACGGCAACAGTGAAATGCATCTAAACTCATCCTTCCAGATGACCCCCATCCTTCACAACAATCACCCCCAAGCGCCCCCCCAACCCCGCCAAAAAAAATGCTGTGCGGGGAAATGGCTGGAAGAACTTCCTTAGGAAACAACTTCCAAAACATATCCAGAGATGCATGGGAATCACACAGGCAGTGGGCAAGACCGCCTTCGTCACAGGAGCCACCTCTGCGGCTCCTCCTCCCACACTCTCCATCCTCAGTGAGGAATGAACCTGTCAGGGAGCAAACCATCTTCTGGGGCTCTCAGCACCTCAGCTGTGTTATCTGTGGGTTTCACTGTCTCGGGATGCATATCAAAGGGAGCAGAGCCGTGCAGGGTCCACCCTCCCAGGATCTTAGCCCGCCCTCCTGGGAAGCGGAATGAGGGACCACAGCAGGGGCGCAGAACATCGGTGGTGTGGAAAGCTGGAGCTCCCAGCACTGCAGTGTTGGAGACTTTGTCTAGTCATGGGATGAGTTTATCAATATATATTGTCTAGGCAATTTCTACGATTTGTCAAGACAAGGAGCAATGACCTAACCCCATTTCATAAAGACAATGAATATCAAAATTAAAAGGCCACACGAAGGTAAATTCCAGTGACGGCAAATGGTCTCCTCACCTCTCCTTTCCTTCTCCCTCACTGACTTCCCCTTCCACAAGGGGCTTGGCTTTTGTCCCATTTATCTTTTCTTTTCTTTTTTTTTTGAGATGGAGTCTTGCTCCGTCCCCAGGCTGGAGTGCAGTGGCGCCATCTCGGCTCACTGCAAGCTCTGCCTCTCGGGTTCACACCATTCTCCTGCCTCAGCCTCCTAAGTAGTTGGGACTACCGGTGCCTGCTACCACGCCCAGCTAATTTTTTGTATTTTTAGTAGAGACAGGGTTTCACTGTGTTAGCCAGGATTGTCTCGACCTCCTGACCTCATGATCCACCCACCTCGGCCTCCCAAAGTGCTGGGATTACAGGCTTGAGTTACTGCGCCTGGCCGCATTCATCTTTTCTTTTTTTTCTTTTTTTGAGATGGAGTCTCATTCTGTTGCCCAGGCAAGAGTGCAGTGGTGTGATCTTGGCTCACTGCAACCTCCGCCTCCCAGGTTCAAGAGGTTCTATTGCCTCAGCCTCCCGAGTAGCTGGGACTACAGGCATGTGCCACCATAGCTGACTAATTTTTTTGTGTTTTTAGTAGAGACGGGGTTCCAACATGTTGACCAGGCTGGTCTCAAACTCCTGAGCCCAAGTGATTCACCCGCCTCGGGCCCCACGAAGTGCTGGGATTACTGGCCTGAGCCACGGCGCCCAATCAGTTTTTTTTGTTTGTTTTGTTTTTTGATAGTCTCGCTCTGTCGTCCAGGCTGGAGTGCACTGGTGCGATCTTGGCTCACTGCAACCTCTGCCACCCGGGTTCAACTGATCCTCCTACCTTAGCCTCTTGAGTAGCTGGAATTACAGGTGCCCACCACCACGCCCAGCTGATTATCTTTTTTCTTTATGGCACCTAACTCAGTGCCAAGTTCATACACATCAGAAATGTCTGCTAAGTCTGTGCAATTAGCCTGGCCAAGGTCAGCCAACTCTGTTCAAATGCCAGCTCCTCCTCTTTGCTGAGGTGCGGTGCAATAAAAGTGAGCCTAGATGTAAAGTCTGGAGAGAGCCATGCAATATGCAAATACTTTCCAAGATTAAGAAAAAATGCCGGCCGGGCGCGGTGGCTCAAGCCTGTAATTCCAGCACTTTGGGAGGCCGAGACGGGCGGATCACGAGGTCAGGAGATCGAGACCATCCTGGCTAACACGGTGAAACCCCGTCTCTACT
>NW_012105142.1:797249-806365 GCF_000951045.1 Mandrillus leucophaeus
AGTTTCCTGCCTCCCCTGACCCAGGCTCTGCGGCCATCTTCCCAGAGACCACCCCTGTTACCAGTTTGGGCCTACTTCTAGAAATATTCCTCACATAAAAAAGAAATTATTGCCTTCTATACCTCTCTATCTAAAACACACAGACAGACACATGCATTTAAACATATGGGAACCTACTAAATTCAACGTGCTGCCCCATATTTTGTCCTACTTAGTAACTAACTACATTACTTATTTTAAAATTTTAAATTGTGTTATTCTTTTGGTTCTTGGAACAGGTAACCACATTCATGTGGTTCAGTATTTTAAAAGAAGTCAAATTTGGCTGTACACTGAAAAGCTCCTCTCATCCCTGCTCCCCAGCCAGCCAGCTCCCTTCCTCGTGGGTGACAGTGTGACTCGGATTTTATACATCCTTGAAGAGACAATTCAGGCCTAAATGAGCAAACCTACACACACACACACACACACGCGCGCGCGCACACACACACACATACGCACATACATGCACACACATGAGGAGGAGTGTGCTGTCTTCTGACAGCCACACACACACACCTGTGAGAAGGAGGGGTGTGCCTGTCTTCTGACGGGCCCAGAAGAAGCCTCTGGTGCAGCACTTTCCAGATTCAGGCAGCGAGCGTCCCCAGCCACTGCCCCTCCCCAGGCTCTGTGCAGTCGCCCACCCTCTTCTCCTTCTCTAGATCCTCCCCTGCTAGGTTGGTTCCTTCCTCCTCATACTCACTGAGCTTGGACTTTCCTCAAACAGCAGCAAACCAAGAGCCTTCCCCAGCTGCTTTCCTGAGCCCTAGGTTTAGACTTTCAATAACCTTAAAAACTGGCACCTCCATAGCCCACCTCAGCCTCTCCTCCTCTGCCATGGGCTGTGCCTGGGAACCACGTGTCACTGTCCACCACACCAGCATCCCCCAGGCACCAGGGCTCAGACACACAGACCCACACTCCCTAACATCTGCCAACCGCTAAGTCCTGTGGCTTTCAGATCTGCTGGTCACAGTATGAAATATTCTCGCCATTCCTCTCTACCTGTCAGGATCCCCCATTCTCCAGGAGCTGTCTGAGATGGGGTCTCTCCTAGCAGGCTCCCTATGAAACCTCACAGTGCTCATACTGCTGCATGCTCTGTGTTCATGACGACGGGTATGTTAAGCTCTCTTAACTACAAAGCTACAGTGCGAAAGGGGCTGTGGGAGCCTTTACACAGATCTGGGGCTCAAAGTCGGCGCTTCCCATATGCCACCAAACCTCATTTTGGTTAAATCTACTAAACTTTAATGACATCTTCATTTCTAAAACAGTATCTCAGAAGTATGGGAAAATTTTTCTTTTTTCTTGAAAGTGGATGGAAACTACCCTGTATCCTAATCCTATATGTATCCATTTTTATTAAGGTAAAAAACTAAAAAACTTTAGACCATACTATGTTCATCTTTGTCATTTTTTTTTTTTTTTTGAGATAAGGTCTTGCTGTCACCCAGGCTGGAGTGCAGTGGCACAATCACGGCTCGCTGCAGCCTAAACCTCCCAGACTCAACCAATCTTCCCACCTCAGTCTCCAAGTAGCTAGAACTACAGGCGTGTACCATCATATCCAGCTAGTTTTTGTATTTTTAGTAGAGACTGGGTCTTGCTATGTTGCCCAGGCTGGTCTTGAACTCCTGAGCTCAAGCAATTCTCCTGCCTCGGCCTCCCAAAGTGCTGGGATTACAGGCATGAGCCACCACGCCCAGTCCACATTATTTTAAATCCTCCTACTTTCAGCTGCAACTCAGGAATCTTTCAAGGTCACCAACCACCAAGAGCCCAGCAGGCCACTAGCCTAGCAAGTCACTAGCCCAGCAGGCCACTAGCCCAGAAGGCCACTAACCCAGCAGGTCACTAGCCCAGCAGGCCACTAGCCCAGCAAGTCACCAGCCCAGCAGGCCATTAGCCCAGCAGGCCACTAACCCAGCAAGTCACCAGCCCAGTAGGCCACTAGCCCGGCAGGCCACTAAACCAGGAAGTCACTAACTCAACAGGTCTCTAGCCCGGCAGGCCACTAGCCCAGCAGGCAGGCCACTAGCCCAGCTGTACATCTTGGTCCTCACTCACTGGGTCTGCAGCTACACCTGGGCTAGCTCATCACTCCTGTCCGGGACATGCATCCCTCACCCACCTGCCTCTCCAGGCTTCCCTCCACCTGCTGGCTACAACGTCCCCACCCTTCTCCACGCTCCCCAGTGGAGACACCAGGACTCACCCCCGGACCCCTCCTCTCACACCTCTGGGGCTCCCAGGCCCTGCCACGAGGGCTGTGCTCTTGCCACAGATGCAGACTGGCTGGAGCCCCGTCAGCTCCAGCAGAACACACTGAGAAACCAGCGGCTTCTCAGCCTCCACAAAGCCGCCTGGTCCAAGCCTCCATCCTCCTGTCCGAAGCTCCTGGCACAGTCTTTGTCCCCTACCCTCCCTTGAGTCTGTTCTCAACACAGCAGCCACGAACCATCTTCTGTTCAAGTCACCCCTCTGCTCAAAATCCGCTCATGGCTCCAGCCTCTGTGGAGAAAGAGCCCATTCCCTGCAGTGGCCACAGGCCCCGCAAGACCTAGCCCGGCACCTCTGGGTCCCTGTATGCTGCTCTGCTCCGGGCACCTTCATCCCTGCTCCTAGAACTCACCACCAAGTCCTTCCCTCAGCTCGTGGGGATCCTCCCAGGCGTCTGTGTGGACCGTCCCTCACTGGCTCCCCCTCACACATGACCCCTGTCTGGCGTTCTGGGAGGAAGCTCTGTGGTGTTCTTACTCACCCCTGCCCCTCCTGCTCCTTGGATGGACGATCCTGGTCTTGAGCAGGCCTGGTCCCTGTCACCGTCGGCCTGGAGGAAGCAGAGCAGACTTCATTTGCAAATAATCATGTGCGTCTGTGGAGCCTGTCTGGGGACAGTGGAGGACAGAGCTTGGAGTGCAGGGGTAAAAGCACTTTTTACTTATTTATTTATTTATTTATTGAGATGGAGGCCTGCTTCTAAAGCTACCAGGCCCTACAGACCCCAGATGCCTGGGTAGGCCGGGCCGGAGGAGACGTGGAGAGCGAGAGACTGGGGAATTAGGATGTTTAAAAGCATTCGTGTGTATGGGCCATTTAGAATAGCACAAGCGCACAGAGGCATGCCCAGAAGAGCCCCGAAGAGACCTGGAGTTTGCACCTCGGGCAGGGTCAAGGAGAGGACATGGAGAACTGAAGGCCTCGGATGTGGCTGGTGGAATGGGCAATGGCTGGTGGAACAGGCAATGGGGCAGAAGCTGCAGAAACTGGATGGAGGGTCCCCAAAAATCATGCACAGGATACCCACAGGGCCCAGCAGCTCCACTTCTGAGTAGCAACCCCAGAGAAGTGAAGGCAGGGGCTCAAACAGGTATTTGTATACCTGTGTACACAGGAGCACATCCACCACAGTCAAGAGGGGCAGCAGCCCAGGTGTGCACAGGCAGATGAATGGAGAAGCGAAACGTGGTGATCCATGCCATGGAGGACGAGTTTCAAAGGGAAGGAAATCTGACCCGGGCTGCAACACGGGTGGACCTTGAGGACATTCCACTGAGACGAGCCAGACACAAAAGGGCAAACAGTGGACGGTTCCACTGAAAGTGCCCAGGATTGGCAGATTCTTAGAGACAAAGGAGAGTAGGGGGCCTGTGGGGGCAGACTCTGGAATTATTATTTAAGGAGTATGGAGTTTCTGTCCAGAAGATGAGCAAGTTCTGGAGATGGAGAGTGATGATGGTTGCACAGCACTGAGAATGTCCTAAATGCCACTGAACTGTACACTTAAAAAGAATTTAAATGGCAGCTGTTGTCATGTGTATTTTGCCACAGTAAAACACATGCAATTGAAGGAATCGCTGTGAGTCTTTTTAGCTGTGCTAACAGTGTTCTCGTTAAGTTTTGGGAAACCCTGCGGCTCTCATCCCTGCCCACACGTGATGCATGTTTTCCTTCCTTCTCTCATTCCCCTCTCTGGTGGGCTGGGCATGCTGTGGTGTTACTCCCTGGGCTTTCAGGAGTTCCAGCACCTTCTCATATGGTAATTAGGCATCCTGAAGTTGCTGCTCATGTCTTTTGCCAACTTTCTTAACAGATGCCTGCTGTTTTCCTCCTAACTGGAAGGAATTCTTGATACAGATCCTTCCCCCTCTGGAGCTGCCAGGATCCCTCCTCAGAGTGACTGTCACAGTCTCCCTAATACCCTCCATGGGAGGAGACGCTGGTGCAGCCAGTTTGGAACACTATTGGGTAGTAACTCTAACTACGACTCAGTAATCCCATTCCATCAGAAATTTATTTCTAAGTGTATATATTTGTAAAAGACATGTATGGTAATATTTAAAGCACCATTACTTGAAGTACCCCAAACTGGAAATCTCCCCAGTCAACAGTAGAATGGGTAAACAAATAATGGTATATTCATACAAAGGAACATTATGTAACTGAGAATTTAGAGAATTTATGCCTCCTTTGAGCCTAGCTTCTGTAACTCACTATGGTGAGGGGGCATACTGTCTAATTCCATTCAAAGTACAAAACTGGGGAAAACCATCCCTGCTTTTCCACATCAGGAGAATGGCTCCTGTTGGGGAGGGGGAGTAGCTAGAGGGAGGGGAGGCTCTGAGCCAGGCTCTGTTTCTTGATCTGGGCTGGTTACACAGGTATACTCAGGAAACACATCACGTCTGATGTGCGCACTTTTCTGTATGTGTGCTATTTGTCAATACAAAGTTAACGATCCTTTCTGTAACAGATGCAGGTGAAATACTGTATTTGAGATCGCTTTATGATACGCCAACAAAAGCAAGTGTGGGCTGCGGTAGAGATAAAACTAGATTTTCAAAATCTTGGTCATTATTACAACTGAGTGATGGGTACATGGAGACTCATTAAAAACTCTTCTACATTTTTTTTTTTTTTTTTTTTGAGACAGTCTCATTCTTTCCACCAGACTGGACTGTAGTGGCGTGATCTCGGCTCACTGCAACCTCTGCCTCCCAGGTTCAAGCGATTCTCCTGCCTCAGCCTCCTGAGTAGCTGGGATTACAGGCATGCACCACCACACCCAGCTAATTTTTGTGATTTTAGTACAGACGGGGTTTCACCATGTTGGCCAGGATGGTCTTGATTTCCTGACCTCGTGATCCGCCCACCTCAGCCTCCCAAAGTGCTGGGATTACAGGCATGAGCCACCACTCCCAGCCAACTCTTCTACTTTCATAAAACATGTCCTTAACACTTGTGAGTTGTATTTCCAAAAAACAGCTCTTCCAAAAGGGAGACAGAAATTCACTTACGGGGTCTGGCTTAGGCTTTCTTCAAAAGCTGGTATCTTTGCGTCTTCACGTAATTTTTTCAGTTGTTCTATATGTTCTGGATTATCAATGCCCATTCCCATGGACAAAATTTCAGCTCGAACATTATAATCAATGACAGAGGTTTTTAAATTGGAAAGGTTTGTAATGTGCACCTTGAATCAATGAAAAAATTGAACATTAGCAGGAGTCACTCTGAATTTTAACTGAAGCACAGACACTCTCACAGGGCCTCTCTGGTTCATCCTGCCACGTCGGCTGCACTTCGGCGCTTGCCACGATATGCAGGGCTTCCCATGGCAGCATCTGGATTGCTTCATACCTGAGGCTCCATCCGAATTGTCCAGGCCTAGCCCCATGCCACAGAAATATGGGCAGGTGGTGGGGGGGGTGGCAAGAGCAAATCTGGGATAAACCCCTAGTCATGACCAACTTGCAAATCTGGGATAAACCCCTAGTCAGATGCATAATTCTTACATCTTTCTCATTCTTTCTCAACTCTTTTTACCTCCTGAGGCTCAGCATCTGCCCGTGCCTGGGAAGGGCCTAAGCCAAGAACCTGAATCCTGTTCTGGGCCATTTCTTCTGTTCGTCTTTTCTGCAACCAAAACATCCTCACCCATTTCCATTTATACAAAATTAAGTAAAACACAAAAATCTCTAACAACCTGGCCCTGTTGGTGGTGGTGTGGGTATAGGAGGGGCCGTCCCTTCCATGGTGAGGGTGGAGGGTGCTCCAGGCCTGCCTTGCCTGGGGCCTCTTCCCAGGAATGTGTGCCCACCAGGGAATGTGTGGAGGAGCCTCTCTCTGCTCAAACTGGGTGGGAGCAGGAGCAGGTGGAGACGGTGAGGGCGGGTCTGTTTCCCTCTGGCCGCCGTGAGCACTGCCACAAGCACTGCAGTGTGGACACATCCACCCGGTGGTTTTTTTTCTTTACTTCAATCTCTTTTAAATCTCCACTTAATAAAATTTCTGCTTTTCTCCCCCCAACAAAAAACAAACACAATAATATCATAGCATCAACTAAGATGCCCAAATCTCCTCATTTACCTGCATTTGTAATCCATATTTTCTCTTCTGAAAACCATTTTCTGCTTAGTCTTAAACCTTACATCCAAATTCCCCTTTTAACATGTTAAAACTTTTCCAACCTCATAAAAAAAACTTTCAGCAAAAGTTTTTATAAACTGACTCTGTTAAATCTTGTAAGTATTCATAATAAGATTTAAGTCTAACACAGCAGAACTGTGAGTGGAGGAGTGGAGCTCTTGGGGAACAAGCAGGGAGGGTAGTGTCAGCAGCCGTGGAGAGACACGGAGGCCGGCTGAGTCACATGTCCTTGTCGTGTGTCCTCCCCTCCCCCTTTCCCCCGCCTCCCCCGAGGGCTGCTCTGCAGGATGGGGGCTTCGTGTGCTTTGCTCCCAGAGGGAACCCAGTGCCCAGCACTGCTCCTGGCACATGGCAGGTGCTCAGTAAGTGCGTGGGGAATGGGTAAGTTAGAAACTGTCAGCATCAGAGAATGTCACATGGAGTCCTCACGAAGCTTTGTTCAGCTGCATGTGTGTGTGTCCGTGTGCCTCACATACGCAATGCACATGTGTGCTGGGGTTACAATGTAAAATGTTCCCCTGAACAAAAACTAAACCCACAACCCAATTCATGACCCAAATAACATGAAAAACACCTCTCCCTAACAGAGCCCCAAATAAGTCACTGTTTCTGTGCAGCAGTCATTCAAGTGACAGCTTAGAATAATCTGGATTTTAGTGGCCCATTCAAACAGATTTATTTTTAAGAAAAATGCATACTTACCATTGGATCAATCCAAACTGTATTTCCCAAAGCCAGGATCACTTTTGCAACATGCAATTTTCCAACAATTTTATGATGGATGTACCTAGTAACCTGAAAAAAGCATTTAACATTATTTTAGGTGAGGCTTCAACAAAATACCTTATTTTGTATACACCATACAGTTTGCAAAATATTCCATGTATTTCATTTGAGCCTCACAGTAACGCTATGAGGTCACAGAGGTCATCACCCCCTTTCGTCCACAAGGCTAACAGCAGAGTTTAGTGAGGCAGGTGTGGAAAGGAACTCGCCCATGGTCTCTTTACTAGTGAGTTCCCAGAGCTCAAGGTAGGGTCTGTGCCTTTGGGACCCAACACTGTACATTTCCCTCTGTGGTCATGCGTACCCCATCTCCTCCATCACCTGCCAATCTGTCTTTAAAGCACGGATGCCTATTTCTTTGAAAGCTCAATGAAAGTGAAGTGAAAGTTGTTCCTCCTGCTCTGAGGCTGTCACTGCAATGGAGCGGCCTTGCAGCCAGTGACACTGGAGCTGAGGGCCTGGTCTTTTGTGTACCCCTCCCTGAGTAAATGGCTGTTGTTTTCTTTCTTTCTCTTTTTCTTTGACACAGGATCTCTCTCCACCACCCGGGCTGGAGTGCAGTGGCACAATCATAGCTCGCTGCAGCCTCAAGGGCCCCAGCAATCCTCCTTCTTCAGCCTCCCCAGTAGCTGAGACCATAGACACGCACCACCACACTTGGTTAATTTTTAATTTTTTTTTTTTTTTAGAGATGGGGTCTCACAACGTTGCCCAGGCTGGTCTTGAACTCCTAGGCTCAAGCAATCCTCCCATCTTGGGCTCCCAAGGATTACAGGTGTGAGTCACCACACCTGGCCATGGCCGTTTCCTCTCAAGGAGGAACACAACAGGCAGGACCTGTCTAAGCAACCTCTCATGCACATTTTCACATGAACAAAGCAGGGCGAAAGGGACCTGCCCATTTCCGTCCCCCTTGCATTTGGTGAATTAATTCGGAAGAACGGACACAGGAGAAGCTTTCTCCATTCCCACAGAAGGCTGCTCCTTCGAGGGAGACTTTCGGTCAGTCATCTTCACAGGTCAGGTGTTTCTTGGGGAAAGGACTGTGCCCTTCTTGCTGATGACTACATCCCCAGAACCCAGGAGGGCACCTGGTACATAGGAGACGGTCATTACAAAGAAGGAACACCACTGCCTTGTGATAAAGGCTCCTTTTACTAAACTTAGAAGAGTAAGGTTGTGTGTTTATCCTGCATCATGGAAGCATTCACTTGTTTATTTCCTGGATAATGTTTAACTTTGTTTGTAACCCAAACTGTTTTTACTTTGCCAATTGCAATGACTTATTTCATGTCCCATTTGTCGAATTATGCAAAATGTAACCTTTCCTTGGAGAATCGGAGCACTTAGCAACACAACTCATGCTCCAGTGATGGGCAGGACTGGCTGCAGGTCTCTCCCTGGCCACAAGGGCTGGGCCTTCCCACTCCACTTGGACGGCCACGTGAGCCCAGATGGGGCCCGCTTCTGTGCCTGTGCCTCAGCACGAGTGGTTCTCTTTGCTTTCAACGCCCATCTGTTCTACTTGGTGACATCCTAGTTATCCCATGAAGCCCAGAGGAAACAACCCTTCCTTTGGCAGCTTTTCTGGCCTCCATCTCTCCTTCCTGGCCCATCGTCCCTGCCCCAGTGGAATCACCTGGCCTCTCCTGAGACCACCCACTGTGCCCCCTCTTTGGCTGGAGGGTCCACTTTTTCACTTTTTTTCTGTTTTTTGATTTGTTTTCTTTAAGAGACAGGGTCTCGCTCTGTCACCCAGGCTGGAATGTAGTGACACGATCATAGATCATTGCAGCCTCAACTTCCTGGGCTCAAGGGATCCTCATCCCTTAGTTTCCCAAACTGTTGAGATTATAGGC
>NW_012105142.1:806415-810924 GCF_000951045.1 Mandrillus leucophaeus
ATTTTGTATACACCATACAGTTTGCAAAATATTCCATGTATTTCATTTGAGCCTCACAGTAACGCTATGAGGTCACAGAGGTCATCACCCCCTTTCGTCCACAAGGCTAATAGCAGAGTTTAGTGAGGCAGGTGTGGAAAGGAACTCGCCCATGGTCTCTTTACTAGTGAGTTCCCAGAGCTCAAGGTAGGGTCTGTGCCTTTGGGACCCAACACTGTACATTTCCCTCTGTGGTCATGCGTACCCCATCTCCTCCATCACCTGCCAATCTGTCTTTAAAGCACGGATGCCTATTTCTTTGAAAGCTCAATGAAAGTGAAGTGAAAGTTGTTCCTCCTGCTCTGAGGCTGTCACTGCAATGGAGCGGCCTTGCAGCCAGTGACACTGGAGCTGAGGGCCTGGTCTTTTGTGTACCCCTCCCTGAGTAAATGGCTGTTGTTTTCTTTCTTTCTCTTTTTCTTTGACACAGGATCTCTCTCCACCACCCGGGCTGGAGTGCAGTGGCACAATCATAGCTCGCTGCAGCCTCAAGGGCCCCAGCAATCCTCCTTCTTCAGCCTCCCCAGTAGCTGAGACCATAGACACGCACCACCACACTTGGTTAATTTTTAATTTTTTTTTTTTTTTAGAGATGGGGTCTCACAACGTTGCCCAGGCTGGTCTTGAACTCCTAGGCTCAAGCAATCCTCCCATCTTGGGCTCCCAAGGATTACAGGTGTGAGTCACCACACCTGGCCATGGCCGTTTCCTCTCAAGGAGGAACACAACAGGCAGGACCTGTCTAAGCAACCTCTCATGCACATTTTCACATGAACAAAGCAGGGCGAAAGGGACCTGCCCATTTCCGTCCCCCTTGCATTTGGTGAATTAATTCGGAAGAACGGACACAGGAGAAGCTTTCTCCATTCCCACAGAAGGCTGCTCCTTCGAGGGAGACTTTCGGTCAGTCATCTTCACAGGTCAGGTGTTTCTTGGGGAAAGGACTGTGCCCTTCTTGCTGATGACTACATCCCCAGAACCCAGGAGGGCACCTGGTACATAGGAGACGGTCATTACAAAGAAGGAACACCACTGCCTTGTGATAAAGGCTCCTTTTACTAAACTTAGAAGAGTAAGGTTGTGTGTTTATCCTGCATCATGGAAGCATTCACTTGTTTATTTCCTGGATAATGTTTAACTTTGTTTGTAACCCAAACTGTTTTTACTTTGCCAATTGCAATGACTTATTTCATGTCCCATTTGTCGAATTATGCAAAATGTAACCTTTCCTTGGAGAATCGGAGCACTTAGCAACACAACTCATGCTCCAGTGATGGGCAGGACTGGCTGCAGGTCTCTCCCTGGCCACAAGGGCTGGGCCTTCCCACTCCACTTGGACGGCCACGTGAGCCCAGATGGGGCCCGCTTCTGTGCCTGTGCCTCAGCACGAGTGGTTCTCTTTGCTTTCAACGCCCATCTGTTCTACTTGGTGACATCCTAGTTATCCCATGAAGCCCAGAGGAAACAACCCTTCCTTTGGCAGCTTTTCTGGCCTCCATCTCTCCTTCCTGGCCCATCGTCCCTGCCCCAGTGGAATCACCTGGCCTCTCCTGAGACCACCCACTGTGCCCCCTCTTTGGCTGGAGGGTCCACTTTTTCACTTTTTTTCTGTTTTTTGATTTGTTTTCTTTAAGAGACAGGGTCTCGCTCTGTCACCCAGGCTGGAATGTAGTGACACGATCATAGATCATTGCAGCCTCAACTTCCTGGGCTCAAGGGATCCTCATCCCTTAGTTTCCCAAACTGTTGAGATTATAGGCCACAGCACCCAGCCTGGAATGTTCACTTTTGTAGGTGCTTCCCCTGCTTAGGCTGATGGGCAATTTATTTTACCGACATCCCTACTTTATACCGATTCTGTGAGTGTAAGCACAAGGTTAGTGGCGGCGGCAGTGTTGTGGCTGCCCAGCACCTCTCTGAGGGCTGGGATGTTCACACACCGTGGGGATCTGAGCAGACCGCGCTTTCCCAGCCCAAATGTGACACTCTAAATCCAGACAGGCCTCAATTCTGTGTATATTCTGGGTTAAAGACATTCTAAAAGTCAACACTAGATAAAAAGCCAAAATAACCCACCTTTGGATTCCATTCCATTTCATTGTCTGCAGGTTTCACCCTACAGACAATAAACTCCACAGCCTGCGGGGGAAGCGTGTGGAAACGTTCTGGGAGATGTAGCAGCTGGTCCCTTGTGACAAGTCCTGTCCTGCCTTCGTCGATGAACTCTACAAGGATGTCATCCAGGGCCCAGGCGTCTTCTTTTTGGCTCACTTCCAACACCTGAACCCTGGAGAGCAACAGAGCATTGGTTCAACACAGAGATTCCAGAAAGGACTGTCTTTGCCTCAAATCACCATGAAATGGAAAACATATAAAAAGACTCCGAAACGCCATGATTTTACTCTATACTAGAAATAAAAACTAAGGCCTTCAGTAATTCAAGTGGTGGATTTGTTAAAGTATACATAGGTATAAAAACATGTACTTTTGAATAAGAGTAAATCCTTTTATCTAACAACATAATAAAAATTAACATAGCAAATTAAAGTCACAAAGTTTTTTTCCTTTTGTCTTTTTTGTTTGTTTGTTTTTTGTAGAGACAAGGTCTTGCTCTGTGGCCCAGACTGGAGTGCAGTGGCATGATCATAGCTCAGTGCAGCCTCGACCTCCTGGGCTTAAGCAATCCATTCACCTCAGCCTCCCACAGTGCTGGGATTACAGGCATGAGCGACGTCACCTGTCAAGTTTCAAAGTTTCTGAATTCAAGGCTATCACCAGGTGGCGCCAGGTGTGGATTTAAGGGAAGTGGGTGCAAACAAGCATGTGATTCAGACTGACCAGGTTAGAACAAACTATGCCAGGTATCGAGCTGACCTGACACCATGTTCGTAACATTGCCAAGGCTGTTTTCTTATCTGTAGAATGGGAATGATGCCCACTTGACAGGAACCTGGCAAGAATTAAGTGAGTTAAAGATGTATGTGTATGTTGCATACAGTGATGGCTCAACGGGTCACGGTGTCACCATGCTCAGGAGCCTGGGAAAGAGTTTCCCAAGAAGAACTGGAGCAGATCTGGGGGTAAAACCCCGCTGTCACCAGGCTCACATACACACTCAAATGGACAGAGGTGAAAATAGGAACTCAATACCACTTAAGTTACCTCATGCTTCAAAACTTTACAGGTGAAATAAACAGATATGTTACCTGTGAAAAAGTGTTTGTTCTGCTAATCCATACAATCCAAACTTCTCCACCTTTTCCACAGTTGTTTTATTAGAATCCTTAAAATACTCATTCATTTCAGCATTGAGAGTTGCATAAAGATCCATGTGTTTATCAATTATACGGCCAAAGTAATTTGTTGCATTCAAAATATAAAAAGGTATTATCTGAAACATATATAGTAAACATGACCAGGAAACAAACTTAGTCTAAACTGGAGATGTACACACTCCCTGTATCTGCAGAAATCAGTACCCAACCTAAGAAATCAAAGCTAAGCAACGTGGATTTAGAAATAAACTAGGAAGCTAGCCAAAAAGGCAAGGCAAAACCAATACCTCACATAGTCACAAAGAATTAGAGTTTCACTTTAAATCTAATGGAAGATTTTTTTATTTTGCAAATATCATTATTTTAAATCTTCATTATTAGGTATAAGTGTTCCTTTGTTTACCTTCTAACTGCACTTTTATAGAAGTTCTTCTTAAAATAGCATTGCTGTCTCTTGAGACCTTCCAATCTTTTTTCAGGTAACAAGACACATCTTATTACGAGCATACTGTTTACCAGCTTCCAGGGTTGCAGGGATGAAACTGTGTCCTACAGGGACCCTCGGCAATCCAGAAGTGGACAGAGAGGCCACAGCTTGCGTGTGCTGGAGAAGACGGCCCTTCACAGGTTAGAGTAGGCACGGGGACCAGCGTGTGAGGAAGAAGTTAGTGTGCAGAGGGCAGAGACACTCTGCATGAAGACAGGGAGCCCTGGCTGCCCAGAACAGATGCCAGGAGTGAGAAGTAGGCACTTGGCAGGATGGGGGAGAGGGCCGGGCTGGCGACACCCACAGGCACCAGTGTCTGTGCCTGTGCGGGAGGAAGCAGAGGTAAGCAACAGACCTGAGAATAGAGAGCTCTAGAAGAGGCAAGAGGCCCTCCCTGGAAACAGGCTCAGCCAGTGTGATAAGCGAGCCTGGAAGGCTTCACCTGCCTCCACAGTGGGTGAAGGCTGGAGCCCCTGCAAAATCTCCACACTGTCCCTCCAGGGACAAGAGGGATGAAGGAAGAGAAAACCAGGTAAGAGTTCAGGAGGGGAACAGGGCCAGGGAATCTCAGAAATCTTAGACACTACATCACCATATTCATTTTATACAGTACGTAAAACAACAGAAATGGGAACTCTGTGAAATCAGAAAAGTTACCCTGACCCACACCTCCTCCAAAATGTCAGGAAAACAAATTCTATCCAAAAA
>NW_012105142.1:811499-813375 GCF_000951045.1 Mandrillus leucophaeus
AAAGAAAGATACATCCACAAACAGATTAAAACTATAACCTTCAAGAAACACTGCATTTAGTTTGTTAACTAAGAAAACAATACATGTATAAAAGAGTAACAGATCAGAATTACAACAACTTAGAAATGAGGTGACAGAACGCAGGAAAGAGTTAGAAATTTTTTTAAAAAATTCAATAATGAAAACTGTAGTGGGTTGGATGGTGACTCTCCCAAAAGAGGTATGTCCATGTCCTAACCCCCAAGGTCACTGTGACTTTGACCTGACTTGAAACCAGGGTCTTTGCAGAGGTAGTGAAATCTGCAGACCAGGAAATGGCTCTGGGTTATCCAGGCGGGCTCTCCCTCCAATGAAACGTCCTTTATAAGGGGCACAGAGAAGAGGAGGTCATGTGAAGATGCAGGTAGAGAGAGAGCTACAGTGGCTGCCGGCTGAGACACAAGGACGCCGGGCGAGCCACAGGCCAGGTCACCTTCTGGAGGCTGCAGAGGGGCACAGCCCTGCTGACACCCTGACGTTGGACTCTGGCATCCAGGAATATGACAGAAGAAATGTGTGTGGCTTTAAGTCACTAACTCGGTGGTAATCTTTTACAGCAGCCTAGGAAATTAACACAAAAGATACTGCCCTAAGGGAAACAGGTGAAAGGGAGAGAAATTGCATGCTCAAAAAGAAATGAAGAAATTAATAAAAAGGGATTTGAAAGAAAATAAAAAAATCCTTAACTTTGCAATTCTGTCTGCATCTTATTACAGAATTTTCCTCAAAGAAATTATCACGAATGTCTTGAAAAGATTCATGTAATCACTGTATTATTATTATTTTTAAAATTTGTTTGTAGAGACAAGGTCTTGCTATGTTGCCCAGGCTGGTCTTGAACTCCTGGCCTCAAGTGATCTGCCCGCCTCAGTCTCCCAAAATGATGAGATTACAGGTGGGAGCCACTGTGTCCAGTCACTGCATTATTTTTAATGGCCCCCAAATAGAAACATTTTCTGAAAATATAATTGACAAAAAAATCCTTAAACTGTCATCCATTACTGAATTTGATCTTGGCTTATAAATAAGCTGGGAACCTGAAATAAGGCGCCTCATAAGGACGCATGCCTCTGGTTGGATTAATGGTGGTATGTTAATACTGATCACTGGAAGACATCATTACATCTACTAAGATCCTGCTTAACAAATAAAACACGTTTATTAACATGACCATTCGTCAGAGGACACAAGGATCTTTAACTGAACCTACTTTAATGTATCCAAATGAAGGTAGGGCTTGGCTGGATAGTTTCCTGGGCATGTCCGTTTCTGGATTAATACGGTGTCGGTCAGGACAGATCCTCTTGTCTCTGGAAATGAAATGACTAGATTTACCATAAATAAGTAACAATTGTTAATGTGAATTTTAATGCTTTCTTCAGAAAATTAATCTGCAACCTAAATCAGAGAACTTTTATTCCAAACACCCTAAAAATTGAATAACCACATTAAATATTTCAGATGACATTAATAATATACACATAAGTACAAATGGATTTTACATTTTAATTAACACTAAATAAACTCAATAAGTTACTTCATTATTTCTCTAGCAAACTTTTTTTTTTTTTAAGAGTTTGGTCTCACTCTGTTGCCCAGGCTGGAGTGCAGTGGCAAGATCATGTCTCATCACAGCCTCTTAACTCCTGGGCTCAAGAGATCCTCCCCTCCCAGCACTTTGGGAGGCCGAGACGGGTGGATCATGAGGTCAGGAGATCGAGACCATCCTGGCTAACACGGTGAAACTCCGTCTCTACTAAAAAATACAAAAAACTAGCCAGGTGAGGTGGCGGGCGCCTGTAGTCCCAGCTACTCGGGAAGCTGAGGCAGGAGAATG
>NW_012105142.1:816180-818794 GCF_000951045.1 Mandrillus leucophaeus
TTTTGGAGACAGAATTTTGCTCTGTCTCCAGGCTGGAGTGCAATGGCGTGATCTTGGCTCACTGCAACCTCTGCCTCCAGGGTTCAAGTGATTCTCCTGCCTCAGCCTCCCGAGCAGCTGGGACTAGAGGTACACACCACCACGCCCAGCTAATTTTTGTACTTTTTTAGTAGAGAAGGGGTTTCACCATGTTGACCAGGATGGTCTCCATCTCTTGACCTCATGATCTGCCTGTCTCAGCCTCCCAAAGTGCTGGGATTACAGGCATGAGCCACTGCACCTGGCCGAGATAGGTAAATATTTCCTATAAGCACACAAAAAAGTAACCTGAAAATACTTCATCAGGCTGGGCACGGTGGCTCACGCCTATAATCCCAGCACTTTGGGAGGTCAAGGCAGGCAGATCACGAGGTCAGGAGATCAAAACCATCCTGGCTAACATGGTGAAACCCCGTTTCTATTAAAAATACAAAAAAATTAGCCAACTTGGGAGGTTGAAGCAGGAGGATGGCGTGAACCTGGGAGGCGGAGTTTGCAGTAAGCCAAGATGGCGCCACTGCACTCCAGCCTGGGCGACAGAGTGAAATGCCATCTCAAAAATCAAAAAACAAAAACCAAAAAACTTCAACAAAATTTAAAATGCCTGTTCATCATCAGCAGAGTATTAAAAGAGTGAAAATGCAAGCCACAGCTTGGAGGAGACATTCTCAGTGCATATATCACACAAAGTACTTACGTTGGGTATATATAAGCTACTCCCCCCACAAACCAAGAGAAAAAAGATAAACACTCCCTGTAAAAACCGGTCAAAAGACCTCAACAGGCACTTCACAAAAAGAGGATGGCCAACTGTCCCACAAGCCTATGAAAAGATATTCAACTTCATTAATCATTAGGGAAATGCAAATTAACATCACAATGGTTTACCACTCCACCCCTACCAACATTAAGTGCTGGTGAGGGTAGGGGACAACTCAGGCTCTCTCAGACAGTACTGACCAGACCAGAAAATGGCCAGATGCTTTGGAAGAGTTAAATGCATGCCTACCCCATGACCTGCCACTTGTACTCCAGAGCACCCAAGAGAAATGGGTGCACATTTCCACAAAAGACATGGCCAAGAGTGCTCCTAACAGCTTCAAACATCTTAGCCTGATAGTGGAAACCACCCACAGGCCCATCAACAGGAGAATGGATACACACACTGTGATACAGTCATACAACAGAACACTGAGCTACAAAACAAACCACAGATACACACAACAACACAGACGAAAGTCACAGACACGAGGCTGAGAGAAAGAAGCCAGACACGAAAGAGAACATACCACGATGCCATTTCTATGGAGTTCAAAACCAAGCAAAATTAATCAACACTGACAATCCTGCAGAGGGGAGGGCACGTGGAGAAGAGTGCGAGGGAACCCCCGGGCTGCTCCCTCAGAGTGGGTGGTGGCTTCTACAGATACATGACAATTCACCACACTGCACCAGTTGTGCACTTTAGTGCAGGTTATACATCAGTTTAATTAGAAACAAATCACTGGCTTACTTGCAAAAACCAAAAGCCTTCAGATACGGACAAAGAAGTCTTCCGGCTTTCTTATCCTCTTTGGCTTCCAGAACTCCTGCGGTGAACTCGTACAGCTCTGCGGGGACCTTGGCGTCTGCTCGCTCCAAGTAGCGCAGGATGCCCACTGCGTGGCTCGCATCTTTCTCCGTCAGCAGCAAGACAGATTTGGCTTTCTTATCTCCCTGTTCTGCAGGAGAACCCTGAAAATTGGGGGTGAATAAACCCTGAAAATTGGGGGTGGATCTTCTATATCCAAGTCTGACTGAGGAAACCTTGTGGACTCTGAGCTTATCATGACACAGAAGATGCCAGTAGAATATGGAAGAGAATAAAAATTCACCAAACCTGTTCTGCGTGAAAATGATCAGACATGCAATACAGGCGTCCACCAAACACTTTCGGCGAGGCAGGGAAGCTGAAGTGAATTACACACGTGGCATCGGTGATGGCCAAGAGTGGGACGCAGTCGTCCATGAGGGCTGCAGAGAGGGAGTCTGACAATGTCACATGCGCTGGAGTTACCACACATACTTTAACCAGCAGTTCCCGTGGCCACACTGCGGTAGATTTCCGTATCACATTTTACTTTTCTGGATGCAAAGAAACTTCTTCCCCATTTTTTCCCCAAAATGCCACAGCCCAGTGCTTAAATTCCAGAGAAAAGTGGTCTCCTTTTTAGCCTGAAAAATGTCTCTTATCACAAATCCAAGTGGCCCATATATTTTTCACTTATTCTATACATGTTGACTTTTATATTTTTAATATTAAATTTAGCAATCATGCATGACTATATATATATATATATATATAGCTTGAGGCTCACTATCATAATATATATGATCATATATATTATATAATGGTGGCTGCCCACTGACGTGAGAAATTTACCTCAACATCAAAATCTTAGTGGAGGTTAATTTTTCATTTTGAAATTAACATCCTGGCTAACACGGTGAAACCCAGTTAACACTGCTAATAAACTCTTAGTAAACCTGGGGAATAATGAGAAATCTGGAGACGAGATACATAAATGAATGAAAG
>NW_012105142.1:818844-820801 GCF_000951045.1 Mandrillus leucophaeus
ACACACACACACACACACAGAGAATTACCTGTTGGACATTGCCATAGAGAGCAGCCTCTTCCATGGCTGTGATTACAATGTAGGGATCATTCATGAACTCTTTGATGAGATGTTCTATATGTTTGTTCCAATGAACTCCAACTGCAACAATCTGATGTGGTGCAGATTCCCTTTCTTCAACTTCAATATTTTTTTTAAAGTTATCTAATATAGCAAACATCTGAAAAATTAGTATAATTAATTTCGTTTTCATTTCAAAAGAGTAAGAACTAGTGTGACAGAACATAAAATGTTAGGGATTGTGTATTTTCTGTTCTCAGAGTGGGGAAAGTCTTTCAAAAATAAAAGGAAAAGGCCGGGTGTGGTGGCTCACGCCTGTAATCCCAGCACTTTGGGAGGCTGAGGCAGGTGGATCATGAGGTCAGGAGTTCGAGACCAGCTTGGCCAACACGGTGAAACCCAGTTAACACTGCTAATAAACTCTTAGTAAACCTGGGGAATAATGAGAAATCTGGAGACGAGATACATAAATGAATGAAAGATAGGATTCCTAGCTCAGCCTTCACAAAATAGAAATAGAAATTAAAACACTTACCTAATACAATTTGAGAGCCAGAACTTAACTTCTTCTTCCACTGTTCTAAAACATTTTGTAAGTTAAAAATCATCTCTTTATGCATCTTCAAGCAAAATATTGAATTGCTTTCTACTACCTAAAGATGAAACGAAAGAGGCCAGGCCACAGTCAGGATATAGGCTGGAAGCCAATTGTTCCATCAATAATTGTCAATGTAAAGCACTTTAAATGATTTCTGAGGGCACTACCTCACTGATCCCATAATTCTTAAGAATGAGATGATTATAAACTGAAATATATTTCCAAAATTCAGTTGTTTTTCTCTAAACTCTTGCTCAAGTGAAACAAGGAATCTTTTGCTAAAACTATTTTGCTTCCTTTTAAAATAACACAGCTATACTTGTATACACACACACATACACACAGACACAACAGATAGAAAGTCCTTGTTGACCACAGTATCATGTAACTATACTTCTAGCTCACTGTTGCAGAAAGGTAGATGTACTATTAACTATTTGGTAGTTGGCTTCATTTCTACGTTTTACCACTAATATGTACAAAATAAAACTGAATAAATCTTTAGCCAATTTATTTGTTTTTTGGCTATACGATATCTTTTACTGTTATCTGTTATCTTCTCAATCTTTTTTTTTTTTTTTTTTTTTGAGACAGGGTCTCACTATGTTGCCCAGGCTGGTCTTGAACTCCTGGCTTCAAGCCATCTTCCTACCTCGGCCTCTCAAAGGGCTAGGATTCAGGCATGAGCCACCTCAATCTTCATAAACAGAGGGTACAGAAGATGTTGTCATGTCTATAAATTGATACTTTTAATACTCCACCAAGACAAAACTGCCCTGCCCTGGGGAATGCTGCTGCAGGGGAAAGGCCCTGCCCACCCACCTGGTTCCTCCCCAGCACCAGGCCTCAGCCTCCATGTTCTGTGAGCAGACCCCACCTCCTCTTCTGATTGTTGTTAAACTTGTAAAACTGTACTTCCCTGTCACACAGTCGACTACCCCAGTAACTTTGTGATGACTTGAGATTCAACCAGTTGAAACAAACGGAACATTTTTTATATGGAGATGGGCTCACCTTACACACTATTTCTGTTTCAGCTACAGAGCAGGTGAAGATCAAGGTCTTTTGTGCCTGACTTGGAATGAAATCAAGAGCTTGGAGTAAAGTAGAAGTCTTTTCACTTTCTAGGCAAAGATGTACTACCTGGTAATGAAGCACAGAAACGATGTGACTTTTTAATATTCTAGGTGCTCCAGATCCACTTTCCATAGGTGTTGGGATTTTAATAGAAAAGAATGTATAGGAAATCAATATATATTTAAATATTCAACTACAATTGTATTTCACTCATAATTTATA
>NW_012105142.1:820961-823511 GCF_000951045.1 Mandrillus leucophaeus
AAAAAAAAAAAAAAAAAAAAAAAAAAAAAAAAAAAAAAGCAAAAACTAAATAGGAGAAAATGTCAAGTTTAAAGTCAACAAATATCCTACAATCTCCATTATAAACAAAACTAAAGCACAAGCAACATCTTGGTAAACGTGCATAACAAACTAATAAGAGATTAATGTTCTCGCATAAAAACTTCTAAAAACTGATTAGCAAAAGATGATCCTACCAACAGAAAATAAGAAAAGGAAATGAACAAGCAACTCAGAGTGAATACAAATGATCAATACGAATTAATATTCAACCTAAAAAGTAATCAAGGAAATATAAATTAGGCTGACAAGATCCCACTGTCGGCCAGTTAGACTGGAAGAGAAAGCTGGGCCAAGCCTGCTCTGGCAGCGGTGTGGATAGCCTGGCACATGGCTGACAGTAGTGCACATCAGGTCATGCTTTCAGAAAGGACGCTGCACAGAGCAGTGCGCCTAGATACCTGTTTTACAAAAATCAGAACCTGAGACTTCAGAGGAGTTCGGGAACCCTGCACAGCCCCATCATCAGTAACAAAGCCTGGACTGGAAACTGGGGCCATCATTGCTTCCAAGTGCATGCCCTTGATGATCGTGTGACACTGCTTCCAAGAAAAGCCTTACAAGAGCTCAAAGCCTATGACCCATGAAACCCCTCTTAGGAATTCATCCTAAAGAAAACAGGTGCAAAAAACATGCATGTTCTGTAGCCACACACATACACAAATTATGTTGAATGTCCAAAATTAAGACAGTTTTAAAACAAATTCTGTGATGTCCAAAGAACTGCATACTGTATGGCCAGTAACCACCAGGCTGTGGAACAGGAGGCAGTGTCCCTTACACTGCCACGCCCTGCACAATGCAGGCTACAAAATGGCCTGTAAAACAAGCCCCTGATGTTATTAACTATATGTATCAACAAACACAAGAATTCAAAGAAAAAGAAGCAAGTACTCCAAAATAGTAAGAGGGATTCCTTCTGAGACTATGGCTCTGGGGGCTGCGTTTTTCAAGTGCTCTTCTCCATGTCTTAAATTTTCTAAAATAAAAATCATTACTTCCGTAATCAGAAAAATTTTAACTATCTTAGGAAATCTCTGGGAAAGAATGTTTGCACTTCAGAAAGAACTCTAACATTGGGAAGGAAATTTCAGATAACAATTCTTTCTTCTTAATTATAGAAGTTAAAGCATAAAATTTGTTTAGATTAACCAATGTATTCCCCAACCAGACACTTTTCCTCCTTCCTGCTGTCAGTTAGCATGTTAATCACACCTCTCTTCTGAGTGGTGAAGACCTTAAGCCACGCTCACCTGTTCATTAGCTTCCAAGAAGAGCACCTCCACCTCATCCAGGATCAGGTGGCAGAGCCTGAGGAACAGCAGGCTCTGACAGGCGAGAAGCCTCAGCAGGCTGTATGGGGTCGTAACAATCACATCACCTGCATTTAAAGGAAAAAGTGAACATTTTCAATTTTCCACAGGTTTTTCTAAGATTTCCTCTGCTAAGAGTCCACATACTTTTTAGAAATGCCTTCTAATGAAGTAAAACACTGCTTCTGTCCTAGTCAATCCCATATGCCCAGCATCTAACAGTTTAAGTGTTGAGTGAAAAAGTGATAAATGAATGAAATGACATAGTTTTCTCAGTGAAGCCGACGTAAGTCAAGATCAAGCCTTTGTAATTGATACTGTTGGGAGCTGGGAAGTAGGTCTGGACTAGTGACTGTGAGTGTGTTGTCACACAAGCCGTGTCACTGCGGACCCAGGCCCGCCTGGCCAGGCTCTACTGTCTTCTGTAGGGAAGACAGTGAAAAGGATACTTTCACTTTTATAGCTGTTTGAAAAGGATACTTACAGCCCCTTGGAAGCTTTGTATTTTTGGCTTCCTCTTTATGGAGCCCGATTGTTAATAGCACAGGATGAAGAGGCCTGGAGGACATACTATATTCTCCCAATAATTCAAAAATAAATTGGGCCTTCTTCCACCCAGGGCACACAATGACTGCAAGAGGCTGCGAAGACAGACAAATTCAAATGACTCCAGACAGTAGTTAGGAATTCAGCATCCACATGTGAAACATCAAGAACATATCCTTGCACAGAAGCAGCACCCTATAAGTTTCTGCTATAATCATCACACAGGTCGGAAAAGTGATGATATAATTCATTAAAACAGATTTAGACACATTGAGTCATATTTTCTGAGAGCCTCAACGAAGCACTTCACAAGTATTCATTCATTTGGCTCTTAAGATGCTCTTATGTGGCAGAGGCTATCACTGCTTCATTTCATAGGTGAGGAATTTGAGGCACAGAGAGGTGAAGTCAGTCACCCAAGGCTGCATGGCTAATACATGGTGGCAACAGGATTTGAACCCAGGCAGTCTGGCTCCAGATCCCCTGCATGGATCCTAAGCACTAGCATGAACTAAATGCCTCTTGAAAGGGGCCCTAAAAAAGACGAACCCTGGCTGGGTGTAGTGGCTCACGCCTGTAATCCCAGCACTTTGGGAGGCTGAGGTGGGTGGAT
>NW_012105142.1:823816-829977 GCF_000951045.1 Mandrillus leucophaeus
CTGGACACACACCCTCCAGTAACCGAAGACAAGCTGAGGATCCTCTTTCATTCACACAGATCCAGGTGGGCCCAGCTTCCAGGCACAGGCCTGAAAGCAGGCTGACCATGGAGGTGTGGAGAAAGCTGGGGGCCACAGGGATGAGACCTGGACATCCCTTTCTGCCCTGAGCCAGGGTTCGGCCTCAACATAAGCGACTTCTCATCAGTTGCTTCTCATTAGTCTGCTGCTAAGTAAATTGGGAGACAGAAACATATCCATTAATTTGATTAAATCAATTCAAAATAACAGATGCAACATTTTTTTTTTTTTGAGATGGAGTTTCACTCTTCTTGCCCAGGCTGGAGTGCAATGGCGCGATCTTGGCTCACTGCAACCTCCACCTCCTGGGTTCAAGCGACTCTCCTGCCTCAGCCTCTCGAGTAGCTGTAACTACAGGCATGTGCCACCACATCCAGCTAATTTTTGTATTTTTAGTAGAGACGGGGTTTCATCATGTTGGCCAGGATAGTCTCAATCTCAACCTTTGTGATCCACCTGCCTCGGCCCCCCAAAGATTACAGGCGTGAGCCACCGCGCCCGGCCAACAGATGCAACTTTCTAAAGGGAAATCATAAAACTGCATGGCATGGTTAGAAAAATGAGCTAGTATCTTTTCTAACTGCAACCCTATGTCTCCTTACTGCTGTTTTTCACTGGTGGAGCCCTATCTGGAGCACCCTCAGTGCCAGGCCCCGAGATGCAGGTTCCACACCCATCAGGCTCCTAACAGCTGCGACCCAGCAGCACAGGGCCATGCCCTACATCGTTTACCTTTATGCCGCTCCTCTCTTTCCCATCACCTCTTTCTCGGTGATACGGTTTAGCTCTGCATCCCCGCCCAAATCTCATGTTAAATGTAATCCCCAGTATTGGAGGTGGGGGCTGGTGGGGAGTGACTGGATCATGGGGGCAGTGTCTCACGAATGGGTTGGCACTGTCCTCTTGGTGCTGTTCTTCTGAGATCTAGTGTTTAAAGGTATGTGGCACCTCCATCTCTCCTGCTCCCGCTCCAGCCATGTGTCACACCTGCTCCCCCTTAGACTTCTGCCATGATTGTGAGTTTCCTGAGGCTTCCGCAGAAGCCGAGCAGATGCCAGCATCATGCTTCCACTCCAGCCTGCAGAACCATGAGCCAGTTAAGCCTCTCTTCTTTATAAATTACTCAGCCTCAGATATTTATAGCAATGCTAGAACAGACTTAATAGTCATTCTGAGGTTTTCCCACATGGGAAAAGTTAAGGAGGATTATGAAGCAGGGTGGGGAGCTAGGAAATGACTGACAGAGCACGGGACAAGGCAGCGGAAGCTCAGACTTCAATCCCACTCCTAGCCCTGTCAGGGGGAAATTTACCGCAGTAACTCTTCCTGAGCCTCATTTTCTCCTCCGTGAAATGGTGAGAACAACGGATGGCCTGCCCATCTCATGCTGCTGCTGTGATAGTTAGATAGACTCAGGTCCATGACAGCGTTTTAGACACTTGATATCCATTTCTTTTTTTTTTCTTCTGAGAGAGTTTCGCTCTTGTTGTCCAGACTGGAGTACAATGGTACAATCTCAGCTCACTGCAACTTCCACCTCCCAGGTTCAAGTGATTCTCCTGCCTCAGCCTCCAAAGTAGCTGGGATTACAGACACGCCACCATACCCACCTAATTTTTATGTTTTTAGTAGAGATGAGTTTCACCACGTCAGCCAGGCTGGTCTCGAACTCCTGACCTTAGGCGATCTACCCACCTTAACCTCTCAAAGTACTGGGATTATAGGCGTGAGCCACCGTGCCTGGCCTCAACATCCATTTCTAAGAGCTTCAGCCAATGGCCCACAACTAGAGGCTCCAGGTGAGAATCAGTGTGAGAGCATCAGTAACTGGAATAGGGAAAGGACACTCTCCCATAGGACAGTTTCTGGCCTGGAAGTTTGAAAACCAAACTGAGTAACGGATGACCTTCCCCAAAGGTGAGGTGTATAATTTTAAAATAAATATTTAACCCATTTGGTTGTGAGGCAAAACTGTCTTTGACTTACTCCATTTCTACTTGGTAATGACTTGTAGCAGGCCCCTGTTTGCAAAATTGTCAACACTGGTAGGAGGTAGAGCAAAGGGCTGCTTTCACAGTGAGAAATGACAACCACATCACAGCCACGCGCTATGGGAGGCCAAGAGTAAGACTCAGTGTGGCTGGGGCCCGGAAACTTATTTCTTTGAAGAGCCTACAAAACAGAAACAATCAAAAACCAAAATAAGGTAGAGAAAACTAACAAAAACTCCATTGCATGGCTCATTTCACTCCAAAAAGCACTATACATTGCCAAACCCAGTATTTTCCAAGCCCTAACTTGTTAAGTTTCCCCAAATCTTTTCTCAGTACCAACCTCCTGTTAAAAGACTCTTGCTTTTTCTCCTATTAAGACTCCCATTAAAAGATTCTTGCTAGGCCGGGCGTGGTGGCTCATGCCTGTTATCCCAGCACTTTGGGAGGCTGAGGCAGGTGAATCATCTGTAGTCAGGAGTTCTGAGACCAGCCTGGCCAACATGGTGAAACCCCATTTCTACCAAAAATATAAAAATTAGCTGCGTGTGGTGGTGCACGCCTATTATCCCAGCTACTCCAGAGGCTGAGACAGGAGAATCACTTGAACACAGGAGGGAGAGGACGCCATGAGCGGAGATTGCGCCACTGCACTCCAGCCTGGGTGACAGAGCGAGACTCCATCTCAAAAAAAAAAAAAGAAAAAAAAAAAGGCTGGGCACGGTGGCTCACGTTGTAATCCCTGCACTTTAGGAGACCAAGGCGAGCGGATCACCTGAGGTTGGGGGTTCAAGACCAGCCCGACCAACATGGAGAAACCCTGTCTCTACTAAAAATAGAAAATTAGCTGGGTGTGGTGGCAGGCACCTGTAATCCTAGCTACACAGGAGGCTGAGGCAGGAGAATGACTTGAACTCGGGAGGAAGAGGCTGCGGTGAGCTGAGATCACGCCATTGCACTCTAGCCTGGGGAACAAGAGTGAAACTCCATCTCAAAAAAAAAAAAAAAAAAAAAAATTCTTGCTTTAATTTTCTAAATTAAAAGTATCCAACAGACGGCCCATTGACAAGAACTTAAAGTTCACTGGATCAAAGATGCGGCTTTTCCTCCTCATTATCCTAATAAGCTGCCAGTCCATCAGCTTCACTTATAAAGCTTTTTTAAAAGATAGACTTTTATTTGCTTATTTTTCTATGTAACTGTCACTGAAACCCAAATGTTCCAACAGAGTTCTCTACCCACATGGATAGGATCTTCCAAATGGCGGAGCTCATCGGCACCATGAGCTCTGTGAGGTCCTCTCGAGTCCTGAGCCCTAGCTGCAGTCAGGACCGACCATGCTCTACACCTGGTATTCAGCAACTATCCTGGGATCATCCTTCACCATCACCCTTTGTCTGCAAACTCATGTGGTCATCTTTCTCGGGTTACTTCTTTGTTTTGGTAGAGAACATATTTTAATATCTTCTTGACAAAGGGTAGAAGGGAAGTACATTTTTTTAAGACTGTGTGTGTCTGCAAATGTCTTCATTCTACCCTCATGCTCCATCCACAGTTTGAATATGGACCTCTGGTTCCAAAGAACTTTCCATCAGAATAATAATAATAATAATAATTTGGAGATAAGAGTCTCATTCTGTGCCCAGGCTTGTGTGCAGTGGCACGATCTTGGCTCACTGCAACCTCTGCGTCCCAGGTTCAAGAGATTCTCATGTCTCAGCCTCCCAAGCGACTGGGACTACAGGCAAGCACCACACCACGCTAATTTTTTGTATTTTAGTAGAGACAGGATTTCACCATGTTGCCCAGGCTGGTCTCGAACTCCTGAGCTCAGGCAATCAGCGCCTCTGCCTCCCAAAGTGCTAGGATTAAAGGCATGAGCCACCGCGCCCGACCTCATCAGAATTTTGACATCAGTGCTCATCTGGTGCATTGTGGAGACATCTGAAGCCATTCTGATTCCTGGTCCAGTGTGTAGGACCAGTTTCATCTCTCTTGAAGCCTTCATAATCTTTAGATTCCCTTAACTTAGATGCTTCAGAAGAACATTTCTAATCTCTTTCTTCAGCAGGTGTTCTGGGCCTATGATGGGTAGGACCTCCTAATCTGGAAATTCTTGTCCATTAGTTCCAGAAAATGTTCCTATGTTAATCTTCAGAAAATTTCCTACCATCTTCCTTCATTCTTCCTAGAAATCCCATTTTCAGATACTGGACCTCAAACTGACCCTCAAAAATTTTTCCTCCTATTTCCATTTGTTTGCCTTTTTTCTCTACTTTCTGATAGTTAGCTTCTCCTTTATATCTCAAACATACTAGTGATTTTTACATTTTTCTATATTTTGAATTTCCAAGAACCTTTTTCTCTGCCTGTTCCTTTTTAAAATATCCTATTTTAAATATCCCCAGAGAGAAGACATTGCACCCCTTTAACAGTAAGCTGTATATGGATGCAACATCTTCTCTGTGGGGATATTTATTCTCTCTGGGGATATTTATTCTCTAACATTTTCTGTTACTCAACTGCACTGTTTGTTTCCTTGAGGGTTTGTTTTGGTCTTTTTTTTTTTTTTTTGGAGACAGAGTCTCGCTCTGTTGCCCAGGCTGGAGTTCAGTGGTACAATCTTGGCGCACTGCAACCTCCGCCTCCTGGGTTTCCGCGATTCTCCTGCCTCAGCCTCCCAAGTAGCTGGGACTACAGGCATGTACTACCACGCCTGGCTAATTTTTGCATTTTTAGTAGAGACGGGGTTTCACCATGTTGGCCAGGCTGGTCTCAAACTCCTGACCTTAGATGATCTGCCTGCCTTGGCCTCCCAGAGTGCTGGGATTACAGGTGTGAGCCAGTGCACCCAGCCTGGTCTTTTTTTTTTTTTTTTTAAGGTGAAGGGTTTTTTTTTAAGGTGAAATTTCCATGATCCCTGATGTCTGTTCATGGTGGAGAGCAAGACACTAATGCCCAACTAGAGGCTCTGGGGACTCTTGTCATCACAAGTGTCACCTCACTGCAGGAAGACACAGCGGCAAGCAGGTCCTGTTCATGGGAGAATTACAAATAGCATCATCTGAAGGTCATTTCTCTAGGGCCATTCAAGTTTCTCCAAAAAGAGCCTCCAACCTTGCTGCTGAGAACAATACAAGCTGGCTGTGGGTGCTCAGGAGACAGAGCTGGCGGTTCATGCTCCCCTTGCAAAATGCTCCTTCCCTGCAGAGGCAGCCACACTCAGTCTCCTGCTTTCATCTTCTAAGACTGTGGAATCTGCCCACTTCTCTCTCACGCTATTTGTCCCGGTCATTTTATCTTCCTATCTTAAAAAAATTTTTTTAAACTTTTTTTAATCAGGAAAAAGGTAGATAAACATGTATGATCAATTTTCCAAATGAAACCATAGGTGTGTGAGACAATTTTGAAAAGAACGGTTGGGGAGTGCATTACAACTGCCCTGGTGGCCTGCTGCTCCTCCCACAGCCCTGTCCACGGGCATCCTGGAAACCTGACTGCAGAAGGGGCTCACGGTTACACAGCAGCTGCCTCACAAAACACTCACTCACTCACTTCTAAGAAGCTAACCTGGATTTAAGAATAAATGAGAGATTAGGCCAGGTGTGGTGGCTCATGCCTGTAATCTCAAATAAAAAGATAATTTCAAAAGCAAAGAAATTATACAATGCAACCTTAGAACCATTTGAAAATCCTTCTCTATTAGAAAAAGCTGGCATTCTTGATAAATACAGTTTTAGAGCACTCTTACCTTCTTCAGGTCTGCTGACAACGGCGACGAATCAATGGTTAAGCAGGGCTCAATCTTGTTTCGGAGCACTGCCACAGGAGGCTGCAGGCCCTTCAGCTTCTGCAACTGAGAGAACGTGTGCATTAGACAACCAGGGTCTGCCCTGAGGCGTCAGCAACTTCATGGAAATGAAGAAAATACAGATTTCAATGTAAACACCAGGGTATATATGCTTACTTAAACAAACAAACAAACAAAAAACCAAAAACCACCACTACTAAAAGGAAGACTGTTTATTATCCGAAAAACAAGGAACAATTTCTCAGAAGCAACAATCCATTCGATTGTTTCTAAAAGGA
>NW_012105142.1:830892-834262 GCF_000951045.1 Mandrillus leucophaeus
CTCCTGACCTCAGGTGACCCTCCTGCCTTGGCTTCCCAAAGTGTTGGGATTACAGGTGTGAGCCACTGCGCCTGGCCCTATAAATGGACTTTTAAATGCAAAAGCCACAAGACCCAACTGTCGTCAGCTGATGAATGGGTACATGAAATATATTCCATGCACGCAATGGAATATAAGTCGGCCATGAAAAGGCATGCTGTGCTCATTTATGATATGGCAGAGGTGAGCCTTGGAAACACTGTGTGCAGTGAAACCAGTGTCACCAAGGCCCACACACCATATGATCCCATCCATATGAAATGTCCTGAACAGGCAAACCCATAGAGACTGAAAGCAGACTGCTGGCTGCCAAAGGATGTGGAGGGAGGAAAATGGAGAGTGATCGCTAATGGATATGGACTTGTGTGGTTGCAAACTCTGTGAATACACTAAAAATCACTGAATTGTACACTTGAAAAAAGGGTACATGAATCATATCTCAAAAAAGCTATGTTTTAGAGACAATATTCCAGAACAGAATGTTAGAAGCTAAAAAACAGATGGACAAACTGGTAACAGCCCCAAGACAGTTGAATCTGAGCCAGCCACGGGAGGCCTGACCCTATCTACAGAGAACAACCTTCAGAAAGCTGAGGAATTAGGGGCAGGCTCCCTGGCTGCAGCAGTGTGGCAGAGCGGGAAGCCTCTGCATCACCTTACACTGCTCCACACCAGACTGCCACTCACCCCAAACCCTAGGAAGCCCAGGGGCTGATTCTCTGGAGAGGATAAAGCAGAGCTTCCAGGACTGGGGGCTGTAGGCCTAGCTGCAAACCAAGGTACTGAACTGAAAAGAGGGAGGCTAAGCACACACAGGACAGTAAGACCCAGCCTGCGCCTTCCACTGAGCTCCCAGGACACAGGCAGGTCTTTAGCCCCGGGGGCCAGAGACAGGAGAAGCCTTCCCTTGGGCATCTGGACGGAATTCAGAGGTCTCTGCACTCACAGCAGCTCGCTCCCCTGTGAGACCCACAGCCCACAGGCTTGGTACACTCAGAGACCCTCACCAGCTCACTGGGCCTCTACGTTGAAATACGGGCAGACAATCGAGGACCGCATGACGTCTAAGGAAAGCCTCCAACCTTAAAAACCGAGTAATGCACCCTGCAAGAAAAAGAAACAGTGTAGGGAGAAGAAAACTCCCCCACCAAAATCATTAGTCTCCTTAGAGAAATGAGAGAAATTATCATATATGTGAAACAAGGACAGGACATGATTAGAAAGAGAAAAGAGAACAAAAGGTAAATCCTTGCAAATTAAAAACGTGGTATTAGAAATAAAAAACTCAATAAAATGAGTAGAGGACAAAATTGTAAAAACATTCCAAAAAGTAAAGCAGGCTGGGTGCAGTGGCTCACACCTATAATCCCAGCCTTTTGGGAGGCCGAGGGAGGGAGATCACTTGAGGTCAGGAGTTTGAGACCAGCCTGGCCAATATAATGAAACCCTGTCTCTAATCAAAACATAAAAAATTAGTCGGGTGTGGTGGTGGGCACCTATAATCCCCGACTGAGGCAGGAGAATCACCTGAACTCAGGAGACAGAAGTTGCAGTGAGCTGACATCGCACCACTGCATGCCAGCCTGGGCAACAGTGCGAGACTCCGTTTCAAAGAAAAAAAACAGGAAAAAAAAGTAAAGCAAAAAGACAGAGATTTAAAAAAGAGCAGGCACTTCCCAGATGGCCAAATAGGAACAGCTCCAGTCTATAGCTCTCAGTGAGATCGATGCAGAAGATGGGTGATTTCTGCATTTCCAATGGAGGTACCTGGTTCATCTCACTGGGACTGGTTGGACAGTGGGTGCAGCCCATGGAGGGCGAGCCAAAGCAGGGTGGGGTGTCACCCCACCCGGGAAGCGCAAGGAGTTGGGGAATTTCCCTTTCCTAGCCAAGGGAAGCCATGAGTGACTATACCTGGAGGAGCAGTACACTACTGCCCAAATACTGTGCTTTTCCCACAATCTTCACAACTGACAGACAAGGAGATTCCCTCCTGTGCCTGGAGCCGTGGGTCCCACGCCCATGGAGCCTTGCTCGTTGCTGGGGCAGCAGTCTGCAATCGACCTGGGACGAGTGAACTTGGTCGGGGGAGGGGCATCCACCATTGCTGAGGCTGAGTAGGCAGTTCTGTGCTCACAGTGTAAACAAAGCAGCAGGGAAGCTCGAACTGGGCGGAACCCACCGCAACTCAGCAAGGCCTACTGCCTCTCTAGATTCCACCTCTGGGGGCAGGGCATATCTGACCCAAAGGCAGCAGACAGCTTCTCCAGACTTAAACGTCCCTGCCTGACAGCTTCAAAGACAGCAGTGGTTCTCCCAGCACAGCACTTGAGCTCTGATAATGGACAGACTGACTCCTCAACTGGGTCCCTGACCCATGTGTAGCCTGACTGGGAGACATCTCCCAGTAGGGACCAACAGACACTTCATACACGTGGGTGTCCCTCTGGGATGAAGCTTCCAGAGGAAGGATCAGGCAGCAATATTTGCTGTTCTTCAGCCTCTGCTGGTGATACCCAGGCAAACAGGGTATGGGGTGGACCTCCAGCAAACTCCAACAGACCTGCAGCTGAGGGGCCTGTCTGTTAGAAGGAAAACTAACAAACAGAAAGGAATAGCATCAGCATCAACAAAAAGGACATCTACGCCAAAACCTTATCCACAGCTCACCAACATCAAAGACCAAAGGAGAATAAAACCACAAAGATGGGGAGAAACAAGAGCAGAAAGGCTGAAAATTCCAAAAACCAGAACGCCTCTTCTCCTCCAAAGGAACACAACTCCACGCATGCAAGGGAACAAAACTGGACAGAGAATGAGTTTGATGAGTTGACAGAAGCAAGCTTCAGAAGGTCGGTAATAATAAACTTCTCCGAGCTAAATAAGCATGTTCTAACCTATCGTAAGGAAGCTAAAAGCCTTGAAAAAAGCTTAGACGAATGGCTAACTAGAATAATCAATGTAGAGAAGAGCTTAAATGACCTGATGGAGCTGAAAACCACAATACGAGAACTTCGTGACGCATGCACAAGCTTCAATAGCCAATTTGATCACGTGGAAGAAAGTAAAAATTAATGAAATAAAGTGAGAAGACAAGATTAGAGAAAAAAAGAGTAAAAAGAAACAAACAAAGCCTCCAAGAAATATGGGACTATGTGAAAAGACCAAATCTACGTTTGATTGGTGTACCTGAAAATGATGGAGAGAATGGTACCAAGTTAGAAAACACTCTTCAGGGCCGGGCGCGGTGGCTCAAGCCTGTAATCCCAGCACTTTGGGAGGCCGAGATGGGCGGATCACGAGGTCAGGAGATCGAGACCATCCTGGCTAA
>NW_012105142.1:835812-837211 GCF_000951045.1 Mandrillus leucophaeus
GGTTAAGCAGGGCTCAATCTTGTTTCGGAGCACTGCCACAGGAGGCTGCAGGCCCTTCAGCTTCTGCAACTGAGAGAACGTGTGCATTAGACAACCAGGGTCTGCCCTGAGGCGTCAGCAACTTCATGGAAATGAAGAAAATACAGATTTCAATGTAAACACCAGGGTATATATGCTTACTTAAACAAACAAACAAACAAAAAACCAAAAACCACCACTACTAAAAGGAAGACTGTTTATTATCCGAAAAACAAGGAACAATTTCTCAGAAGCAACAATCCATTCGATTGTTTCTAAAAGGATGTCTTCAGGTAAAGTCCCCCATCTAAGGAGTTTCCCTTCTAATCTCAGTTCTGGAGGGAGGAAGAAGGATTTAAACAATAAACAGTTTTTCTCTCTTTTTATTTTACTTTTTTAAGGGCCTGTAATACCTGCTGGAGATCAGAGATTCCGTCAGCTCTCAAAGGATCAGGATTTAAAAACTGCAGTAATCTGTAAGATAGTTAAAAGAAGAATGTGAAGAAAAAGGTATTTGTTTCCTCAGTTGAGCTATTCTTTTAGTTCTTCCTTGATAAGAGATAGCAGGCACTGCACAGCCCACGCTCAGCTATACAACCGCTGCCTGTTCTGTTCTGCTTGGTTTATGAGGCACGAGGGCCTGTACCTGTGCTGCCACAACCTTGCCACCCAGGTCCCCGTGAGAGTATCTGAGGGGCCCCAGCCGAGCTCAGGAGCCACTAGTGTACTTTACTATCTTTATTTTATGGATCAGAAAACAAGACCAGATAGGACTTGTCCACAATCACCTCTGCTGAGAGGAGAAGAAATCTGAAATTGCTTTCCTCTAAATCCAGCCCAACCCCAATGTGGGTAAGGTCAGTGGCAGTCACAGAGAAGTCACAAGCCACAGATGTCCGGGGACTCCAGGATAAAGATGGTGGGTTACACATATGGCAAACTGAACTCCTTCCTAAAGCACCATTCCTGTAAATGTATTTTTCTTTTCTTTTCTTTTTTTTGAGATGGAGTTTCGCTCTTGTTACTCAGGCTGGAGTACAGTGGCACAATCTCAGCTCACTGCAACCTCCGCCTCCCAGGTTCAAGAGATTCTCCTGCCTCAGCCTCCTGACTAGCTAGGATTACAGGCGTCCACCACCACACCCAGCTAATTTCTGTATTTTTAGTAGAGACAGGGTTTCACCATGTTGGCCAGGCTAGTCTTGAACTCCTGACCTCAGGTGACCCTCCTGCCTTGGCTTCCCAAAGTGTTGGGATTACAGGTGTGAGCCACTGCGCCTGGCCCTATAAATGGACTTTTAAATGCAAAAGCCACAAGACCCAACTGTCGTCAGCTGATGAATGGGTACATGAAATATATTCCATGCACGCAATGGAATAT
>NW_012105142.1:837261-839371 GCF_000951045.1 Mandrillus leucophaeus
ACCCCTCCATCAGTATTAGACAGATCAACGAGACAGAAAGTTGACACGGATATCCAGGGCCTGAACTCAGCTCTGCACCAAGCGGACCTAATAGACATCTACAGAACTCTCTGCCCCAAATCAACAGAATATACATTCTTCTCAGCACCACATCACACTTATTCTAAAATTGACCACATAATTGGAAGTAAAACACTCCTCAGCAAATGTAAAAGAACAGAAATCACAACAAACTGTCTCTCAGACCACAGTGCAATCAAATTAGAACTCAGGATTAAGAATCTCACTCAAAACCACACAACTACATGGAAACTGAACAACCTGCTCCTGAATGACTACTGGGTAAATAACAAAATGAAGACAGAAAGAAAGATGTTCTTTGAAACCAATGAGAACAAAGACACAATGCATCAGAATTTCTGGGACACATTTAAAGCAGTGTATAGAGGGAAATTTATAGCACTAAATGCCCACAAGATAAAGCAGGAGAGACCTAAAATTGACACCCTAACATCACAGTTAAATGAACTAGAGAAGCAAGAGCAAACGAATTCAAAAGCTGGCAGAAGGCAAGAAATCAGTAAGATCAGACCAGAACTGAAGGAGATAAAGACACAGAAAACCCTTCAAAAAAAATCAATGAATCCAGGAGCTGTTTTGAAAAGATCAACAAAATAGATAAACCACTAGCAAGACTAATAAAGAAGAAAAGAGAGAAGAATCAAAGAGACACAATAAAAAATGATAAAGGGGATATCACCACTGATCCCACAGAAATACAAACTACCATCAGAGAATACTATAAACACCCCTGTGCAAATAAACTAGAAAATCTAGAAGAAATGGATAAATTCCTGGACTCATACACCCTCCCAAGACTAAACCAGGAAGAAGTTGAATCCCTGAATAGACCAGTAACAGGTTCTGAAATTGAGGCAATAAGTAATAGCCTACCAACCAAAAAAAAAGTCCAGGACCAGACCGATTCACAGCCAAATTCTACCAGAGGTAAAAAGAGGAGCTGGTACCATTCCTTCTGAAAATATTCCAATTAACAGAAAAAGATGGAATCCTCCCTAACTCATTGTATGAGGCCAGCATCATCCTGATACCAAAGCCTGCCACAACAACAAAAAGCTGGAGTCGCAACAAAAAAAGAGAATTTTAGGCCAATATCCCTGATGAACATCGATGCAAAAATCCTCAATAAAATACTGGCAAACCGAATCCAGCAGCATATCAAAAAGCTTATCCACCATAATCGAGTCGGCTTCATCCCTGGGATGCAAGGCTGGTTCAACATACGCAAATCAATAAATGTAATCCAGCATATAAACAGAACCAACAACAAAAACCACATGATTATCTCAATAGATGCAGAAAAGGCCTTTGATAAAATTCACCACCCCTTCCTGCTAAAAACTCTCAATAAACTAGATATCGACGGAATGTATCTCAACATAATAAGAGCTATTTATGACAAACCCACAGCCAGTATCATACTGAATGGGCAAAAACTGGAAGCATTCCCTTTGAAAACCGGCACAAGACAAGGATGCCCTCTCCCACCACTCCTATTCAACATAGTATTAGAAGGGCAGGGCAATTAGGCAAGAGAAAGGGCAGTATCTGGCCAGGGCAATCAGGCAAGAGAAAGCAATAAAGGGTATTAAAATAGGAAGACAGGAAGTCAAATTGTCTCTGTTTGCAGATGACATGAAGATGACATGCAGATGACATAGAAAACCCCATCATCTCAGCCCAAAATCTCCTTAAGCTGATGAGCAACTTCAGCAGTCTTAGGATACAAAATGTATGTGCAAAAATCACAAGCATTCCTGTACACCAATAACAGACAAACAGCCCAATCATGAGTGAACTCCCATTCACAATTCCTACTAAGAGAATAAAATACCCAGGAATCCAACTTGCAAGGGATGTGAAGGACCTCTTCAAGGAGAACTACAAACCACTGCTCAAGAAAATAAGAGAGGACACAAACAAATGGAAAAACATTCCATGCTCATGGATAGGAAGAATCAGTATCGTGAAAATGGTCTTACTGCCCAAAGTTATTTATAGATTCAATGCTATCCCCATCAAGCTACCA
>NW_012105142.1:839893-866515 GCF_000951045.1 Mandrillus leucophaeus
CAAAAGCAATGGCAACAGAAGTCAAAATTGACAAATGGGATCTAATTAAACTAAAGAGCTTCTGCACAGCAAAAGAAACTATCATCAGAGTGAACAGGCAACCTACAGAATGGGGGAAAATTTTTGCAATCTATTCATCTGACAAAGGCTAATATCCAGAACCTACAAAGAACTTAAACAAATTTACAGGAAAAAAGCTAACAACCCCATTAAAACGTGGGCAAAGGACATGAACAGACACTTCTCAGAAGAAGACATTTATACAGCCAACAGACACATGAAAAAATGCTCATCATCACTGGTCATTAGAGAAATGAAAATCGAAACCACAATGAGACACCATCTCATGCCAGTTAGAATGGCGATCATTAAAAAGTCAGGAAACAACAGATGCTGGAGAGGTTGTGGAAAAATAGGAACACTTTTACACTGTTGGTGGGACTGTAAACTAGTTCAACCATCATGGAAGACAGGGTGGTGATTCCTCAAGGATCTAGAACCAGAAATATCATTTGACCCAGCAATCTCATTACTGGGCATATACCCAAAGGATTATAAATCATTCTACAATAAAGACACATGCACATGTACGTTTATTGTGCACTATTCACAATAGCAAAGACTTGGAACCAACCCAAATCCCCATCCATGATAGACTGGATTAAGAAAATGTGGCACATACACACCATGGAATACTATGCAGTCATAAAAAAGGATGAGTTCATGTCCTTTGCAGGGACAGGGATGAAGCTGGGAACCATCATTCTCAGCAAACTATCACAAAGTCAGAAAACCAAACACTGCATGTTATCACTCATAAGTGGGAGATGAACAATGAGAACACATGGACACAGGGAGGGGAACATCACACACCAGGACCTGTGGGGGGTTGGGGGCTAGGGGAGGTATAACATTAGGAGAAATACCTAATGTAGGTGACAGGTTGATGGGTGCAGCAAACCACCATGGCACATGTATACCTATGTAACAAAACTGCACGTTCTGCACATGTAACCCAGAACTTAAAGTATAATTAAAAAAAAAAGAAAGAAGAAAAAAAATATATTTTATAAAATTATGCAACCAATTCAGGAGGTTCAACATACGAGTCACAGAGGTTCTTAAAAGAAGACAGAGAACATGGAGCACAAGAGTACAACAAAAAAGTCAAGAGAATTTCCCAAGGATAAGGGACACGAGGCTACACATTGGAAGGGTCCACTGAATGACAAGCATAATAATAGAACCATGCCAAGGCACAACATCAGGAAACTTCCAAACACCGGCAACAAAGGAAGATCCTATAAGCTTCCAGAGAGACAGAGAGAGAAAAGGAAAGGAGTCATATATAAAGAATAAGAAATCAGAATAGAGTGGACGTCTCCACACTAGAAACTAGAAGTAGAAATGTCTTCAAAATTTATAGACAAACTATTGATCAAGCGTGAAGATAGTCTAAAAGCATTTATGCAAAGTCTCTAAAAAATTTATGTTTTGTGTCTTCCTTCCTAGCGAGCTACTAAAGGATGCTCTCCACCAAAACAAGGGAGTAAACCAAGTAAGAATAAGATGCATGATCTGGAAAAGAGGAGATTCAATTCAAGAAAGATGCAGAGAATCTCAGAATGTTGGTGACAAGGAATGCGGGACGCATCTGGCACAGACCAAAGCAGGCAGAAAGCATCTGGAGAGATCTCCAAAGAGACACAAGTGAGAACCTGAGTTTAGACAACAGAGAAGAATTCTGGAGATGAATCTTTAAGATAAATGAACAACTTAGGAAAGTGAGCCAGGCATAGTGGCACACAGTAGTCCCAGCTACTCAGGAGGTTAAAGCAGGAGGTCTGGCTTGATGCCAGAAGTTTGAGACCAGCATAGGCAACACTGTGAGACCTCATTTAAAAAAAAAAAACCCCAAGGAAAGAAAAAAACAGATAATTATTAACTTCAGGTAAACCAAAAGGCTATGTGAGAAGAGAAAAGCAGCCGTGCTCTGTGACTGCAGAGCTCCACAGCACTCACCTGCTCACAGCCCAGAGACAATAGACACTCATCTCACTGGAACCATGATGCAGGGAGAGTGGAGTCATGGGAAGAACAGAAGTGTGGGTGTGATTTCAAGAGGGAGAAGGAAGGGTTGTACAACAGAGCCGCGTCCTCAACGCTCACTGTGTTCTTTGGCAGAGGGCTTGGGTCTGGCAGGCCAGTGTCCGACCCTGGACTCAGCAGCCTGTATGAAGGGCATTTCAGTCCAGGCTTCGACATGCACTGCTGTTCAGACTCTGACACTGAAACAGTATCACAAAGAATGTGCCTATTTGGGTCAGGCGCAGTGGCTCACACCTGTAATCCCAGCACTTTGGGAAGCTAATGGCAGGCAGATCATCTGAGGTCAGGAGTTCGAGACCAGCCTGGCTATCACGGCGAAACCCCATCTCTACTAAAAATACAAAAAAGTTAGCTGGGCATGGTGGCGTGTGCCTGTAAACCCAGTTACTTGGGAGGCTGAGGCAGGAGAATTGTTTGGATCTGGGAGGTGGAGGTTGTGGTGAGCTGAGATTGTACCACTGCACTCCAGCCTGGGCTACAGAGCGAGACTTTGTCTCAAAAAAAAAAAAAAAAAGAAAAGAAAGAAAGAAAGAAAAAAAGAATGGGTGTTATTCGGAGAATTTTCCATCTTCAATCAGTGGGCAGTACAAAGTAGGCTGATGTTAAAATGTTTAAAGGAAGACAACAGAAGAATAAAGAATGAATATCATAGTAGGCTTGAGGGACACAGAAGATGGAAAGACAAAGAACTGCAGAGAGATCTCCAGGGTACACTAAATATCAGATTTGATGTGAGTGGCAAGCAGGCACCACTCCACCCTATGCCCAGGACGTCTTAACCAGTCATGAAAGTATTCCCCACAGCGCATATGGCTGCACTGTCAAAGTCCAAAATCCTCCTGAAAATAATTCTGCGAGAGTCACCACACAGAGTTGAGACTCACCCACCACCCAGCATATTTCCACGGGCTGGGCAGAAGCTGGCACCAGCTTAGTAACACGGTATCAGCCCAATCCACACTGCCTCGCCACCCCAAGAAGCCCTTAGCAGAACACAGCAGTTTCTCTTGGACACCTAAAGATTAAGAGAGAGAATTTCGCTAGGAGAGCCCTTAAACCTGGGTGTGGGCCCCACCACTCCCTCTGCTACCCAAGTATCCAGGATTCCCAAGGGTATGGTGGTATGTGATCCTGGAATGGGGCAGACTGAATCTGGGGTGACCTCTTCCAGAATGTACTGTAACTGGGGGGTTTCCAAATGAGTTATATGAAGGAACAGGCCCAAGGAGAAAGAAACACAACTGCTTGCTGGTACTTACAGGCTTCAGCAATTCCATCAGCGAGACAAAAAGACAGGAAAAGAAAACCACAGGTGTCACACAGAGGAGGCTAGTGGGACACCTGGCTTCTGGCAATGAGCCAAGGTCCCTGTGCCCCTCTGTCCACATCATGACAGTCGTTATCATAGTACCAAGTGAGGTTTGGGGATGCGGCAATGCAGGTCCCTGACTGGCCATCCTTAAGGAAAGGGTCCCTTTCCTCCAGGCTGCCTTCGCTATCTAGCCAGAAATGACAGCACGGGGTTCCCCAGGCTTTGGACACAGTGTAGCCAATGCAGGACCTCTGCTCAGTCAAGGAGGAGGGTCCCAGGATCAGCAGGTCATCCCCATGTCCCTAAGGAACTCAAAGCCTTCTTTGCTGTTTAATCTTGAACTACCTCAAAGTTCCCTGAAATCCACAGGAGACTGACAGGATAACTGATGTTGTTTAATCAGTGGGTTATAAGTAAAGGGCATTTTAGCAGAACAGGAGACAAGACAGAACTTTTTAATATGAAAATAAAAGGGAACAGAATATTTCAGGGTCATCTAGGCACAGTGGTTCATGCCTGTAATCTTAGCACTTTGGGAGGCCAAGGCAGGCAGATCACCTGAGGTCATGAGTTCGAGACCAGCCTGGCCAACACGGCAAAACCCCATCTCTACTAAAAATAAAAAAATTAGCTGGACATGGTGGCAGATGCCTGTAATTCCAGCTACTTAGGAGGCTGAGGCAACAAAATCACTTGAACACAGGAGGTGGAGGTTGCAGTGAGCCAAGATTGCATCATTGCACTCTCGCCTAAGTGACAGAGCAAGATTCCATCTCCAATTAAAAAAATAAAATAAATAAATAATGAAAAAAAGAATATTCCAGGGTTAATTTGCCTGGTTATAATTTAAAATAATAAAAGAAAGAAATAAGCTGCATGGATAATGCAAGGTCTTCTGTTTCAAGGAAAATAACCACTGTGACAGCAAAACCTTTGGGTATTAGGGCTGAGGTTGCCCTGGGAGGGGGGTGTCAGTCAGGTACATCAACAGCCATCCCCAACTCTGTGGGCTCATGGAAGCTTTCAAAGCCTCACCCTTGAAATACTGGGTGGTGTCCTGCGGGGTAAGAAGCCCTGGCAGGCCATCAGCATGGCCTCTGGGAAGCTGGGAAGCCCACATGGCAGCAGAGTCCACACCCTGGCTCCAACCCCCAGGCCAACCAGCGGAAACAGCAGGACCTCCCCACCTCTGACCTGTCTCACACTCTGTCACTCTGGGAGTTCCAGGGCAGCTACAGTTACTTGGAATGTAAAATTAGGCCAATATGGTAAAAAGTATAAAAATGGCATGAGGCTGGGAGCTGTGGTCACGCCTGCAATCCCAGCACTTTGAAAGGCGGAGGCGGGAGAATTATTTGAGACCAGGAGTTTGAGACCAGCCTGGGTAACATAGCGAGAACCCTGTCCTACCAAAAATACATATATGCCAGGTATGGTAGTGCATGCCTGTGGTCGCAGCTACTTGGGAGGCTGAGGTTGGAGGATCACTTGAGCCCAGGAGGTCGAAGCTGCAGTGAGCTGTGACTGCACCACGGCACTCCAGCCTGAATAACAGAGGAAGACCTTGTCTCAAAACAAAAATTGGTATGTAAATATTTTGTAGATTACACAAGTATAAAATCAAGGCAAACTGCTCAGTTTCTCTGGTAGTGTTGCCTCAGAGAACTGGGAAGAAAGCAAAGACCAACCCACAGAATATCAAGAGACCCAAAAGATCAACTGTATCTAATTCCATTTGTGACTCTGTTCACTTTACCAAGAGAATCTAGAAGGCGAGGTAGAAAATGACTACTTACACTGGAACAAAGCTTTAAAGAGAAAAATGTGCCCAAGTGGATGGAAAAGAAAAACCTAACCTCAGACCCTACAGGAGATGCACTGTACATTTATTTTTTGATGGGAATGCAGGTTTGAAATTAGTAATAAAATGTGTAGATTTCTCGTTTATAATTTTATTATAATTATTTCAATACACAATTCAGGCCAAGGAAAAAATTCTTACTTCACACAGCTATTCTTCTCATCATATTCTTTCTTCTCAGCCAATCTAAGAGGTTTCTCATTTGGCTTCTGACTTAAAGCACTAGAAATGAAAAATAAAATTCATTAAAATTTGTGAACAGCAGCCTGGGCAACATAGTGAGTCCCCATCTCTACAAAAATAAAAAAATAAAAAACGCCGGGCACGGTGGTATGCGCCTATGGCACCAGCAACTCGGGAGGCCAAGGTGGGAGGATTGCTTAAGTTTAAGAGTTGGACACTGCAGTGCGCTGTGATTGTGCCACTGCACTCCAGCCTGCGCAACAAGAGCAAGACCCTGTCTCCTAAAAATATGAAAAATTGGCCAGGCGCAGTGGCTCACGCCTGTAATCCCAGCACTTTGGGAGGCCGAGGCAGGAGGATTGTGAGGTCAGAAGATCGAGACCATCCTGGCTAACATAGTGAAACCCCTTCTCTACTAAAAATACAAAAAATTAGCCGGTATGGTGGCGGGCACCTGTAGTCCCAGCTACTCGGGAGGCTGAGACAGGAGAATGGTGTGAATCCAGAAGGCGGAGGTTGCAGTGAGCCAAGATCACTCCACTGCACTCCAGCCTGGGTGACGGAGTGAGACTCCGTCTCAAAAAAAAAAAAAAGAAAAAAGAAAAATTGTGAACTCCTTTACCCCAATCCTGAAAATATCTTTATTTTCTGGATTACAAATTTAAGGAGCACCACTTAGGAATTGGTTTATCTACATAAGCACATTTCTGTGAGAACCAGAGCTTAGTTCTTTAAGTATAAAAGTCACTTCTGACACTTCTGGTGCTGGTGCTGGACAAGACGGAGTAGGCCTGCCACAACCTCTCTCTCCTGCTGATCACAACTAGAGATTCTCGATGAGGCCCCAACAGCAGGGGAGAGAAGTCGAACACCTGAAGAACACAGTCACCAGGACTTTCTTCGTTTTTCTTCTCTCTGTGTCTCTCTGTGTTGACCTCAGGATGACTATGTGGCAGATACAGACACAATAACCTCCAGGAGAGACCCGCCTCTTTCAAGCCAGGGAAGTGGGAAGAGGCGCCCTTTAAACCAGAAAGTGTGGGGAATCCCCATTGTTTTTCTTTTCTTTCCTTGCTGGGTCCCAAGGCCAGCTCTGATCTTGGAGCTGCACTCAGCAACAGCAACAGCAGTGTGGTGACCTTGAGCCCTGAGAGAAAACCCGCACCTGAAGCCAGAAGAACTGGGAGATGGGAGCTGTGGTCCAAAGACTGTGTGAGGAAAATTTCCATCTTTTTTCTCCCTTATTTGTTTTATTCTCAAGGTATCCCAATCCCACATTACTGCACACCAATGTCTCCAAGAGAAACTATCTGGCTAGAGGAACACGGGGAAGGAGCCCCTAGAAACTGGTTAACTGTGAGGGAAATTCTGAAAAGAAAGAGAGCTGGTTCATGACCCAACACAAGCCCCTGACTTGCCCCAAGCTATGCAGATGTAGAACAGTCCCCAAGCAGCATCGAGGGCCCAGAGCCTGAGATCACATGGCCACCACCATCCACAGATAACAAAGCAGAACATGAGGGCCTGACCTCATGGAAGTACCGACCTCCTGTGAAGACAAACGACACCAACCAACGCTCTCTAGAGAATGCGAACAGAAACCAGAGTCTCGCAACATAACACTCAAAATATCCAGAGTAAGTCCAACGTTACTCAGCACACACGGGCCCAGGAAACCGGATCGACTGCCAAGGGAAACGACAATCAGCAGGCGCCAACCCACGGTGGCTCGGGGTGGCAATCATCAGACACTCACTCCGCAAGAAGAAAAGGTCAGCACTTCCGAGTGGAAACACACAAGTTCTCAGCAAAGAAATATAAACTTTTGGAAAAAAAACAAGGAACATTTTAGAAATAAGAAATATAGGCCAGGTACAGTGGCTCACACCTGTAATCCTAATATTTTGGTAGGCCAAGGCGGGAGCATCACTTGGTCTCAGGAGTTGGAGACCAGCCAGGGCAGCATAGCGAGACCGCCACCTCTACAGAAAATTAAAATGTTAGCCAGCTGTGGTTATGTATGCCTGTAGTCCCAGCTACTTGGGAGGCTAGGGCAGGAGGATCGCTTAAACCCAGGAGTTTAAGGCTATAGTGAGCTATGATTGCTCCACTGCACTTGAAAGCCTAGGTGACAGAGCAAGACCCTGTCTCAAAAAAATATAGATATAATAAATAGAATACTCATAGGACGGGCTCAAGAGCAGAATGTGGATGGCAGAAGAGAATGAATGTACAGACAGATCAGGAGAATCATTAATCTGCAGAGTAGCAAGATTGAAAGGCTGAAAAAATGCACAGAGCCTCAGGGACTTTCTGGACAATATCAAAGTATCTGACATTTATTTCATCAGTCTCTAAAACGAGAGGAAAAAGAGAAGGGTACAGAAAAAGTATTTGTAGACATAATGACTATTTGATGTAAGAAAAATACAAAAGAACATTAACAAACCCCAAACATAAGAAATATGGTAGCAACGACGGCAAGGTATATCATAATTTTTTTTTTTTTTTTGAGACGAGTCTTGCTCTGTCATTCAGGCTGGAGTGCAGTGGTGTGATCTCAGCTCACTACAAACCCCACCTCCTGGGTTCAAGCGATCATCACGCCTCTGCCTCCTGAGTAGCTGGGATTACAGGCACCCACCACCAACCCCAGCTAACTTGTTTGTATTTTTAGTAGAGACGGGGTTTCACCATGTTGGTCAGGCTGGTCTTGAACTCCTGACCTCAGGTGATCTGCCCACCTTGGCCTCCCAAAGTGCTAGGAATACAGGCGTGAGCCACCATGCCTGGCCGGTGTATCATAAGTAAATTGCTAAAACCAGTAATCAAGAGAAAATCTGAAAAGTAGTCAGAGGAAACGGCAGAGGAACAAAGGTACCAGTGACAGCAGAGGCAGTGCTGGGAACAACGCAAGAAAGAAGACAGTGGGGCAAGATCTTTACATAAAGTGCTGTCGACCTAGAATTCTACACCTAGCAAAGGTATCCTTTTCAAAATGAACCTAAAATGAATACTTAAAAAAAAAAAAGCTGAAAGAGTTCATCAACAGCAGACCCGCAATGCAAGAAATATTAAAGGAAGCCCTTTAGGTAGAAGGAAAATAATACCAGATGGAAATATGGATCTACACCACAGTAAAAAATACCAATGCAACCACGTAGGTAAAGAGAGAACATATTTTTGTTAGTTAACTCTCTCTAGAATATAATTGACTATTTAAATAAAAGTGAGATAGAGTCTAGCATTTATGATATATGTAAAAGTATAACATATGACAACCACAGCATGAAGTCCATGAGGGGAAGTGTGAAAGTCTACTATTTTGAGTTCTTAGACCATTCATGAGGTGGTACAATATGATATCCTTTCTGCAATTTCATTAATGTCACTGACATGTATCTTGAAGAGGACAAACTAAAGACCCAGCCTCTGATACTCATGAAACCGTCCTTCTCTTTCCGCCCCGGGTAACCACCCACCCTGTGCTGCCATCTGGCCACCTGAGGCCATCCCTCCCATCAGGACCACTCAGTGCCAATCTTCAGACCTGCCTTACCGAGACAACTCTGTCCAACAAGGCAAAGAAGTGACAGACTCTAGGGCCACTACCAGTTTTCAGTCAACTTTGCTGTCAACCAGGTGTCACATTTTTCCTTTAAATTAATATGTTTAACCAAAATTTCCTGGGTCACTCTTTGAAAATGAACTATTTTCCCATCATCCATTTTATAGAACACTGTATAAGACAATATCACCCTAAGTCTCTTGTCAATTACACCGATTATTATTATTTTAGAGATACAGTTTCACTGTCACTCAGGCTGGAGTGCAGTAGTACAATCACAGCTCACTGAAGCCTGAACCTCCTGGGCTTAAGCGATTCCCCCAGCTCAGCCTCCTCAACAGTTGGGACTATAGGCAAGCACCACCACACCCAGTTTAAATTTTCAAATCATACCTTCCTTCTGGTACATCTGGATCAGCATATATGGTTATGCCTCTTTTTGTTGGCCAGTACGCTGAAGATTCAACACACTGTAAAAGAAAAACTTCTTTCAGAAAGAATGTATATGCTAGCAACATAATATACATTCTTTTAGAACCAAAATTCCATGGGAGTTATTCTCATGAACAATCATCCCAGACAGCTTTCATGCACACACAGATATGGAGAGACAAAAAACTGGAAAGTTGGGTGATTATGCCATTGCTATACTACATTAAACATCCAAATGGCAGGGCATTCCAGATCATCAGTATTTAAAATGCCCTGCAATTACTTTCACCTGTCTCGTCAAAGGGACGGAGAGCAGATTAGACTTGCACTTCACTACGACAGTGCCCTGGAATCCCAGATTTTCACACCTTCGTTAAAAGGAGGATGATTATCCAATTTTGTAGAAAAGAAACTAGGCTGAGAACAAGAGCTTGACATGAAGAAGTTGGAGATACTTTCTCCTTTCAAAATAAGCAAACTATAGGAAACTATCATGGCCAACGATTTTTTAATAGAAAATATATTTTTGGTTTCAGATAGATTTCGAAAGAGAAAATTTGAAAATTAACGCTATATGAACTCTGTATTGAAAGAACATTTTTAAAATACAACCTTATTTGTATCTTTTAAAGAGATGCAATGGTGTTTCTTTTCAGATTTGTTTTTAGGTGAATCTCTCAATGAATCCATATTACATTTTACAGCTTTGTCTGCAAAATAAAAATGGTAATAAGAAAGCTACACCAAAAAGTGATATTAATAGAAGACAGGATAAAAAGGAATATAATAAAAGCAAATACCATTATAAAATCTTAATATGTGAAATTTTTATGGAATATGAATTTGTAGTAAACCTTACTTGAGGGGATTAAATTTTAAAATCTTGTCTCAACCTTTATGTAAAAACAATTAAAATGTTCTAAAAATTCCCATACCAGCTGACTAATAATGGAACACAACAGTATTTTCCCAATTTGTCAGATGACATTTCCCTCAGAAGACCATGGCAACATCTCCCAACACACAAGCTCTTCTCACAACGTGACTCTGCCTCCTGCCAAGAGGTGGGCTCTGTGTTCCTTTCCTGTGAACCTTGGTGAGCTCATAGCCAACATGGAAGTGGTGCTGTGTGACTTCTAAAGCGATGTTACCAAAAGGCCGCATACTCGGGATCTGCCGTCTTGGACACTCACCTTTGAGGCCCAGCCATGATGCTCTGGGAAAGCAGCCACATGGAAAGACTGCTAGCGTATTTCGGATGACAGCCCCAGCTAAGGACCCAGCCAAAAGCCAGCATCAACTGCCAGAATGTGCCTGAGTCCGCAGACCACTGCCCCTGCTTAGTTACCACCAGCCCTCACGTCTCCCTGTCTGAGGCCCTGGACAGTGTGGAACAAAGGCAAACCCTCCTGCCATGCCCGTTCTGAATTCCTGACCACAGAACCCATGAGCATTATAAAATGGCTGTTGTTTTACCCAGCAATCATGTATTAGGGAAATACAGAGGCATTCTAGAAAAGTGTCCTACTATTAACAAAAGAAACACAAATTGAAATGACAAGAGACACCTTTCACCTATTAGTCACTAAAATAAGCAGCAGCACTAGAAAAGTGAAATGATATTATAAACTGCCCTCACCCTTCTTTAAAGTAATTTGGAACCCAAGTCTGCATGTCATGTGGTCTTCCGGTTTGGAATTGCATTATCAGGGTACAACCTTTTAGCCAAAAAGATAAACTCTGGAACCAGGAATGGAGGCGGTAGTTAAAATTCACCAAGAGAGAAACGTTCATACAAGACAAGCTCTCAAACAAAAATCACTAAGTTCACAAAGTAGTTCAACGCTATCATAAAGAGTTTAAAAAAAAAAAAGGAGATTGGGAAAGAAATATTCACATCTGACGATATGAAGATAAAACATCTGTCTGAAAAGGACTTTTCAAATCAACTTAATTAAAATATCCAAGAAATAAAAGAAGTATTCATGAAACCAAAGAGGCCAAGTGCAGTGGCATGCCTATAATCCCAGCACTTTGGGAGGCCGAGGTAGGTGATCAGTTGAGCTCAGGAGTTCAAGACTAGCCTGTTGAACATGGTGAAACGCTGTCTCTGCTAAAAATATGAAAGTTATCCAGGCGTGGTGACGCACACCTGTAGTCCCAGCAACTTGGGAGACTGAGGCAGGAGAATCACTTGAACCTGGGAAGCAGAGGCTGCAGTGAACTCAGACTGCACCACTGCACTCCAACCTGGGTGACAGAGTGAGACTCCATCTCAAAAAATATAAATAAATAAATAAATAGCCTAGCACTCCTTCCCCTTTCTCTCTTCCTCTCTTGCAGGTGATGTGCAGCTCCTGTTCCCCTTCTGCCATGATTGGAAGCTTCCTGAGGCCTCACCATAAGCAGATGCCAGCTCTATGCTTCTTACACAGCTTGCACAACTGTGAGCCAAATGAACCTCTTTTCTTGCTAAATTATTCAGTCTCAGGTATTCCTTTACAACAACGTGAACAAAGACACTCCCCTACTAGAAGAACTACAAAGTATATACTTGGGGAAGGAGAAAAATAAACCAGTAGTACAATAATATTAATTATATAATCAACACCTACTTAGTATTTATATCGAGAACTATTCTAAATGCTTTATATGAATTGATTCAATTCTATGTGATAGGTACCATGTACTTTATTGAATTCCATGTGATTTCTTGATGGGCACAATTATTTCCCCCTTTTCAGATTAGGAAAAGCAAGCACAGAAAGGTGAAATAACGTGCCCATGTTTATTCAGCTAGTAAATAACAGATCTGGGATTCGAACCCAAGCAATTCCATTCCAAAGAACTTAAAGAAAAACTGACTGCAAAATGTATTTACAAAAGAACAAGTTAAATTAAAATTCTAGAAATTAGAACAGAAATGAAAAGAGGAGTTTAGAAAAGAAAAGGTGACGTTATTGATGTGAGGACAGACAATGATTACCTTGAAACTTCATTAGAAAGTATAAGTACATATAAAATTTAAGACTAAGAGAAATGAAATGCAATATCTCTAAGAGTAAAAAGGAAGAGGAGGGAAAATGGTCAATTCAAGAGGAGGCAGAAAATAACAAAGAAAATAGAAAGAAAAATTATGGTCAACAGAAAACACAAAATGAGGCCAGATGTGGTGGCTCACGCTTGTAATTCCTATACTTTGGGAGCCCAAGGCAGGTAGATCACTTGAGGTCAGGAGTTCAAGACTAGCCTGGCCAACATGGTGAAACCCTGTCTCTACTAAAAATACAAAAATTAGCTAGGCAAGGTGTGCGTGCCTTTAATCCCAGCTACTTGGGAGATTGAGGTGGGAGAATCGCTTGAAGCTGGGAGGCAGAGGCTGCAGTCAGCCATGATCTCACTGCCCGCAGTGAGCCACTGCATTCCAGCCTGGGTGACAGTGAGACTCTAAAAAAAAAAAAAAAACCCACAAAATGAGACAATGAAAAGACGTCCAAATATACATTAAATCACAATAAGGCTGGGCACAGTGGCTCATGCCTGTAATCTCAGCACTTTGGGAGGCTGAGGCAGGTGGATCACCTGAGGTCGGGAGTTCGAGACCAGCCTGACCGGCAACATGCAGAAACCCCGTCTCTACTAAAAATACAAAATTATCCAGGCATGGTGGCACACGCCTGTAATCCCAGCTACTTGGGAGGCTGAGGCAGAAGAATCACTTGGATCCGGGAGGCGGAGGTTGCTGTATGCCAAGATCAGGCCACAGCACTGTAGCCTGGGCAAAGAAAGCAAAACTCTGTCTGAAAAAAAAAAAAAATCACAATAAATGTATGTGACTTGTCAAAGAATCATAAGTGGCTCTCATAATAAGGGAAATGCAAATGGAAACTCATCTAAGATACTATTTCTCACTGCAAACTGAAAAAGATCCAAAAACTTGAAACTCTCTGTTGGTGAGGCGTGGGCAAACAGGCAGTCTCCTAGATTCCCATGAGACTCCCAGATGATACAGTACCCACAGCATCTGGCAACAGAGATAAAACCATTCTTTGACCAGAAACCCCTCTGCCAGGAATCTACCTTGAAGATGTGGCTCCACAAATACAAAATAATACATACTGGAAAAACTGGATGCCCACATGGAAAAAACAAAACCAAATCCTGACCCTTACCTCACATCGCTAACCTGAAATGGATCCTAGAATTAAAGCCAAAAGTAGAAAACATAGAGAAAGCAAAGTTTTCTTAAATAGGACATAAAATCCTAAAACAAAAAGAAGTGATTAGCTAGACTTCATCAAAAATCAAAAACTTCTCCTCTGAAAAATACCATTAAGAAAATGAAAAGCCACAGACTAGAAGGAAATTTATTTATAATACAAACGACATCTCCAGAATATATTTTAAAAACTCAGCCAGGCACAGTGGCTTGCACCTATAATCCCAGCACTTTGGGAGGCCGAGGCAGGAGGACTGCTTGAGGCCAGGAGTTTGAGACCAGCCTGGCCAGCATAGGGAAACTCTGTCTCAATAAAAAATAAAATAAAGAACAATAACTCTCAAAATTTATTATAAGAAAACCTAAGTTTTAAAACATGTAAACAGGAATTTCACAAAGAACAGACAAATTGCCAACAGGAACATGAAAACATGTGCAGTGTCATAAGTAATGAGGAAAGTGATCTGCAATCCAGAAGGCCACCTCTGCCATTCCAATGAGAGTAAGAGGTCTCAAGAGCTGAGAAACAGCACCCACATACCCTGCCCTTAGGGTATGGATGCGCTCCATCCAAGCAAAGTAAGCCAAAGAAAGGCCTCAGTGCGTAGTGGCTCACGCCTGTAATCCCAGCACTTTGGAAGGCGGGCAGATTACCTGAGGTCTGGAGTTTGAGACCAGCTTGACCAACATGATGAAAACCTGTCTCTAAATAAATTTTGAAAATTAGCCAGGCATGGTGGTGTGTGCCTAGTCCCTATAACTCAGGAGGCTGAGGTGTTTGAGGCTGCAGTGAGCCATGATCACACCACTGCACTCCAGCTTGGGCAACAGTGCAACATCCTGTCTCTGGGGAAAAAAAAAAAAAAAGAATAAAGACCACCAAAAATGATAAATATGAAGGTAAATATAAAAACATATATTCTTATCTTAAAAATCTCTTTAAAATAGAATTAAAATTTAAAGGGACACACAAAATCTGTGGTCTCTGTGCTGGGGAGTGTGGCAGGGTCTGCTGGTTATCCTGAAATATCATTCAGTCCTTGCTTCAGATCAGGGTCAGCAAATCCTTCTGCAAAGCGCCAGCTGCGGGCTTTGTGGGACAGGTGGCCTGGGGCGCAACCACTCAACTCAGCTGCAACAGCGCAAAAGCAGCTGTATAAAATATGTAAGCAAATGAGTCTGGCTATGTTCAGTAAACTTTATTTGTAACTACTGAGATTACAATTTCACATAATTTTAATGCATCACAAAATATTCTTTCTCTTATGATTTTTTCAACTATTTTAAAATGGAAAAATCATTTTTAGCTTACAGGTTGTACAAAAATAGGTGGCAGGCCAGATATGGCCCATGCCTGCAGTTTTCTAATTCTGAGGTAACAGAATCCCTGATTTTTAGTGGGAGCCTGGCAATCCAAAAGAAGGACAACCTCTCCCAGAGCTTCATCCCCCACTAAGCATGGCTGCCCAAGAACATTCTGGCCAAGGAAATGAGAGAGGAAGCACCATGTGCAACCTCTGAGTTGTGCCCTTCACCTCTTCCCCCTGCCCCCCAGCTGGCTGGAAGGGGGACACAGTGATAACTCATTTTGGAATAGGAGGATAGTGACAAAACCTTCAGGATGGCAAGGCCAACAAGACAGAAAGAGCACAGACTCTGATAACCTGCCTGCACACTTATGACATGTTACAGAATTCAACTTCTTTCTTCTTTCAAAAAAAGAGAGAAAGAATTGACTGCTTAATAAAAAATGATGAGGTACTGTGGGGTTTCTAATACATGTAGAATTAAAATGCATGACAACAGGCTGGGTGCAGTGGCTCATGCCTGTAATCCCAGCACTTTGGGAGGCCGAGGCAGGTGTGTCATCTGAAGTCAGGAGTTCCAGACCAGCCTGATCAACGTGGTGAAACCCCATCTCTACTAAAAATACAAAAATTAGCCGGGTGTAGTGGTGGACACCTGTAGTCCCAGTTACTCAGGAGGCTGGGGCAGGAGAATCGCTTGAACGCAGGAGGTGGAGGCTGCAGTGAGCTGAGATGGCGCCAATGCACTACAGCCTGGGTGACAAGAACAAAACTCTGTCTCAAAAATAAATAAATAAATAAATAAATGAAATGCATGACAACTGCATAATGGCCAGGAGGGAGGAAATGGAAGGAGGCTACTGCTAAGTTCCTCATGCTATCCATGAAGTGCCTAATACTGCTTGAAGGTAGGCTATGAGAAGTAAAGATGTTTACTCTAAACCCTAAAGCAACCGCTAAACATACAAAACAAAAAACTATAGCTGACCAGGCATGGTGGCTCGTTCCTGTAATCCCAGCAGTTTGGGAGGCTGAGGCCAGCGGATCACTTAAGGTCAGGAGTTCGAGACCAGCCTGGTCAACATAGTGAAACCCCATCTCTACTAAAAATATAAAAACTAGCCAGGCATGGTGGCACATGCTTGTAGTCCCAGCTACTCAGGAGGCTAAGGCAGGAGAATCACCAGAACCCAGTGAGCCAAGATTATACCACTGTACTCCAGCCTGGACGACAGAGCGAGACTCCATCTCAAAAAAAAAAAGTTATAGCTAATAAGCTAACAAAGGAGTTAAAATGGAACATAAAAGGCACTTAATCCAAAAGAAAGCAAAAAGTAGGGTAAAAGGAACAAAAGCCAGATGAGACAAACAGAAAACTAATAGCAAGATGCTAGATTAAGAGCCAACAACATCATATGTTACATCAAATTAGAAAGCATAAGACCTACTATTTGATAGCACAACAGGGTGATTGTAAGTCTTAAATAACTTGAAGATATAACTGGATTGTTTGTAATGCAAAGGATAAAGCTTCAGAGAATGAATACCCCATTCTCCATGATGTGCTTATTTCACATTGCATACCTGTATCAAAATATTTCATGTACCCCATAAATATCTAAACCTACCATGTGCCCACAATAATTTTAAATGACAAAAAACTTTAAATAAATTGCATTAAATAGAAATGACTTAAATACTCCAATTAAAAGACAGAGATTGACAGATTGGACACAATTATATGCTCCCTACAAGAACTCCCCCTTAAATTTAAAGGCACCAATAGGTTAAAACTAAAAGGACATGAAAAGATATATGTTAATATTAATCAAAATGGATCTAGAGCAGCTATATTAATATTAAGGTAGACTTCAGAGCAAAGAATACTATCTGGGATAAAGAGAGCCATTTAACAATGACTGAGTAAGTAATTCATCATGGGGACATAAAAATTCTAAGTCTTCATGCACCTAAATAACAGACCTTCAAAATACACGAGGAAAAACTGACAGAACTGGAAAGAGAAAACAAAACAATTACAGTTGGCTATTTCAAAACCTCTTTCTCAATAATTGCCGGAACAGTTCATGGAAAATCAATAAAGAAGATTTGAACAATGCTATCAACCAGTATGACCTAATTAAGATTTCTGTAACATTCTACCCAACAACAGCAAAGCACATATACTTCTAAGGTGTACACAGAATATTTTCCAAGAGAGATCATAGCTGAATCATAACAGGAGTCTCTATAGATATTCAAATCATACAGATATAGGGTTCCATAAATGAGAATCTGGAACAACTTAAGGAGTCTATAAAGATGGACGATATAGCTGGGCATGGTGGCTCACGCCTGTAATCCCAGCACTTTAGGAGGCTGAGGTGGGCAGATCACAAAGTCAGGAGATCGAGACCATCCTGGCTAACACGGTGAAACTCCATCTCTACTAAAAATATTAAAAATTAGCCAGCCGTGGTGGTGGGCACCTGTAGTCCCAGCTACTCGGAAGGCCGAGGCAGGAGAATGGTGTGAACCTGGGAGGTGGAGCTTGCAGTGAGTCCATTGCAGATGGACAATATAAATAAAAAAAGAAAAGCAATTAGAATCTCCAAGGCTTGTCAATCTTACACTTTAAAATTTAGTGTAATTTCCACTTTCCAGTCAAGCATGTAAAAAGCTTGATGGTTATCACTCTATCCTAACAACAAGTAAAAAGCTGAACACACTGAAAAATCAGGAACTCTTCCTAGGTCCATTAAAGTGAGGTCACAGGGCAAACTGCCGACCCAGCACTGGAGAGACTGACAGGTGGACAGAGACTCAGAACGGACAGGGGCAGAAACCCAGAAGAAACTTCTATGGGACCAGGAGTGAGGTAGGAAACCTGAACTGTAACTGACAATTTGCTGGAGGGTCAGTGTGGACACCTCTGCTAGTTAAAACTCCAGGGTGGGGGGCTGCGTGCCACACTTCTGTGAGTTCTACCTCCTGGAGCTCTAGCAGGTTCTCACAGTGAATACCACAGGAAAATCACCTTGTGCTTCAACAGGAAGAGGGGAAAAGTAACTACTTGGAAATACAAAGGGCGTGCTGTTCCTTCCTAAGAGGACGTGACCTCAGGAGAAAGTATTGAACCAGAGCCTAAACTACTGGAGTTTATCAGAACCTATCTAACCTAGAGGAAGGGAAATACAGTTTGATTTAGCCTTCTGGTGGGGGAGGAAAATAACACAACTTAGCCCCTTCCAGCCATTCTGTCCCACATAAGGTGGGAGGTGAGGGACGCGGAGGGGCACCTGAGAAGCGTGCAGCCCAAGGGTACAGGCTCCCTAGAAGACTGAGTCTAATCACAGGGCTCTAGACATTTCCCTCTCTCTACCCCTCCTACCACATCATTAAAGGCCCATTTATATGGTATCAAAATAATCAATTAAAACCACAAGTGGTAGAAGAGTAGTCAAAAGATGAACAAAAAAACGAGGGCAATAAATCAAAGATGGTAATAGGCTTGGCAGACAGTAATCCAACTCCAGTCACGTGCCACATGCCAACCTTCCATCAGCGATAGACCACGTATATGATGGTGGTCTCAAAAGATTTTAATGAAGATGAAAAACTCCTATTGCCTAGCAACATCATACCATAATCACTACCTTTTCTATGTTTAAATTGATTTAGATAACACAAATAGTTACCATTGTGTTACAGCTGCCTACGGCATTCAATACAGTAACATGCTGTACAGGTTTGTGGCCTAGGAGCCATAGGTTATACCATATCACCTATATGTGTAGTAGGCCGCACCACGTAGGTTGCTGTAAGTACACCCTATGATGTTTGCACACCGATATCACCTAACGATGTATTTCTCAGAACACATTCCATCAGTAAGCAACACATGACTGTATATAAATAATTACTTTAAACCCAACGGCCCTGTGAAAGTTAATTATACAAACTAGGTCATTCTTTCATCTCCAACTAAACCAGAATCAAGAGGCCAGAGGAAAAGTACTCGAGGCACAGAGCACCTTCTTGGCCCCTCTGTTGAGGTGCACTGCCAGAATCCCAACACCAGTTTTACCCGGTAGCTGCTGAAATAACCTGCCACAACTTTAAGATCAGTTTTACCTACCGCCATCACCTACCAATCAGAGCTTGCCAGCTCCCAAAAGCTTCTCTAGTGTCAATGAGCTTCCTTTCAAAACAGTATGTAAGATTTCTCTAATAAAACTCCCAACCTTCTCTTTTCAAGAAATGGTGCTGGAACCATCCACATGCAGAAAAATGACTCCAGACACAGACCTTACACCCTTCACAAAAATCAACTCAAATGGATCTAAATGAAAAACGTAAAATACAAAACTCCTAGAAAATAACATAGGAGAAAACCTAGATGACCCTGAGTATGACGATGGCTTTTTAGAGACAACACCAAAGGCACAATCCATGAAAGAAGCAACTGATCAGCTGGACTTCATTAAAACTGAACATTTCTGCTCTGTGAAAGACATTGTCAAGAGAATGAGAGACAAGTCACACACTGGGAGGAAATGTTTGCAAAGGACACATGTAAAAAAAGGATTGTTATCCAAAATATGCAAAGGACTCCTAAAACTCAACAATAAGAGGACAAATAAGTCAATTTAAAATAGGCAAATTTTTGCCGGGCGCAGTGGGTGGCTCGTGCCTGTAATCCCAGCACTTTGGGAGGCTGAGGCAGGCGGATCATTTGAGGTGGGTGGATCATTTGAGCTCAGGAGTTCGAGAACAGCCTGGTCAACATGGTAAAACCCCGTCTCTACTGAAAACATAAAAACTAGCCAGGCATGGTGGCGGGTGCCTTAATCCCAGCTACTCGGGGGGCTGAGGCAGGAGGCTTGAACCTGGGAGGCAGAGGTTGCCAAGAGCTGAGATCACACCACTGCACTCCAGCTTGGTTGACAGCGCACGACTCCATCTCTAAATTAATAAATGAATAAGGAAATCCTGAAGAGACATCTCATCTGAGAAGATACACCAACAGCAAATAAGCATATGAAAAGATGCTCACGTCATATGTCATTAGAGACATGCAAATTGAAATAATGATATTCCACTACACCCGTATTAGAATGACCAAAATCCAGAACACATTCTGCAAAATAACATGTCTGTAATCTTCCAAAGTGCAAGGTCATGAAAATCAAGGAGACCCAGGAAATGTCCCAGAGGAAAGACTAAAGAAACGTGTTCTCTCAATGAAACAAGTGATGCTGAACGACGTCTCTTTGCTATAAAGGGAGTATTAGGATAATCAGCAAAATCTGAATGGTGCCTAGGAGTTACATGATCACAATATTCAACGTTAATCTTCACACTCTGATCATTGTATTGTGGATATTTTTGAGAATGTCCTTCTTTCTAGGAAAAACTCAAGTATTGGGGAATCAGGTTAGCAACTTATTCTCAAATGGTTTGGGAAAAAGTAATTTGTAATACTCTCCAACTTTTCTGTAAGTTTGTAATTATTGTAAAATAAAAAATGTACTGAGAAGATGGATGTAAACTCTATGGAAGCAGAGACTTTGTTTCCCTCCTAAGAATCCCTAGAAAAGCACCTGACAGTGAGGGCTTCATAAATATCTGATGAATGAATGAATATGGGTTAGGGGCATGACAGCGAATCTGCCCTAGAAATCAAGACAATGTCTAAAGTTAAGAAGCCTAGTAACAGTAAAATATACATAATTATTTTAAAATCTGGAGATAACTACCAAAATAAACAACTTTAAAAAGTGAATTTATCTCTAGGGGACATTCTGGGGTAAGAAGAGGTTGCAAATAAAAAAATTATTTTTCACTGTAGCCCTTCTGTAATATGTGATTGTTTGATCAAGTATTAGCAAATCAAGTATTAGCAAAGTATTATACTTTGATTCTTAAAAATATTAGGCAACTTCAAAGAAAAACACCAAAAACTAACTGAAATATAACTGAAGTACCTTCTCAGAATAATTAAAGGAAAGGGAAATCTATACTTAGAAAAGTAACATCTAATAATTCTGTTTTTTACATGCCAATTCAAGTCACACCTCACATTATCTGTTTTTTTTTTTGTTTTTGTTCACCATAACCTTTTCCTTTTCAAAGATAAGCATAGTTCATTCTAGTACTGACTGTAATAAGCAGGAAACAATTACTGCCCAGCAAGCTGGGACTCCTGAAAGTAATTTTGACGTATCACGCAATGGAAAGCCACGCGATAATTAAACACAATGATGTAATGCCTGGTATTTTTATTCCTCCAATGGAAAAAGAACATAAACGGAAAGAATACACTCCCATCAACAACAGGTTCTACCTTCTGCTGTAATTCTCACCTGAGGATCCCCTACAAGAGGCATATGAGAATCTGGGGCAGAGGCCACATGTGCTGAGGCTGCCACAGGTCAGGCGCTGAGCCAAGCACTTCACGACGGCCCAGTTCAGCAACTCCCAGGGGGAGGGGAACGACACCTCCCCATGTCCCAGAGAAGGAAGCAGCCTGACACCCTCACAGTCTCACATCAGAGTCTATGTCCTTAAACACATTCTACCGGATATATCTGACCTACAAAGGGGTTCAGCCATATACTAAGTAAAATACACTACAAAGAGGACCCCATTTCTGTGAAATAAAAATTTTACAAATACCCTCTGGAAAACTTCGGAAAGAAAGGTATTTTATTTTATTTTATTTATTTTATTTTTTTTTACTTTTTATTTTTGAGCCAGAGTCTCACTCTGTCACCCAAGTTGGAGTGCAGTGGCACAATCTTGGTTCACTGCAACCTCTGCCTCCTGGGTTCAAGTGATTCTCCTGCTGCAGCCTCCTTTGAGGCCAGGAGGTTGAGGCTGCGGTGAGCTGTGATCACACTACTGCAATCAAGCCTGGGCAACAGAGCGAGACCCTGTCTCAAAAAAAAAAAAAAAAAAAAAAAATTCCCAGACGGAGACATGCTAGAACTCCAGGAGCCTTCTAGTCTTCCCCTACCTCCCACTCCATGTACAGATGGGCAGATGCAGGCTCTTGGAAGGTCAAGGCTCCCATCAAGCCAGTGGTGGACTCAGGATTAGAACACATATCTCCTGGCTTCTAGCCCCAAGCTTGTTCTCTCCACACTGTGTTGCCACCCTTACCTTCAATGCAAAAGAGTCTACAGGGTTCACTCCTCCTTTTTACATTCTAGTTTCTCATTTCATCATGTAGCAAATAAGTTCTTGAGTAGCTGGGACTACAGGCACACGCCACCATGACTGGCTAATTTTTGTATTTTTAGCAGAGACGGGGTTTCACCATGTTGGCCAGGCTGGTCTCAAACTGCTAACCTCAGGTGATCCACCTGTGTCGGTCTCCCAGAGTGCTGGGATTACAGGCATGAGTCACCGTGCCCGGCCTTTTATTTTATTTTATTTTATTTTATTTGTTTTCTGAGACAGAGTCTTACTCTGTCACCCAGGCTGGAGTGCAATGACACAATCTTGGCTCACTGCAACCTCCACCTCCCAGTTCAAGCCATTCTCCGGCCTCAGTCTCCAGAGTAGCTGGGACTACAGGCATGCACAACCACACCCGGCTAATTTTTGTAGTTTTAGTAGAGATGGGTTTTCACTATATTGGCCAGGCTGCTCTTGAAATGCCAGCCTCAAGTGATCTGCCAGCCTTGACCTCCCAAAGTGCTGGGATTACAGGTGTGAGCCACTGCACCTGGTCCCAACTCTACAATTTTAAAAAGTAGGCAGTGAGATGACAGGTTTTTACAATTTGGGCTATTGATAGCAGCAAAAGGCAGTCAAATGCCTAGGGAGATAGGGGTGGGTCCCTGGTGAAACCCAATTTTCAAGCAGAAACCAGTTTAAAGCTCAGCTACAAGTCTCGGGTAATATACACACTGGATTGAGAAACAGTTTTCCTGTTTGGCATTTTTTCCTCTGAGTGATCTCTACCTCCTACTTATTTCATACACACCTACCCTTTCCTAGTTGGTTTTCTACACTGTCATACCCACCTTTGAGTGGTGTGTTTGGTTTAACCTTTTTTGTATAGTCACTAACCAATCAGCATACACTCTCCATTCTGAGTCCATAAAAAGTTCCAGCCTGGCCACACTGAGACAGAAACCACCTGTCCAAGAAGAATGAGGTTACACTGAGAGCTGTTCCATCGCTCCATAAAATTCTCCTCTGCCCATCCTCACTCTTCTAACTGGCAGCATAACCTTATTCTTCTTGGACACAGGACAAGAGCTTGGGAACCGCCAAATGCAGATACAATCTATAGCACAGGTGGGCCGAGTGGGTAGGGAGCCTCCAGCGGCCAGGCCCAGGGCTGAGCAAGGCCCAGGTCGGGGACAGGGTGGGCACTGCCAGCCATGAAGGACTCTCTGGTTGGCAGAGTGGCTGAGAAAAATCCTTTGTATCCTTCCTTCTCTATGATGAGCAACATTAACAAAGTAATTGAAAATAATTTGAAGTACAGGGAATATTTTAGTTGGCTAAAGCTTTAAAGTAGTTGTGGTTTACTACAGATGCACATGAAATATTACACCCACAGGTATCAGTAAGTCCTCACTTGACTCATCAATAGGTTCTTGGAAACCATGGATTTAAGGGAAACAAAGTACAGGAGGCCCTCAAATTAAGTTGCTTTGTTCAAGGTTGCTTCGTTTCACTTTGTTTCACTGAAGTCAGTTTCCAAGAACCTATCCAAGACATGAAGTGAGGCCTTCCTAGACACACATCCAGCATAGGAGTGAAATGGTGGAGGAACCACCACAGAGGGTGAGCCAGGCATCAACGGGGCTGACACATTTCACCCTCACCCAGCAATTCCAATTCATAAAATATCTTGAAGACTGGAATTAAAAACTATGTATTTCTGCCCTCATAAGCAAGTCTTCCCTATTTTTACGCATCCTGTTGCCTAAGTGAAAAATCAATCATAAATACATATGTACACTCTGAGGACAGACAATGATTACTGGTCAATGGCTAGGCTGGAAAAAAATCAGTCCTGCACATGAACAGGTGCCTGTTACATTCTTTACATGACAGTAAAATTTCTAAGTATGAAATGCAGGACACGTGATCTCTTTCAGCATCTACATCACAGATTGGTTACACTAAATTAAGAAAAGAGAGAGAATTACCATAGCCCTTCTAGACAACCTTTCTAATCTTTAAAAAGCTAAGAATACTTTTTTCATGCTGCCTATGAAATAAACCACATTAGCAGAACTCACCCGGTGCTGTGGCTGTTGGCCTGAGGTCACCGACAATACCCCTGCGCCATGTATGCTGCAGAGATTGTGCCAGAAAATTTAAACCATGTGAATCTGATAGAAAGAATAAATTTCAGAATTAAAGCATGAAATAAAACCCCAAATAAAAATGTGAACTTGTTAGTACACTACTTCTGCTCTTGCTTTTGCTCTGAGGTTACAGGACACCTGACTAAGGGACACAAGGCGAGGGGACTAAAAACCGGATGTGGACAGAAATGTCAGAAATTGTTTCCACAGTCCGTGACTAGCTCTTATATTTTCATGCTAAGGGTTATTTGTGATAAATAGCTCTTTTTAAAAGTATCTAAAAGTCTAAATACTCAAAATCTTGTTTTGTTAGTATCTCTAAATTACAAACATTTGGACTTCTAACAACATAACTCAATGTTAATAAGAAATTGAGGGCAATTTTTTTCCTGGTCTAATAAACACAAACTGTGGCACTTTAGGACCTTAAAATCTGTCATAGCCTCATCAGGATTAAACTTTAAATATTAAACAGAGTCCAAGTCTTTGTCTCCATGTGGGGAAAAGTCTGTACAACTTATATCTATCACTAAGATTACTAATAAAACAATGTAAGGGAAATTGATATGATGAGAATCTACTCACCTTCCATTCCTTGAACATCTTTTCCTTGCAAAAACATTGGCCAGAGTGTAAGTGCTGGATTGAGTTTATTGAAGGAGGGTGCTGATTTTATATTCAATCTTGGTTTTTCTAAATATTGAAGGTTTTTATTCTTCGTAGGTGATATATAACAAGCATAGTTCTTTGCAACAAGATCATCATTAACACAAACCTGTAAAATTTTAAACATTTTGTGAATAAGACAAATACAGTCAAGCAATTTTAAAGGAAATATTCCAGACTTAACCCCAAAGTTCTATCTTCAGAGAAATTATTTTATAGAACATAATCTGATAGAAACAGATTTGACTCCTGCTCTGGTAAACCAATTACTTCCCACCAATCCTGATGAAGAAAAACAGAAAGCATCTGTGTGAAACACAAGAGACGTCTTCTTGGACATAAGCACTGTAGTGCTAAAACTACCTGACCAGGCAAAAACCTGGTGGGAGGACAGAGACAGAACACGAACCATAAAAGGAAAACCTGTTACACTGGATTTGCTCAGAATTTTAAATTTCTGCTCTTCAAGAGAATAAAGAGATGAGGCAAAATTATTTTAAAATCAAGTATCCAGATGACATGTATCCAGAATATATAAGGAACTCACAAAACTCAATAAAACGAAAACAACACAATTAAAGTATGTGCAAACAATCTGAATGTCTGCTTCATCAAATTCTGAAGATTACAAATAAGCATTTAAAACCATCATTAGTCATTAGGGAAATGCAAATTTAAACCACAATGAGGTGCCACTGCACACTTGGCAGAATGTTTACACAAGTGACATGGAGGAACTGGAATTCTCATTGCTGAGGCGAAGGTAAAATAGTCTACCACTTTGGAAAACAATATGGCAGTTTCTTAACACCTACAATATGATCCAAAAGTTTGACTCCTAGGTAATGTTCAAGAGAAATGAAAGCACAGGTCCACAGAAGACTTGTACATGAATATCTATAAGGGCCCTATGGCCACAACCCAAATATCCATCAACGAGTTAATGGGTAAATACACTATAGTATATCCACACAATGGAAGAGGACTTGGCAACAAAAGGAACACATATGGATGCATCTTAAAATAATTTTGCCAAATGAAAGAAGCCAGACCAAAAAACAAAACACCCTGGGACATATCCTGGTGCCACCTTCGGGAGCTGGTAAAGGATTGCTGGCCTACATGCTTTTCCTCTGGCAGTTATGATCTCATGCATCCACTATAAGCTCTCTCGGCTAAGCACGAACCTCCCTGCCTGCTGCACTTTAAAGTAAGACCAACATGGAGAAACCCCATCTCTACTAAAAATACAAAATTATCCGGGCGTGGTGGCACATGCCTGTAATCCCGGCTACTTGGGAAGGCTGAGGCTGGAGAACTGCTTGAACCCAGGAGGCAGAGGTTGCGGTGAGCTGAGATCATGCCATTGCACTCCAGCCTGGGCCACCAGAGCAAAATTCCGTCTCCAAAAAAAAAAAAAAGAAAAAAGAAAAAAAAGACTCATTATCAGCATACAACCTACATGGTTAGAAAGAGACCTACTTTTGAAAAGCAAGAAGAAAGCAAGTTTATACAGAATTTATTTAAAAAAAAGATGTCTTGGCCGGGCGCGGTGGCTCAAGCCTGTAATCCCAGCACTTTGGGAGGCCGAGACGGGCGGATCACGAGGTCAGGAGATCGAGACCATCCT
>NW_012105142.1:867000-873972 GCF_000951045.1 Mandrillus leucophaeus
AAAAAAAAAAAAAAAAGATGTCTTATAAGACTGGTCCTTACAGGATAGGTCTCTTAAGTATGAAATTTTTTTAAAAAAATGATTGGTTCTGTAGCCAATATTTTGGTGGGGTTTTTTTTGTTTGTTTTTGAGACAGGGTCTTACTCTGTCACACAGACTGGAATGCAGTGCTGTCATCTTGGCTCACTGCATTCTCTGCCTCCCAGGCGCAAGCAATCCTCCCACTTCAGCCTTCCAAGTAGCTAGGACTACAGGTGCAAGCCATCACACCTAGCTAATTTTTGTATTTTTTGTAGAGACAAGGTTTTACCATGTTGCCCAGGACGGTCTCAAACTCCAGAGCTCAAGCAAGCCACCCACATCAGCCTCCCAAAGTGCTGGGATTAAACAGGTGTAAGCCAAACCTTTGGGCGATTTTGGTATTTTTACTAAGTTACAAAATAAGTAATGAAAAGTCATAGGTAAAATGAACCAGGATGTGGGGAATCCAAAATGCAATATAAGCAGTAACAAATGAACCCCATTACAAAAGAATAACATAATCACACTGAAGAAGGTGCGAAAGAGAAAAAACAACCTAAGTAACTTTGGCAGTCAGTATTTTGGCTGCATAATGTGAAGGCTGAATACAAATTTTGTTTTCACAGGAGTGTGGGTTAGCAATCCTGAAATTACTTAATGTAAATACATGGATGAGTCAAATACGTACACTGCAGCCAAAGAGAGTAGGTTTCTCACTGTTGGAGAAGGGGGTTAAGAATAAGGGGTCAGGCATGGTGGTGTGTGCTTATAGTCCCACCTACTTGAGAGGGTGTGGCTGGAGGATCACTTGAGCCCAGGAATTCCAGGCCAGCCTGAACAACATAGCAAGACCCTGTCTCAAAAAAATAAATGAATAAATAAGGAAAGGAGAGAGTTAGAATGAACCCTATGGTACTGGATTCAAATCAGAAGTATCAAAGCTCTTAATATGTGTACAGATGGATATAGAAATATAGATTTGTGTGTGCATGGGAATAAGTACATACATACATTTCATAATATTTTCTGCTGAGAGGACCTATGATCATGACACTCCAGTTGGAACAAGCACACCAAGGCGGGCGGATCACAAGGTCAGGAGATCGAGACCATCCTGGCTAACACGATGAAACCCTATCTCTACTAAATATACAAAAAATTAGCCAGGCGTGGTGGCAGGCACCTGTAGTCCTAGCTACTCAGGAGGCTGAGGCAGGAGAATGGCATGAACCCAGAAGGCGGAGCTTGCAGTGAGCAGAGATCACGCCAGTACACTCCAGCTTGAGTGATTCCATCTCAAAAAAAAAAAAAAAAAAAAAAAAAAAAGAAGTAGCTGATTCTAGGGCTAGGGCTGGCAAATAACAAAATGATAAACATTGTGGCACAGAGAGTAAAGAGGGTTCCAGTAATGATGGGGCACACTGAAAGTATACAAAAGCCCCTTTGAAGGAGCATCTAATGGCCAGAATCCAATGCAGTGTGAGCAAGGCAATAATGATAGTCATAGATTAGAACTCCCCAAATAAAATACATTTCCAAAAGTCCATATTAATGCAAATTATCGAATAATTAATATACGGGGGAGGAGGGAGGGTTCTTTGGTATAAAATTCCAATTAAAAATGCAGAAGGGGGCCAGGCGTGGTGGCTCACGCCTGTAATCCCAGCACTTTGGGAGGCCGAGGCGGGTGGATCACCTAAGGTCAAGAGTTCGAGACCAGCCTGGCCAACATAGTAAAACCCCACCTCTACTAAAAATACAAAAAATTAGCCAGGTGTGGTGGTGGGCACCTGTTATCCCAGCTACTCTGGAGGTTGAGGTAGGAGAATTGCTTGAACCTGGGAGGCGGAGGCTGCAGAGAGCCAAGATTGCACCATTGCACTCCAGCCTGGGCAACAAGAACGAAACTCTGTCTAAAAAAAAAAAATGCAGAAGGGGGCCAGGCGTGATGGCTAACGCCTGTAATCCCAGCACTTTGAGAGGCTGAGGCGGGCAGATCACTTGAGGTCAGGAGTCTGAGACCAGCCTGGCCAACTTGGTAAAACCCCGTCTCTACTTAAAACATAAAAATTAGCTGTGTGTGGTGGCGTGTGCCTGTAATCCCAGCTACTCAGGAGACTGAGGCAGGAGAATCACTTGAACCCGGGAAGTAGAGGTTGCAGTGAGCTGAGATTGCACCACTGCACTCCAGCCTGGGCGACAGCGCGAGACTCCATCTCAAAAACAATAAATAAATAAATAAATAATAAAAATTAAAAATGTAGAAGGGGCTGGGCGTGGTGGCTCACACCTGTGATCCCAGCACTTTGGGAGGATAAGGCGAGAAGACTGCCTGTTGAGACCAGCCTGGGCAACATAATGAAATCCCGTCTCCACAAAAAATTACATGGGCGTGGTGGTGCACACCTGTAGTCTCAACTACTTGTGAAGTTCAGGAAGGAGGATCCCTTGGGCCCAGGAGGTTGAGGCTGCAGCAAGCTACAATTGTGCTACTGTACTCCAACCTAGGAGACAGAGAGAGACAGACAGGAGGGGAGGGGAGAGGAGAAAAATGTAGAGGGAAAGATGAAACACGTATACACCACAGTAATATCTTTCTCGGCCAAGAATCATTGATGGAATGGTTATCTGCAGCCTCAAAGTAGGCCCCCACAAGATACTTACTAATTTCAAAAGGATAAAATAACACCTCTGTACAGGAAAAACCTGGCAAACACCACAGTAACCAGGTGATCAACATCCATATCACAAAATGTGGTACATATACACCATGGAATACTATGCAGCCATAAAAGGGAACAAGATTGTGCCCTTTGCAAGGACATGGATGGAGCTAGAAGCCATTATCCTCAGCAAACTAATGCAGGAACAGAAAAACAAACACTGTACGTTCTCACTTATAAGTGGGAGCTGAATGATGAGAACACATAGACACTGGGAGGAACAACACCCACTGGGGCCTGTCAGGGGGTAGGGAGGGGGGAGGGAGAGCATCAGGGAAGAATAGCTAATGGATGCTGGGCTTAATACCTAGGTCACGGGATGATCTGTGCAGCAAACCACCATGGAACACATTTACCTATGTAACAAACTTGCACGTCCTGCACATGTACCCTGAACTTAAAAGTTGAAGGGAAAAAACCATTCACATCACTAGTAATTAGACATACTGATGTCATAAACCCCTGCTGGGATGCACTGAGAAGGGCACAGTACCACTTCTGTGGTCTTCTTGCCAAAAATGCACAGCCTTAATACAATGATGAAAAATATCAGGCAAACCAAATTGAGGAACATTCTACAAAACCACTGGCCACTGCTCTTCCAAAGCAGTCAATGCCATGAGAGGCATGGAAGTACTGAGGAGCTGTCACAGGCCAGAGGAGGGGAAGGAGACATGACAAACAGGTGCAGTGGCGGGGGGGCGCGCGGTGCTGGAGCAGATCCTAGATGAGAGAAAGGAAATCAGCGGGAAAACTGGCAACATTCATCTGTCTGCAGGTTTTCAGTGGTATTTTATCAATGTTACTTTTCTGGTTTTAAAAACTGTACTGTGGTTTTGTGCTATGTTAACATCAGGACAACCTGGGCAAAGCATTTCCCAAAATGTCTGCACTATTTCTGCATCTCTTCTGTAAGTCTAAAACTATTTCAAAATACAATTTTTAAAAAATCCATGGTTAAGGTACCCTCCAGGGGCTCTGAGCAGTCCTGGATGTGCCCCTTCTATCCACTTCTGCCCAGTGCTGAGCTATGCCCTGAGCCATCCTTCAGAGAGGGCAGAGGCCAAAATGCTAGCAGCTGGCACCTGGCAGAGGTAGGGGCTGCTCACATGTGATGTCCACTTTCTTTCTGCTTGTGATCTTAATTCTTTACAGTAAGCACATGTTACATACAGTGAGAATGTCTAGGGGGAAAGGCAGTGAACTAATGCTACAGCAAATTAGCATATTTATAAAAATCATGTTCCCTGAGAAGAAAACAACATTTCATGCTCATCACCATAGGAAAAATTTCTTGGCCATTTTAAAATAAAATGCCAAAGTCATTTTTTAAAGTAATCAAAAGAAGAAAATACAGACCTAGCTAACTTCAGGTCTAAGGTAGACCTTAAGAGATTAAGATAATTTCTATGCTGTATGAACTACAGTGTTTTTCTTGGCATTTATTCTGTTTTATTAAAGTAAAATTTAAAATTATGATGAAATATTTTAAAAATACAATTCTTTCACTTACCTTTTCATCTTTTATAGTTACATAAAGGTAAACCTCAAATGTATCTTCTTCCACAGCACATAATCTGGCTTCCACCTGGGTAGTTGCTAAACAGCATAAATGAAAACACAAATTAGCTGATGTTAAAAGTATATTTGAAACAATCATGACTATTTCTCACCTAGTAACCTCTGCTAACCACTTAAGAGTGCCCAAATGGCTTCCTTGGGCAGGACCAGGGGGAGCATGTTAGGAAAAAGCACTCCTGATTGTGGAGTGGATCACGAGTCCTGTCCCTGTCAACAGGTTCCTGTGCCACCCTGTGAATACCTCCTCAAGCATAGCTCCTGGTATTCTCTTCTCCTCCACTCCTCCCAAACCCAGATTTCCAGTGCCAGGCCTTCATCTGAGGTCCGTTCTACCCTGCAAAGCCCCACAGAGTGCAGCACCCAGCTACTCCCTTAGATACTCAAAACCCCACAGCAGCAGCATCACTGCCACCTACCGGGCGCTGTGCTAAGTCCTTTAGAAACCTTCTTTCGCTGAGTTCTTACCACTACCTTTAAGGTAAGTACAGTGGTCACATCACAGGTGAGGAGACCAGGCTCAGAGGCTAAGTCACTTGCCTGAGCCACTGAGGACTAGATGGCCGGCCTCCTCCAGACTCACATTCTCATCTCCCAGCAGCCCCCGTGGCTCACAGGGCCAAAACTCCAGTCCCAGTGACCTCCCAGCCTCCCACTGCTCCCAGGTCAAAGGATCTGGCTCCTCCTCTACCCAGACAACGGCACAGCACAGGAGAGGGGCCAGGACCCAACGAGGTACCAGGCAGCACCCCAGGCATTTCCCACCCACCAACCCTCTCACTGAAACCAGGTATCTGACTGCCAGGGGTCATGACAGATCCCACAAAATACACTGTTTATAGTCACTGATATAAAATAAAAAGAACAGCTGAAGACATTTTATTCATCTTAAATTAGCAGTAATGAATATTACACAATAAATATCCATTTACTATCTCTTGCTCACTAAAAATGCTAGATTTTTCATCAATTACTGGTCCAATAAAATCCATATGAATTTATTTTGCAGCGCCGCAGCTTTTATGCAAACAAAGAGGCAAGCATTATTACTGTGTAAGGGTTCCCTTGTACAAACAGCCCCCTGCTGATCTTAGCTGTCAATTACTGACATCCACAGCCACTAGGGGTGCAGAGTTACTGTGGCACTTGAGCTGGGAGAAGCCCCAGGTAGCTTAGGGAACTCCTCTCAGGAGGGCTGTTTGGCCAACAGGGGCATCTCCAACCCCCTCCAGCAGCAGAAGCTGAGGCCTCTGTGGGTGTCACTTCCAGGCAGGCTGCAGTGATCAGGCACTGGCTTACCTTTGAGAAGGTTCTGAAAGTACTGAATAGCTGCACTGTCCCACTTCTTGGCAGGTCTGGAACAGCGAACAGATGCAACTTTATTACATAAAAATCTGAGGCTAGCATACCAACAGCATTTTGTAAACTATACACTGGACGTTTCTCACACTACATATGGAACATGTGATGCAGATGATGGGGCGCCTGGCGCTGGCCCTGCTCTAGGGGTGAGGATCCCACCATATCCTGCAACACGCTCTTCTCAACACTGTCAGCTGCACCGGTGCAGACTCAAAGCACAGAGGTGCCACTGAGAATGACCTGTGCTCACCACCGCACTGTCTGTCACGACACCACCATCCCTAGACAAATCAGTCTCCCCAGCCAGAACACAAGCTCCTGGGACAGGGATCCTAAGTGTGCAGCGTCTAGCACAGTCTGGCACAGAGAGGGCACAACACATGCTGGTACACCAACACCCTCACAGGCAGTCGTGGGACAGCCAGATACTATCTTTGTTTCATTTTCATTTTTTGAGACAGGGTCTCTCTCTGTTACCCAGGTTGGAGTGCAGTGGCATGAACACAGCTCACTGCAGCCTTGAACTCCTGGGTTCAAGGGATCCTCTCATCTCATCCTCCCGAGTAGCGAGGACTACAGGTGTGCCACACCACACCCAGCGATTTTAAAAAAATTTTTTTATAGAGAGAGGGTCTAGCTATGTTGCCCAGGCTGGTCTCAAACTCCTGGGCTCAAGTGATCCTCCTGCCTTGGCCTCCCAAAGTGCTGGGATTACAGGCATGAGCTAATGCAGTGGGTCTCAGCTACTATAAAACTACTGTTCCTCACTCTGCTGACCCTAGCGCCCTCTCACTGGCTCCCATCTTACCCTATCATCTTGTCCTTTCTACATCTTTCTTAGGCTTTGCAAAGAAAATTGTAGGAAAAGCTGTAGGAAGTGGGGAAAGAGGAGAAACTTGGAAGCAAGGAAAAAAATAAAATGTAAAGTCAGAATGACGTTTTATGTTTCTTCTGATTTTATGTACCAGAGATGCCACCACCATCCTCCAAGAACTGTTTTAAAGATCAAATGAGATAATGTACATAGAACACTTAGCCCAGTGCCTGGATATAATCATTACTCAAAAATGTTGGTTATTTTTATTCTTATAAGAATGATATTAAGCAATTCAAGGAATTACAAAGGATTTATAAAAGGCAGTAAAGGCAGTGGTTCTAAAACCTTGTTACACACAAGGAATTACCTAATAATGAGCTTTTTTAAAAAAGCAAAATGTAGTATATTAGTAATAATGACAAGGCAAACAACCCAAGAGAAAACCCAATCTAACACATGAACAGGCAAATC
>NW_012105142.1:875817-881102 GCF_000951045.1 Mandrillus leucophaeus
CCTCTCACACACACAGAATAACCCCATCAGCCAGTCTCTCCCTCTCACACACACAGAATAACCCCATCAGCCAGTCTCTCCCTCTCACACACACACAATAATCACATGAAGACATAACCAGCTTTGCAAGTCAGAAAAATACAAATTAAATCAAAATACCATTTTCACTGAGCAAACAAGCAGAAATTAGAAAGCCTAACGATATTCAATATTGTGTGGGAGTAACAGTGCTTTCCGTACCCCAATGATGACAGTATAAATTGCTAGTCTTTTTGAAGGGGAATTTGACAACATCTATAAAACTGCAATACACATGTTAAAAGGGTGTTCTGGATAAAGCACAAACACAAAGGTATCAGATGTCAAAGAAGGTCACCAAACCCAGTAGGCCCTTCCCTGAGGGCATCCTAGGGTGCGTGGGGAAGGGCCCAGAAGCCCACATTTGTTCCCAGAAGGGCCCGTGCAGAGGGGCAAGAAAGAGAGGACCGATTGCCTCTGAGGGGAGCTGGGCTGCACACACAGGGGCCCAATCATGCCTGGAGGGTGGGCAGTGGGCCGCTCTGACAGACAGCAGTACAGGGGGCAGGGGCTGCTGAGTGCAGGAAATCCCACTCCCAGAGCCTTTTGTGAGCAGTGGGGTGGACTGGCTGGAGGGCGGCGTGGTAGGGCGCACTGGCCTCAGCAGGGACTTATCCTCACATCAGTGTAGACACCACACCAGCCACAAGAGTGATGCACTCACCACCACCAGGAAACTGTGGGTGCTGGGGGCTGGGGTGAGTGGAGAATGGGAAGGTCACCAAACAGCCCATGAAGGCAGTTTCTGAGTTCAGAATACACAATGCAACGTGGCATGCCAGTGGAGTCGGAACTGGGCTGTTCCCTGTGGCTTTTCCTGTCATAATGCTGTCGTCCCGGAAGCGGAGGAGAAGAGGAGCACCGGGTGGAAGGATGGGGCTGATGTCTCTACAGACCACAGGAGGCAGAAGTCAGGCTACTCGGTAGTGCTCATTCAAGACAGCAGACATGGCGCCTGCACCTGAGAGGGAAGTGCCCAGGGCAGGGATCTGTCCTGTACAAACACTAGCAATGCAGTCAAACTCTAGAAAAAGGGAGCAAAGATGGGGTGCGAGGCACACGTATATATACGCCTCTAGGTCTGTGTATTTTATACGGATTTATCTGTATTCTTTTTTCTTTCTCACTCTGTCACCCAGGCTGGAGTACAGTGGTGCGATCTTGAATCACTGCAACCTCTGCCTCCTGGGTTCAAGCGATTCTCCTGCCTTGGTCTCCCGAGCAGCTGGGATTACAGGCGCGCACCACTGCGCCTGGCTAATTTTTGTATTTTCAGTAGAGATGGGTTTCACCATGTTGGCCAGGCTGGTCTCGAACTCCTGACCTCAAGTGATCCGCCCGCCTCAGCCTCCCCAAAGTGCTGGGATTACAGGCATGAGCCACCAGTCCTGGCCAGATTCATCCATATTCTTACGGGACTGTACTGTGCAAATGGTTTGGAAACAACCTAGTGGCTACCCAGAGGGGAATCATTAAATACAGCAAGTATGTCAACCACATCCACCCAGGAAAAAGACTAAAAGTAGAAAGAAGAGATATGTATGTTGACAAAGAGTTTCAACATACTTTTTTTTTTTGAGATGGAGTTTCACTCCTGTTGCCTAGGCTGGAATGCAGTGGTGTGATTTTGGCTCACTGCAACCTTCACCTCCTGGGTTCAAGCAATTCTCCTGCCTCAGCCTCCTGAGAAGCTGGGATTACAGATGCCCATCACCACGCCAGGCTAATTTTGTATTTTTAGTAGAGACGGGGTTTTGCCATGTTGGTCAGGCTGGTCTTGAACTCCTGACCTCAGGTGATTCCCATGCCTTGGCCTCTCAAAGTGCTGGAATTACAGGTGTAAGCCACCGCAACTGGCCTCAACATACGTTCTTAATTCTGTAAATAAGACAGTATGTTCTAATTTTTGTTAAAAGCTCCACACAGGGTAAGTGTGTGTAAAAGCACTGACAAAGGCCCACAAGTTCAGAGCTGGAAAAGATTACAGAGGCCTCCCAGGAGGAAGGATGTGGGCCTGGAGAAAACTGCAATGGACTCTTTTATAACGCTCCATGGGCCCAGCACAGTGGTTCGTGCCTGGAATCCCAGCACTTTGGGAGGCCAAGGTGGGAGGATCACTTAAGCCCAGAAGTTTGAAACCAGCCTGGGCAAGATAGTGAGACCCTATCTCAAAAAAAGAAAGCAAGAAGGGAGGGAGGTAGAACAGGGGAGGGGAGGGGGAAAGAGGGGAGGGGAGTTAGCTGGGTATGGTGATGTGTGCCTGTAGTCCCAGCTATTTGGGAGGCTGAGGTGGGAGGATTGCTGGAACCCAGGAGGGTGAAGCTGCAATGAGCCATGATCATGCAACTGCACTACAGCCCAGGCAACAGGGTGAGACCCTGTCTCAAAAAGTGTGTGTGTGTGTGTGTGTGTGTGTGTGTGTATGTATGTGTGTGTATACACATATGTATAATGTTCCATGATCCTATGTTTTATGAATATTTTTCTTTACAGTTAATTTATTACTTTTTATAAGTTTGAAACAAAGGCAAGAAGCACAGAGCTCAGGCCCTGCTCCAAACCCTCTCAACCACAGCCAGGTCAGACAAACACTGACTCAGAAGCCCCTCCTGAAGAACAGAGACCTCCTGCTCAGCACTTCTACAGAGGAACTGGCTTCATAGAAACATCGTGCACTTGATAGAAGGCTTTTACTAATGATTCGAAGGACTTAAGAAGCTGTACTTACACAATGTCAGTACTGTCTCGGCAGAAGTCAATGTGTAATGTGACAGGCTTTGTGCAGTACAGGCTGAATTTTTTTGCTCTATAGGGAAGCTGCATAAACGATTCTACTACAACTCGGATGCTAAAAAGTGAAACAGAAACAGCTCCATTACATAGAAAATTACATACAACATATTACATTACAGTGTACCTATTTTATTAATATACTTAATGTAAAACAAAACACACAAACAACAATTCTTTCTGTTTCTAATATAGCCACCAACAGTGCTTGGAGACATTTGGTCGAGAGGGAAAAACTGTTTCTTGGGAGATTGAAAAAAAATCATACTCTTTTGATACATAAAGCATGGATATGGTACATAGATAGTATATCAGTGAAACTGACATTTCATGATCTAGGAGTAAGAGTTTAGGAAAAAAATGTCTTAAGAAAGCTTCTGGCCAGGCACGGTGGCTCATGCCTGTAATCCCAGCCCTTTGGCAGGCTGAGTTGGGCAGATCACCTGAGGTCAGGAGTTCAAGATCAGCCTGGCCAACATGGTGAAACCCCATCTCCACTAAAACTACAAAAAATTAGGCGGGCATGGTGGTATGCTCCTATAATCCCAGCTACTCAAGAGGCTGGGGCAGGAGAATCACTTGAACCTGGGAGGCAGAGTTTGCAGTGAGCTGAGATCCTGCCATTGCACTCCAGCTTGGGCAACAAAAGTGAAACTCTGTCTCAAACAAACAAGGTCTAATAAGGCTCCTTAGGTGGACAAATACTGGATACTAATGAATATACCTGTAAAGCAAATTCTATTCAAGATTTTCTAAATATCAATCTCAATATATGACCAAAATTACCTTAAAAGTTTCTGTAAATGAACAGACGTTTTAATAATTAGTATTTGTCAACTTTGCACTAAAGAGCTGCAGGACTGAGATTTTTAAATAGTAAGTTCGGCAATTTAATTTCCATTTTTCTTCAGCAAACGACAGAGCATTTTATTTTTACATTTTTTTTCTTTGTAGAGTCCGGGTCTCACTATGCTACCCAGGCTGGTCTTGAACTCCTGGCCTCAAGTGATCCTCCTGCCTTGGCCTTCCAAAGTGCTGGGATTACAGGTATGAGCCACCACTCCTGGCCAAAAAACCACTTCAACATACTATTTCCACATGAACTGGCCTTCTTTCCAGGGTTCCTATTATGTCCTGTCTGGGCAGCCTGGCCATCTTGTGTCTCAGACAGGTTAGGGAAAGGTAGCTGCATCCATGGCCCCCTGAAGTCTCCTCAAGCTCTATTCAACCATACGATTTTCTCACCCAAAACAAACTAAATGTAAAACACCAAATGCAAAAAGAAAAGCTCCCCAAACAGTTAAACACAATAATTGTTTTTGCAGTGATTATGGTCGTATGAGATGCAGGATCATAAGCTCGAATGGTACCTACTCTTACATTAAGTACTGTAAATTCCCAATGTCTGACAAGCATGTCTGCCATGAAATTCTTCTATTCAACAGACACCTCCTGGCTGGGCGCAGTGGCTTACGCCTGTAATCCCAGCATTTTGGGAGGATGAGGCAGGTGGATAACCTGAGGTTAGGAGTTCAAGACCAGTCTGGCCAACATGGCGAAACCCCATCTCTACTAAAAATACAAAAATTAGCTGGACGTGGTGGCACGCGACTGTAGTCCCAGCTACTTGGGAGACTGAGGCAGGAGAATCACTTGAACTGGGAGGCAGATTGCAGTGAGCCGAGATCACACCAATGCACCCCAGCCTGGGGGACAGAGTGAAACTCTGTCTCAAAAAAACAAAACAAAAAAAACAGACACCTCTTATCGCAATCAAGTCTATTTGGTATTGCTCTTTCTCAGTGAAATCAGAATTCTCATATTTATTAAACTGACATCCTCTTACTTTGGGCTGGGAAACTATGGAAAAATCATCAGAAAACACCAAGACTGACTTGTTGCTGGTGTTTTCTAATGAACTATGAAGTGTGGTCCCAGAAGCAGTGAAGGCTGCACAGCGCCATCTAGGCACCAGCTCATTCTGAGCTATTTCCCAATCCCACTGATGGTCACACCCTCCCTCTCTTAAGCAGGACAACCAGGAACACCTACGTGAGTACAAGCTCTGCTCTCTGCAACCCTGAGACTATGCCAGCAACACCTCTTCTGTGGAGAGAGGCATTTCTCTCTACCTCTTGGAAATGTCTTTCTTGCAGCCAAGCCTAAAGGGCATAAGGAAACTGAATACAGGCAGGAGAGCAGCCAGCAAGCAGCATCCAGGAAATGCAGAGAGCAGCCAAGAGATGCAGAGAGCACCCAAGAGATGCAGACAGTATCCCAGGGGGTGCAGAGAGTACCCAAGAGGTGCAGAGAGAACCCAGGAGGTGCAGAGAGAACCCCAGGAGGTGCAGAGAGCACCCAGGAGACGCAGAGAGCACCCAGGAGACGCAGAGAGCAGCCAGGAGATGCAGAGAGCA
>NW_012105142.1:881620-889452 GCF_000951045.1 Mandrillus leucophaeus
GCAGAGAGCAGCCAGGAGACGCAGAGAGCACCCAGGAGATGCAGAGAGCACCCAGGAGATGCAGAGAGCAGCCAGGAGATGCAGAGATCACCACCTGAACCTGCCTGCCCTGCCAGGACAGACAGTGGCAGAGGGCCAGAGCCACCTGAGCCTTCATCCTGCCCACCTGCTTTGCCAGTCAGTGGGTGCAGACCTGAAACCCACAAAGCTCCCCTTCTTGAAGTTAAAGAACTCCAGTTTTGTCTTTTCTCAATGGTAGTGACCTCTAGCCCCATACTTTAAAATGGACATTCTCCTTTGAAACTGATATTTGTCTCTGAAAAGAGTGTAAGGTATACATACTTTTTGGATTTGACTGGAATGTTCTTGGCAAAGTCCACAAGGAAACATTCTGCCAGGTACTGGTCTGCAGAAGACATAATTGATTTGACAATGGCCCTGCACCAGCACTTTAGTTCCTCACAATAGACCACACACACCTGCAAAATAAACAGAGTTATTTTTATTTATTTATTTTTTTGAGACAGAGAATCACTCTGTCACCCAGGCTGGAGTGCAGTGGCACAATCTCAGCTCACTGCAACCTCCACCTCCCAGGTTCAAGCAATTCTCTTGCCTCAGCCTCCCAAGTAGCTGGGATTACAGGCGCCCACCACCATGCCTGGCTAATTTTTGTATTTTAGTAGAGACAGGGTTTCACCATGTTGGATAGGCTGGTCTCAAACTCCTGACCTCGTGATCCGCCCGCCTCAGCCTCCCAAAGTGCTGGGATTACAGGCGTGAGCCACCGCACCCAGCCAACAGAAAGGTTTTTTCAGATCAGTGTTAACATCTCATCAAAGAACAAGAGCGCTAAAAGGTACTCTTAAAACCATCCCAGTCAACATTCTCCCTTACAGCAGAGGAAAGAGATGCCAGGAGGCCAGGCCTATCCAAGCTGAGTTCCTCTGCCCATAAGAAAACCTCAGGAACACAGGCCGCCTGGGTACTAGGTCACTGTTTTTCTTACTACAATCATTTTCACTCCTTAACTGAGGACAATTTTTAGAAAGTAAAGTAAGAAAAATGCATTCCTTTACCTTCTTAAATCAGGAAATAATGCTTAGGAATGATTGTCAATAATGTGTCTGCCCAACAGGAAGCTGCCACCAGACTCATCCTTCCACTCCCTTACCCATGACTCTTTTTTTTTTTTTTTTTGAGATGTTGTTTTGCACTTGTTGCCCAGGCTGGAGTGCAATGGTGCAATCTTGGCTCACTGCAACCTCCGCCTCCCAGGTTCAAGCGATTCTCCTGTCTCAGCCTCCCAAGTAGCTGGGATTACAGGTGCGTGTCACCAGGCCCAGAAAATTTTTGTATTTTTTTTTTAGTAGAGACGGGGTTTCATCATATTGGTCAGGATGATCTCGCACTTCTGACCTCAGGTGATCCACCCGCCTCGGCCTCCCAAACTGCTGGGATTACAGGCGTGAGCCACCACGCCCAGCCTCCCCATGACTCTTATTGGCCTCTGACATTTGTTTACTATCTGTCATAACTGGATGCTGGCTCCTCGATGACATATGATTTTTGCCTGTTTTGTTTACCGCCAAATGCCCAGCACCTAGCACAGTGCCTGGCATATACTAAGTCTTCAAATATTACTTGAACCAGGCATGGTGGTACGTGCCTGTAGTCTCAGCTACTTGGGAGGCTGAGGTGGGAGGATCGCTTGAACCCAGCAGCTGGAGGCTGCAGTGGGCTATGATCGCACCACTGCACTCCAGCCTGGGTGGCACAGTGAGACCCTGTCTCAAAAAATAACTGTAATAAAATGTTTTAAAAATAAACTAACTGGGCCAGGCGTGGTGGCTCACGCCTGTGGTCCCAGCACTTTGGGAGGCCGAGACGAGTGGATCACCTGAGCTCAGGAGTTCGAGACCAGCCTGACCAACATGGAAAAACCCCGTCTCTACTAAAAATACAAAAATCAGCCAGGGATGGTGGCATGTGCCTGTAGTCTCAGCTACTCAGGAGGCTGAGGCAGGAGGATCGCTTGAGCCAGGGAGGCAGAGGTTGCAGTGAGCCAAGGATCGCGCCACTGCACTCCAGCCTGGGCGACAGAATGAGAGTCAGTCTCAATCAATCAATCAATCAATCAGCTACCTGTCTGATGGCTAAATAAGTACAGAGTCCCTGACTTATGATGGTTTAACTTACAATTTTCAACATTATGATGGTGTGAAACTATTGCAATTTTTACATAGTGTGCAGTATTCAATAAAATACACAGATATTTAAACTTTACTATGAAATAGGCTTTGTATTAAGTGATCTTGCCCAACTGTAAGCTAATGTAAGTGTTCTGAGCACATTTAAGTAGGCTAGGGTAAGCTAGGCTGGTCAGCAGGTTAGGTGTATTAAGTGCATTTATTACTTACAATATCAGGACATAACCTCATCGTAAGTTAAGAAGCATCTGTAAATGCCTGTAGCCCCTTTTAAGGAGAACCACCCTGCAGAGGTGACAACCCTTCGCATCCTGACTGTACCGCAGGACTGCCAGGGCACAGCCAACTCAACTAACAAACTGTATGCTAGCCACAGGTTTATAAAGCAGTCCAGCAGGGAGAGCTGTGCTCAAACAGAAAAGAAGGGGACTGACAGAGATTGCTGTCCTCGGGAATGTAAGTTGGAAAACACAGTACAGCCATACTGCAAAGGATAGGTTCTAGAGAACCTCACATAACTCAAAACTTGAATAATTCAACAGAAATCCTGACAAAGGATGAAGGGTATTTCTATTTAATGCTGAAATCAAAGCATCCTGTAGAAACACCATGAATAGTTAATAATTCACACAGCCAGTCAACCTTGAAAATGAGGCATGAAAGCCACATTCATCTCATACATCTCTATGAGAGCTCTTCAGTGACCAGGTGCACTGTCAATGGCATTAATTGTTTGTTGTTTTTGTTTTAGAGACAAGGTCTCATCACTACATTGCCTAGGCTGGACTCGAACTCCTGGGCCCAAGTGGTCTTCCCGCCTCAGGCTCCCAAGTAGCTGGGACTGTGGACATATGCCACCGCACCCAGCTCAGCAGTAATATTTTGAAAGGAATCTTTCTTTCTGAGCATAGACCTCGACAGTAAGCTTAACATATTCAGTAAGCCATGCGTGAACAGATATGCTGTCATTCAGGCTTTCTTGTTCCATTTGTAGAGCAGACAGAGCAGAGCCAGCATAATCTTTAAGGGTCACAGGACTTTTGGAATGGTAAATGAGCACTGGCTTCAACTTAAAAGTCACCAGCTGCATTAGCCCTTAATAAGAAAGCCACTCTGACCTTTAAAGTTTTAGTCCTTTAAAGACACCGACTTCCCCTATTTATTTTTTAAGATGGAGTCTCTCTCTGTCACCCAGGCTAGTGTGCAGTGGCACCATCTCAGCTTACTGCAACCTCCACCTCCCGGGTTCAAGCAATTCTCCTGCCTCAGCCTCTCCAGTAGGTAGGATTACAGGCACCCGCCACCACACCTGGTTAATTTTTGCATTTTTAGTAGAGACGGGGTTTCACCATGTTGACCAGGCTGGTCTCAAACTCCTGACCTTAGGTGATCCACCCACCCCGGCCTCCCAGAGTGCTGGGATGACAGGTGTGAGCCACCGCACCTGGCTTACTTCTCCTATTTAGCTCTGGAAGTCTGAGAAGACATCTTCTCCAATAGAAGGCTGTCTTGTATACATTGAAAACCTGTTATTTAGTGTGTCCACTTTCATCAATGATCTTAGCTACATCTGGAGAAACTGCTGCAGCCTCTCCATCAGCCCTTGCGCTTCACCTTGCACTTTAGGTTGTGGAGATGGCCTCTTTCCTTAAACCTCACGAACCAACCTCTGCTAGCTTCATATTTTTTCCCTGCAGCTTCCTAACCTCACTCAGCCTTTATAAAATTGAAGAGAGTTAGGGCCTTGCTCTGGATCAGGCTTTGGCTGAAGGGAATGTAGTAACTGGTTTGAGCTTCTATCCTGACCAATAAAACATTCTCCATATTACCAATAAGGCTGTTTCTTTTTTTTTTTTTTTTAATTTGTGTGTTCTCCAGAGTGGCACTTTTAATTTCCTTCAAGAACTTTTCCTTTGCATTCACAACTTTGCTAACTGTTTGGTGCAAGAGACCTAGCTTTCAGCCTATCTCAGCTTTCAAAATGTCTTCCTTTAAGTTCAGTCATTTCTGGCTTTTAATTTAATGTAATTCATCCTTTCACCTGAACACTTAGGGGCCATTGTAGGGTTATTAACTGGCCTAATTTCAATTGTGTGTCAGTGAACAGGAAAGCCTGGGCAGAGGGGGAGAGATGGTGGAGCAGTCAGAACACACATTTATTGACAAAATTCACCATCTTACATGGATGCAATTGGTGGCACCCCAAAACAATTAAAATACTAACCTCAAAGATCACTGGCCACAGATCACCATAACAGATAGAATAATGAAAAAGTTCGAAGCGTTGGGAGAATTACCAAGATGTGACACAGAGACATGAAGCGAGGACCTGCTGTGGGAAAAATGGTGCCTATAGTCTTGCTCCATGAAGTGATCTTCTTGCCTTAGCCTCCAGAGTAGCTGGGGCCACAGGCGCGTGCCACCAAGCCCGCTAATCTTTTTATGTTTTGTAGAGATAGGGTCTTACTATGTTGCCCAGGCTGTTCACAAAACTCCTAGGCTCAAGCAATCTTCTTGCCTTGGCCTCCCAAAGTGCTGGGACTGCAGGAGTGAGCCACCACGTCCAGCCCAAAATGTGGAATATTTTTAAAAACAACAGACCTAGTTTAACTTCTTCAATTAGTCAATGGCATGGAAACAAATAATTATGTTATTACACTTGCTTCAGCAGCACATATACTAAAATAAATTATGTTATTAATGATGATTGGGGGAAGGGGATTCAAATTATTTCTGCTTTTTCTCACAAAGAGGTTATAAATCTTTTCCTATTATACCATTACAAAAAAATCACTCTCTTCTGAAAAGCAGCTGAGCTGCAGAGACCATGACAAGGGGCAGTGCGAGCTGAGGCTGCAAGAAGGCAAGGAGGGTCCACGGCGTGGAGTAAGGAAAATGAAGACACGAGTTGGCCAAAGTCATGAGCAACCAAAAGGGAAGCGTTGGCCCTACACTGAAGACCCACTCCCTCTTTGCTGAGGTCCCTATACCTCTGTGGGATCTCAAATAATCCCCTGGTTCCCAGCCCCAGAGGGATGGCCCTCATGCCTGGGTGTAGATGACATTCTGTCTCCTCTTGCCCCACATGGACCTTATGTGGCGGCCACCCCCTTCCATGACTAGCCTGAATCTTGTGCAACCTAAAGAACCTTACACTGGCCGGGCGCAGTGGCTCACGCCTGTAATCCCAGCACTTCGGGAGGCCTGAGGTCAGGAGTTCCAGACCATCCTGGCCAACATGGTGAAACCCCGTCTCTACTAAAACTACCAGAATTAGCTGGGTGTGGTGGCCCATGCCTGTAATTCCAGCCACTCAGGAGGCTGAGGCAGGAGAACTGCTTGAATCCGAGACACGGAGGTTGCGGTGAGCCCAGATGGTGCCATTATACTTCAGCCTGCATGACAGAGCGAGACTCCATCTCAAAAATAACCTAACACAAGCCACTGAGTGTAAGAAATTAAAATACTCTAAAAGCTTGAATCATCGTCATTGCCAAAACAGTTTATATTGTGAGTGGTGTTTCAAGACACAGTGATTAAATAACATTTAGATACATACCTGTCCTTCTTCCAATGTTAATGGTTTTATTTTTATATCTTGACACATGCTGTTGTAGAAGTCATTCATGGCACTATTTAATTTTTGATAGTCGACATCATGATCTAAAAAGGGACTACACCCTTTTATAATAACCCAGAAGCAACCTGGATCTTCAATCTGTAAAATTTTTAAAGGACAAACAGAATGATATATGATTTAAAAGTAGTACCACAAAATAGTAAACTTTAGAGCCATGATTACTGTTTCTAATTTAAGTGACCTAACAAATTCTTGACAAATGCCTTTGCTTAAATGGTTAGACCAAAGATAAAATTCTAAAACACGTAACCAATAGGATGTAATTCTGAATTATGTGTTGTGACTCAAAAAAACAAGCAGATGTCCTCAATCTCCTATATTCTGAAAAATCCATAATAATACACAAACACATGGTTCAGAGTAATGTTTCTAGTACTTTTGTTTGTTAAAAAAAAAACCCAGAGATGGTGCCTCACTATTTTGCCCAGGCTAGTCTCAAACTCCAGGGCTCAAACAATTTTCCCACCTGGGCCTCCCTAAGTGCTGGGATTACAGGCAGGAGCAACTGTTCCTGATCTGTATTATTCTTTTGTAAGAAACAGAAAGCACTGTGAATATAAGTACATTCTGCTCATAATAAAAAAAGAAATAATGCAGATAAACCGAAATAAATGCAAATCATCACCTAAGGCGAGGGGAGAAATGGAGAAGGGACACGGAAGGAAGTCAGACTTCCTGGAATGTATTTTGTTGTGTACTATTGTTATTAGAAGCCAAGATTTTCATTGTTAAAGACATAAATATAAAGTGAAAAGCTAAATTTGAATTGAAAATACCAAAAGGTTTTGCTGTGTCACCCAGGTTGGAGTGCAGCGGCGCAATCTCAGCTCACTGCAACCTCTATCTCCTGGGTTCAAGCAATTCTCCTGCCTAAGTCTCCTCAGTAGCTGGGATTAAAGGCACGCGCCACCATGCTCAGTTAATTTTGTATTTTTAGTAGAGACAGGATTTCATCATGTTGGCCAGGCTGATCTCGAACTCCTGACCTCAGGTGATTCACCCATCTCAGCCTCCCAAAGTGCTGGGATTACAGGCGTGAGCCACTGTGCCCAGCCAAGAACTCATGATTTTTCAGAAGTATTACCTAACTCTGCCTAGAAAGATGACATCTTGAGATTTGGGATCCTAAATCTAAGGTGGCAAGAATACAGGTATTCACATTAGTATTATGTCTACTTTTCTGAAGGTTTGAACATTTTTATAACAAATAACCAGAAAAAAGAACAGCAGTTATTCTGGTTCCAGTAACAACAGAATAGTTTCTATATCACCTATGAGTAACAATAATAAATCCTGGAAAAAATACACAATAATGATTTGAAGGCAGTGACAAGCTACCAAAAGCAAGCAGAACCTGGAGGAGAGTCAACCCTTGAAAGAAGGAAACTTCCCTGGGTGAGATCCACTTTTACATGGCTTTTCCCCTCAGCCCATTCCCCAGTCCACGTGGTGTTAAGCAGCTGCAATTCAAGGAAAAAGTCATAATGTTTGTGGCTTGAGGAAATCAGAGAACAGAGTTTGGGGCTGCCATAGCAGCTTGAGAATTAAAGGGTAAAATTCCTAAATGGAGAGGCAAAGAAGGGGAGCCCTAAAGTCTGCATAAGAACACCCGTCACATTCTTGGCAGAGATGAGACCCCAAGGAGTCCAGAGAAGACCAATGGTGAGAAGGCTGAAAGAAATAGTTTTAGCCAGGCGCTGTGGCTCACACCTGTAATCCCAGCACTTTGGGAGGCTGAGGCGGGCGGATCAACAAGGTCAGGCGATCGAGACCATCGTGGCTAAAACGGTGAAACTCCGTCTCTACTAAAAATACAAAAAATTAGCCAGGCGTGATGACAGGCACCTGTAGTCCCAGCTACTCAGGAGGCTGAGGCAGAAGAATGGTGTGAACTCGGGAGGCGGAGCTTGCAGTGAGCTGAGATTGTGCCACTGCACTCCAGGCTGGGCAACAGAGCAAGACTCTGTCTCAAAAAAAAAAAA
>NW_012105142.1:889847-892913 GCF_000951045.1 Mandrillus leucophaeus
AAAAAAAAAAAAATTGTCTTTATTCATAAAGAACATGATTGTCTATACAGAGAACCTTAAGGAGTCTATTAAAAAATTATAACTACAATGAAAACTATAAAACACTGCTGAAAGAAATTAAAGAAGACATAAATAAATGGAAAGACATCCCACATTCATTGACTGGAAGACTTAATATCATTAAGATGTCAATCCTGCTCAAAGCAATCTACACATTCAATTCAATCCCTACCAAAATCCACAATGATATTTTTTTCAGAAATAGAAAAGCACATTCTAAAATTCATGTGAAATCCCAAGGGACCCCAAACAGCCAAAACAATATCAAAAAAGAACAAAACTAGAGGACTCACACTTGATCTCAAAACTTTACCAAAACTTCACTACAAAGCTACAGTAATCAAAACAGTGTGGTACTAAACTAAAGACATATAGACCAACAGAGTAGAATAGAGAGTCCAGAATAAACCCTTGTGTATCTATTCAAATGATTTTTGACAAGGGTACCAAAACCATTCAGGCAAAGTTTTGTAATAAGTGAGTGTTGGGAAAGCTGGATATTCACATGCCAAAGAATGAACTTAGAGGCCAGGCAAAGTGGCTCACACCTGTAATCCTGGTACTTTGAAAGGCCAAGGCAGGCAGATCACCAAAGGTCATGAGTTCCAGACAAGCCTGGCCAACACGGTGAAACCCCATCTCTACTAAAAATACAAAATTAGCCAGGTGTGATGGTACATGCCTGTAATCCCAGCTACTCAGGAGACTACACGAAGAGAATCACTTGAACCTGAGAGGTGGAGGTTGCAGTGAGCTGAAATTGCACCACTGCACTCCGGCCTGGGTAACACAGTGAGACTCTGTCTCAAAAAGAAAAAAAAATAACAATGAATTTGGACCTTTATGTGACACTATACTCAAAATGGATCCAAAACCTAAATGGAAGGCCTAAAACTACAAAAGAAAACACAGAACAAATGCTTTGTGACGTTGGATTTGACAATTTCTTGGATATGACACCAAAGGCATAGGCAAGAAAAGAAAAAATAGACAAACTGGGCTTCATTGAAATTTAAAAATTGTGTGCATCAAAAGTCACTATCACCACAGTAGAAAGTCAACTTATAGAATGGGGGAAAATATTTGCAAGGCTTATATCTCATAAGGGATTAATATCCAGAATAAACAGAGAACTCCTAAAACAATACAAAAACCCAAACAACCAATTAAAAAATGGGCAAAGGATTTGAATAGACATTTCTCCAAAGAAGATATACAAATGGCCAATAAGTACATGAAAAGGCACTCAACATCACTAATCATTAGAGAAACATAAATCATAACCATAGTGAGATACTACCTGACACTCATGAGGATAACTACCGTCAAAAAAACCCTGAAAATTCAGTGTGCAGCAAGGTGTGTTAAAACAGAAAATAATGTATTGGTAAGGCTGTGGAGACACTGGAATCATTGTGCACTGTTGGTAGGAATGTAAAATGACATAGCTGCTGTGGAAAATGGTAGCGTGGCTCCTCAAAAAATTAAAACTATAATTACCATACAATGCAGCAATTCCACTATTGGGTGTAGATCCACGAGAATTGAAAGATCTTGAAGAGATACTTACACACCTGTGTTCATAGCAGCACCCTGTTCACAATAGCTAAAATGTAGAAGCAACCCAATGTCCCTCAACAGATAAATGGATAAGCAAAATGTGGTGTAGAATGGACTATTATTCAGTCTGAAAAAGGAAGGAAATTCTTTTTTTAAAAAAGACATTTAATTATTTATTTATTTTTAAGAGACAGGGTCTTGCTATATCGCCCACCTCACCTCAAGCAATCCTCACCTCAAGGAATCCTCCCGCCTCAGCCTCCCAAGTAGTTGGGTCCTCACGTTCACATCACTGCATTGGGCTTCAAAAGAAAGGAAATTCTGACACATGGTACAACATAATGAACCCTGAGGACATTATGCTGAGTGAAATAAGCCAGTCACAAAAGGATAAACTGTATGATTTCACTTATATGAGGCACTCAGAGTAGTCAAATTCACAGAGAAAGCAGTGTTTCAGTTTTACAAGACGAAAAAGACTTCTGGAGATGGACATTGGTGATGGTTGTACAACATTAGGTATGTATTTAATACCATGAACTGTACACTTAAAAATGATTAAGATGGCAAATTTTATGTTACATGTATTTTACTACAATAAAAAATATATATGCCAGAACTAATAATTGACTTTACAAGGCTATAAGGCATAAGATTATTAAAATAATTCAATTGTCGCTACAAAGAGAATACCTAAGAATACAACTAACAAAGGAAATAAAAGAGGACACAAACAAATGGAAAAACATTCCATGCTCATGGATAGGAAGAATATCGTGAAAATGGCCACACTGTCCAAAGTAATTTATAGATTCAATGCTATTCCCATTAAACTACCATTGACATTCTTCACAGACACAGAAAAAACTACTTTAAAATTGATAGGGAACCAAAAAAGAGTCCCTATAGCCAAAACAATCCTAAGCAAAAATAATAAAGTTGGAGGCATCATGCTACCCAACTTCCAACTATACTACAAGGCTACAGTAACCAAAACAGTGTGGTACTGGTACAAAAACAGACACACAGACCAATGGAACAGAATAGAGATCTCAGAAATAAGACCACACATCTACAACCATCTGATTTTTGACAAACCTGACAAAAACAGGCAATGGGGAAAGGATGCCCTATTTAATAAATGGTGCTGGGAAAACTGGCTAGCCATATGCAGAAAATTGAAACTGGACCCCTTCCTTATACAAAAATTACTTAATTTTTGTAAGATAGAGTAAAGAATTAAATGTAAAACCTAAAACTATAAAAAACCCTAGAAGAAAATCTAGGCAATACTAGCCGGGCGCGGTGGCTTACACCTGTAATCCCAGCACTTTGGGAGGCCGAGGCAGGCAGATCACGAGGTCAGGAGATCGAGACCATACTGGCTAACACAGTGAAACCCTGTTTCTGCTAAAAATACAAAAAAATTAGCCGGGCGTGGTGGTG
>NW_012105142.1:895558-896709 GCF_000951045.1 Mandrillus leucophaeus
TATTTCATCCTTGTAAAAGCTAACTTCATCTGCAGGACAGGTGGTACCTGCACCGCACTTGGGGAGACACTCCTATTCAGGACAGAATTTGCTCAAGGGGTGAGCTGGGTGAGGGCCATAAGTGGGGGCAGATCAGAGTTGAGCAGGTAAATAAAAGGGTTCCTGGGCCCAACTGAGAGAAAAGGGGTTCCCTAACAGAAAGCAGGAAGTCCAGCTCCTGCCGTCAAAATTCTGCCTAGATGGTTGTGCACGTGTCAGGACGTGCAGCCCTGGAAGAGCCCTGTCTCTTCTAAAGGAGAAATCGGACTAGCATCCTTAGGACTGATAGACAACATCTGACCGGGGGAGAGGAGCTTGCCAAGTGGATCTGAACCCCTTAAAGTTTCGGGGCAAATTCTCTGTAAGAGTCAGTTTCCTCAAACGTTTGCGAATCTTTGTTCAGAGAGATTACACAAGACATCAAGTAAGAGAAGGAGAGTGCTGGTTTTAAAAATCGCACCGGACGGGCGCGGTAGCTCACGCCTGTAATCCCAGCACTTTCGGAGGCCAAAGTGGATGGATCATGAGGTCAGGAGATCGAGACCATGCTGGCTAACAAGGTGAAACCCCCGTCTCTACTAAAAACACAAAAAATAAATAGCCGGGCGTGGTGGGCGCCTATAGTCTCAGCTACTTGGGAGGCTGAGGCAGGAGAATGGTGTGAATCCGGGAGGTGGAGCTTGCAGTGAGCCCAGATCATGCCACTGCACTCCAGCTTGGGCGACTAAACAAGACTCCATCTCAAAAACAAAAAACAAAAAACAAAAAAACCGCACCACTGGGCCAGGGGGTAATCCCAGGGCTTTGGGGGGCTGAGGTGGGATGATTGCTTGAGGCCAGGCGTTCCAGACCAGCCTAGGCAACAAACCTTGTCTCTATAAAAAATAAAATAGGCCAGGCGCGGTGGCTCATGCCTGTAATCCCAGCACTTTGGGAGGCTGAGACAGGTGGATCTCCTGAGGTCAGGAGTTCGAGAACAGCCTGGCCAACGTGGTGAAACCCTGTCTCTACTAAAAATACAAAAATTAGCCAGCTGCGGTGGCGGGCGCCTGTAATCCCAGCTACTTGGGAGGCTGAGGTAGGGAACCCAGGAAGCGGAGACTGCAGTGAGC
>NW_012105142.1:896759-898772 GCF_000951045.1 Mandrillus leucophaeus
CAGCCTGGGCAACAGAGCGAGACTTCATCAGAAAAAAAAAAAAAAAAAGAAAAAGAAAATCTAGGCAATATCATTCAATACATAGTCAGTGGCAAAGATTTCATGACAAAAACATCAAAAGCAATTGCAACAAAAGCAAAAATTGACAAATGGGATTGAATTAAACTAAAGAGCTTCTGCACAGCAAAAGAAACTATCATCAGAGTTAACAGAAAACCTACAGAATGGGAGAAAATTTTTGCAGTCTTTCCATCTGACAAAGGTCTAATATCCAGAATCTATAAAGAACTGAAACAAATTTACAAGAAAAAAACAACCCCATGAAAAAGTGGGCAAAGCATGTGAACAGACACTTCTCAAAAGAAGATATTTATGCGGCCAACAAACGTATTTTAAAAAGCTCAACATCACTGATCATTAGAGAAATGCAAATCAAAACCACAATGAGATACCATCTCACGCCAGTCAGAATGGCATATTATTAAAAAGTTAAGAAACAACAGATGGCTGGCGAGGCTGTGGAGAAATGGGAATGCTTTTACACTGTTGGTGAGAGTGTAAATTAATTCAACCATTGTGGAAGGCAGTGTGGCGATTCCTCAAAGATCTAGAACTAGAGAAACCATTTGACCCAGCAATTCCATTACTGGGTATATACCCAAAGGAATATCAATCATTCTGTTATAAAGACATGCATGCGTATGTTCATTGTAGCACTAGTCACAATAGCAAAGACTTGGAATCAACCCGAATGCCCATCAGCGATAGACTGGATAAAGAAAATGTGGTACAAATACATCATGGAATACTATGTAACCATTAAAAGGAACAAGATAATGTCCTTTGCAGGGACATGGATGAAGCTGGAAGGCATTATCCTCAGCAAACTAACACTGGAACAGAAAACCAAACACCATATGTTCTCACTTGTAAACAGGAGCTGAACAATGAGAACACACAGACACAGGGAGGGTAATCACACACTGGGGCCTGTGGGGCAGAGGGGAGGGAGAGTATCAGGATAAATAACTAATACACATGGGGCTTAATAACTAGATGATGGGTTGATAGTTGCAGCAAACCACCATGGCACTCGTCTAACTATGTAACAAACCTGGACGTCTTGCACTTGTATCCTGGAACTTAAAATTAAATTAAAAAACAATAATTTAATCGTATTCCAGAAATGGAAATTGGAAATTGAAAATTACAAAAAGGCTGGGAGTGGTGACTCACTCCTGTAATCCCAGTACTTTGGGAGGCTGAGGTGGGAGGATTGTTTGAGCCCAGGAGTTTGAGACACCAGCCTGGGCAACACAGTGAGATCCTGTCTCTAAAAGAAAAATTTTTTTAATTAGCTAGGAGTGGGGGCAAATGTTTTTAGTCCCAGCTACTCAGGAGGCTGGGGCAGGAGGATCCCTTGAGCCCAGAAGTTTGAGGTTGCAGTAAGTTGTGATTACAGAACTGCGCTCCAGCCTGGCCAACACAGCAAGACCCTGTGTCTTTTACTGAAAAACAAAACTCAGTAATTTCTTAAAGGTTTAAATCTTAAAAATATGTGCAAAATTCCTATGCTGAAAGTTATAAAACATTGATGGAAAGAAATGAAAGAAGACCTAAATAGGTATAGATATACTGTGTTCATGGATTAATGTATTTTCTCTGAACCCATCGATAAACACAACTCCATTCCAGCAGGGTTTTTTTTTTTTTTTTTTTTTGGTAGACTCAACAAGCAATTACAAAATGCATATTAGAAAAGCCAAGCAACTAGAACAATTCTGAAAAAGAATATAGTTGGAAGACTCATATCACCTGACTTCAAGAGTTACCTATAAAGCTACAGTAATAAGACAGTGTGGTATTGTACATAAATCAATATAGCAGGAATATAATCACACATATAGTCAATTGATTTCTGACAAGACACAAAGGAGGAAGGATAGTCATTTCAATAAATGATGCTGGAACAGTTAGATAATCAAGTGCAAAGAAATGAAACTTCATTCCTCG
>NW_012105142.1:899896-900977 GCF_000951045.1 Mandrillus leucophaeus
GCTCTGTCGCTCAGGTTGGAGTGCAGTGGTGCGATCTTGGCTCACTGCAACCTCCACCTCCTGGGCTCAAGCGATTCTTCACCTCAGCCTCCCAAGTAGCTGGGACTACAGCCATGTGCCACCACACTCAGCTAATTTTTGTATTTTTAGTAGAGATGGGGTTTACTATATTGACCAAGCTGGTCTCAAACTCCTGACCTTGTGATCCACCCACCTCAGCCTCCCAAAGTGCTGAGATTACAGGTGTAAGCCACCATGCCCAGCCCACCCAGCTAATTTTGAATTTTTTTTATAGAGACGTGGTCTCCTTATGTTGCCTAGGCAGGTCTTGAACACCTGGGCTCAAATGATTCTTCCACCTTGGCCTCCCAAAGTGTTGGGATGACAGGTGTGAGCCGCCATGCCCTGCTGAATTTTGTTTTTAACTTTAAAAATATTTCTGGCCCAGCACAGTGGCTCACATCTGTAATCCCAGCACTTTGGGAGGCTGAGGCAGGCGGATCACTTGAGGTCAGGAGTTCGAAACCAGCCTGGTCAAATGGCGAAACCCTGTCTCTACTAAAAGTACAAAAATTAGCCGGGTGTGGTGGTTCACGCCTGTAATTCCAGCTACCTGGGAGGCTGAGGCAGGAGAATCACTTGAACCCAGGAGGCAGAGGTTGCAGTGAGTCAAGATCGTACCACTGCACTCTAGCCTGGGCAACAAAGTGAGAATGTGTCTCAAAAAAAAAAAAAAAAGGAAAAGAAAAGAAAAACTGTGTGTCATAAATGCCATCAACATCAGCAATCTGAGTTCTAAAACAGTATTAATTTTTCAGCTCATATTATTTGGGGTTACAGGGTATGGGCAAGGTACTGCTATAGGTATGAGGTCATGTGACAAGTCTCCCAAAAGGAATTCTTGGAAGGAGACAAGGTTCATTCAGATTAAAAACAACAACATACAGGCCAGGTGCAGTGGCTCACACCTGTAATCCCAGCACTCTGGGAGGCTGAGGTAGGTGGATCACTTGAGGTCAGAAGTTCAAGACCAGCCTGGCCAACACGGTGAAGCCCCGTCTCTGCTAAAAATACAACCATT
>NW_012105142.1:902485-905771 GCF_000951045.1 Mandrillus leucophaeus
GCTTGGGGTAGCGTGATTCGCTCATTTGCCGCTAGCAGGAACCCCCAGGCCCCAAGGACACTCGCCTGTTCCTGGGAGGGGTAGAGGGGCCGCGCGCGGCTCAGTCCGTTGGAAACCACCTTTGCAAAATTGTAACTGAGGAAATTGTGATGGTGAAAGAAATCAGACCTAACCAACTCCATCTTGCTTCTAATTTAAGCTGTCCTTGTTCATGCCTGGGCGGAAGCCCGACTAACTTTGGGAAGGAATTCAGTCCATGGTTTGACTCTGAAACAAAATTGATAAAAGCCTGTGAACCCTGAAAATGTGAGACAGGTGTCAGTTCATTCAGAGAGTTTATTTTGCCGGCAGGGCGAGGTGGCTCAGGCCTGTAATCCCAGCACTTTGGGAGGCCGAGGCGTGCGGATCCCCTGATAAGGTTAGGAGCTGGAGACTAGCATCGTCAACATGGTGAAACCCCGTCTCCACTAAAAATAGAAAAATTAGCCAGGCATGGTGGCCCATGCCTGGAATCCCAGTTACTTGGGAGGCCGAGGCAGGAGAATCGCTTGAACCCGGGAGGCAGAGGTTTCAGTGAGCTGAAATCAGGCCACGGCACCCCAGCCTGGGTGACAGAGTGAGGCTCTGTCTCAAAAAATAAAAAAAATAAAAAAAATTCACCAAGGTTGAGGACATGCGCCCCTGACACAGGAAGTCCTAATGACATTTGCCAGAGGTGGTCGGGGCACAGCTTGTGTTAAAGTTGGAGGGTGTCCAGGTTCTTGGTGTCTTGAAGAAAGAATTTGACAAAACGCACACACAAAGCAAGGGAGGAATAAAGGGTTTTATTGCAAAAGTACACTCCACAGCGCGGGAGCGGACCTGAGCATAGGGGCTCAAAGTCCCCGTTACAGAATTTTCGTGAATTTAAATACTCTCTGCTTGGAGTATGCCCGATGTAAATGAAGACGGTGCAGTAAAGTTATGAAGTCATTTGCTGGGTGTATGCCCTATGGAGACGATATTTCCCGTTATAGCTGAAGTGTGAATCGGCCTTATGTTCCCTGTCTCCAGACCCTATTTTCCTGCCTCATTTGGTTTTATACATTTTAGGGAAGCATGAGACAACAATCCTTGGATCAGCTCAGTGGATCAGCTGACACCACCCACACCGATAATCTGCCTCAACCTGTTCTGCCATCCCAACCAGGAACAGACAACAGCAAGAAAAACACGGACAACCTCTGATTCCATCTTCGACCTGGCCAATCAGCACTCCCCACTTCTCAAGCTCCTGCCCGCCCAATTGTCTTTAAAAACTCTGTTCCTTGAATGCTCGGAGAGATTGATTTGAGTAATAATAAAACTCCAGTCTCCCGCACAGCCGGCTCTGCATGAATTACTCTTTCTCCATTGCAATTCCCTGTCTTGATAAATTGGCTCTGTCTAGGCAGTGGGCAAGGTGAACCCATTAGGTGGTTACAAGTTCATCATTTTATTTTCAAAGAGACAGGGTATGGCTCTGTTGCCCACACTGAAGTGCAGTGGCACAATCATGGCTCACTGCAGCCTTGAATTCCTGGGCTCAGTTGATCCTCCAGCTTCAGCCTCTCAAGTAGCTGGGACTACAGGCACGCACCACCACGCCTGGAAAATTTTTAAATTTTTTTGTAGAGATGGGGTCTCACTGTGTTGCCCAGGCTGGTCTCGAACTCCTGGGCTCACACCATCCTCCGCCTCAGCCCCCTGAGCAGCTAGGATTACAGGCATGAACCACCATGCCGGGCCCTCAGTTGGTCCTTGTTGCCTGCCAGGGGGCCCCTGTCTTCCTGCTTTCTCTAGGCCAGCCCACACCCCTTAAATGCTGTGAGCTGGAAGCCCTGGTGGTGAGGAAGAGTCCTGGTCAGCCACGAATCCCTGGCTCTTCGTGGCCTCCTGGCAACATTTCCACTTGATCTGCACCTTCTGGAAAGGTTCCTGGTCCTGGGTTTCTTCCCAGCTGCCCTTCAACTGGCAGGGCTCTCCGAGTCGAAATGAGTTAATTTGCTAGTAAGGGATCTAGCAAGATGTCAAAAGACTGCAACAGTTGGAGAGAGCATGGAAATTGTGGAGTTATATATTTGGGGAACAGAATGCTCACGTAAGCATGTAGTTCTATAAGAAAACTGGATTGCACGAGGTCCCACAGATAACATGCACTTAAACTCTCAGGCAGGATGGTTGGAAAGGAAAGGTGTGTAGCTGCCAGTCGGGAGAAAAACACAGCTGCAAGTGCATGATGTTCACCTGTTCCTGAAATTAGGCTGACAAGGCCTCATCTCCAGTCAAGGCACCTGGTATGGCCAACTCACCTGAAAGCTCAAGACCTCGCCAAAAAGAGGTGGAAAACGACAGGACCTGATTTAAACAGGAGGTCCTGGCTGGGCGAGGTGGCTCAGGCCTGTAATCCCAGCACTTTGGGAGGCTGAGGTGGGTGGACCACTTGAGGTCAGGAGTTCGAGACCAGCCTGGCTAATACGGTGAAGCCCTGTCTCTACTAAAAATATAAAAATGAGCCAGGCATGGTGACCGGCACCTGTAATTCCAGCTGCACAGGAGGCTGAGGCAGGAGAATCGCTTGAAGCAAGGAGGCAGAGGTCACAGTGAGCTGAGATCATGCCACTGCACTCCAGCCTGGGCAACACAGTGAGACTCCATCTCAAAAAATATATATAATAAAATAAAATAAACAGGAGGTCTTGTAGCCAGGTGCAGTGACATGTGCCTGTAGTCTCAGCTACTTGGGAGGATGAGATGGGAGGATCCCTTGCCAGGAGTTGGAGCCCAGCCTTGGCAACATAGCAAGACCCCATCTTAAACAGAAAGTCCCAAAACAGTTCCCAATCCACAAAGATGGATAATATAGACTTCTCCCAGTTCTTGGTTTGGAGAGACCCTTTTTTCTTTGACTAGATCCTGTGCTACAGTTCTGTATTTCCCAATCGTTTTACAACATGGCTCACAGAAAATGGAAATATTTGTATATTACACTCCCACAGTCAAAACACTCACTGCCCTGGGGCTCCAGTCACCCAGTCTCCCCAAGGTTGAAAGGGGTCCGCATTTATACTCTAACCTGCCCTCCTCCAACCCTGGCGCTAGCAGAAAACACTTTTTTTTTTTTTTTTTTTTTGAGACGGAGTCTCGCTCTGTCGCCCAGGCTGGAGTGCGGTGGCCGGATCGCAGCTCACTGCAAGCTCCGCCTTCCGGGTTCACGCCATTCTCCTGCCTCAGCCTCCCGAGTAGCTGGGACTACAGGCGCCCGCCA
>NW_012105142.1:908804-909366 GCF_000951045.1 Mandrillus leucophaeus
CTCCCCACTAGATGGTAGTAGCATACTCCCCCACCCCACCCACTCTGCCCACAGTTTCAACAACCAAAAATGTTTCCAGACAGAGCCAAATGTTCACTAGGGCAAAAGGGCCCAGGTTGAGGACCGCAGAGCTAGATATAGTTCTCTAATCTGGATTAAATCATACATATAAACTTTATTCATCATTGTCTTTATGTTATAGTAGGAAAACTAAGGCATTTCATAAAATATGAAATCACTTGTACAATGCATGATACAGTCAAAGATCTGGCCATGGAATTGGTGTCTTAACTATCATTTCTCACCTTTAATCAATAAACATTCTTCCTCTTTAAAGATGATGAAAAATTACTCATATTAAATACAGTAAAAATAAACATCATTAATCTAATACTACATTTCTAACCTCTTTACATTCATGAGCACTGTGGAAACAAACAATGATAGTTTTTGTTATGGCTTTAAGCTTCTTTAAAATACTAACTAGGCCAGGTGTGGCGGCTCATGCCTGTAATCTCAGCACTTTGTGAGGCCGAGGTGGGCGGATCACCTGAGGTCAGGA
>NW_012105142.1:912551-914989 GCF_000951045.1 Mandrillus leucophaeus
TGAAATTGCTTGCCTTCCTTCATGATTTCCTCAGTCTTTTTTTCAGTAGACATAAGATTTTCCAAAAAGTCTGAATCTTCTAAATATAGCTCATCCCCTGAAAAAGGATAAAATTTGATTTTATTTTTAAATACAATATTATTTTTCACCATGGCAGAAGGGATAAAAATTTAATTCCATCGAGTATTATTTTATAAATCACTCTGATATATTAGGGACGTACAAATCAGTATTTATTTTCATCTATTTAATATGTCTGGAACTGAGATAGTTGTTAAATCATTATTTATTTTGATCTGTTTAATATGTTTGAACTGAGATAATTGTTAACTAATCTAATTCTATGAGCTTACCTCAATTTCTTTATTGTGTTTTTTTGGTCTTTTTTTGTTTTTTTTTTTGAGATGGAGTCTCACTCTGTTGCCCAGGCTAGCATGCAGTGGTGCGATCTCGGCTCCACCTCCTGGTCTCAAGCTATTCTCATGCCTCAGCCTCCCAAGTAGCTGTGATTCCAGGTGCCTGCCACCATGCCTGGCTAATCCTTTGTATTGTTAGTAGAGACAGGTTTCGCCGTATTTACCAGGCTGGTCTCAAATTCCTGATCTCAAATGATTCACCCCACCTCAGCCTCCCAACGTGCTGGGATTACAGGCCTGAACTACTGCACCTGTCCTCTTTCTTGTGTTTTTAATATCCCCTCACAACGCCCCAGTCAAGAATTTTCTTTGGGCTCATAAACATCTATGACTGGTATGTTTCCACTGTGAACTGTAATTGTTTTACTAGTTTATGACTCTCTTTATTCTATTCAATACTAAGATTGGCCTTGATATCCATATACGTTTGGTGTTTCAAAGTGGGCTGTTCTTAACATCTTTGGGTTAATTTAGAAAAATTACATCAAAACTGCTAAACTGGTCAGATGCGATGGCTCACGCCTGTAATCCTAGCGCTTTGGGAGGCTGAGGCAGGCGGATCATGAGGTCAGGAGATCAAGACCATCCTGGCTAACACAGTGAAACCCTGTCTCTACTAAAAAATATAAAAAATTAGCTGGGCGTGGCGGCGGGCACCTGTAGTCCCATTTACTTGGGAGGCGGAGGCAGGAGAATGGTGTGAACCTGGGAGGCGGAGCTTGCAGTGAGCCGAGATCACGCCACTGCACTCCAGCCTGGGCGACTGCACTCCAGTCTGGGCAACAGAGTGAGACTCTGTCTCAAACAAACAAACAAACAAAAAAACTGCTAAATTTCCCCCCTGTAGGTTGAGTAACAAATCTTTTTTTTTGAGACACAGTTTCGCTCTTGTTGCCCAGGCTGGAGTGCAATGGCGCAATCTCACCTCACTGCAACCTCCGCCTCCCGGGTTCAAGCGATTCTCCTGCCTCAGCCTTCCAAGTAGCTAGGATTACAGGCATGTGCCACCACGTCCAGATAATTTTGTATTATTAGTAGAAACGGGGTTTCTCCGTGTTGGTCAGGCTGGTCTCGAACTCCCGACCTCAGGTGATCCACCTGCTTTGGCCTCCTAAAGTGCTGAGATTACAGGCATGAGCCATCACGCCTAGCCATTTTTTTTTTCTTTTTTGACAGAGAGTCTTGCTCTGTTGCCCAGGTTGGAGTGCAGTGGCACAATCTTGGCTCACTGCAACCTCCATCTCGTGGGTTTAAGCAATTCTCCTGCCTCAGCCTCCTGAGGAGCTGGGATTACAGGCGTGTGCAACCACACCTGGCTGATTTGGTTTTTTTTGTATATTTTCAGTTGAGATAGAGTTAACATTTTTATTTTATTCATAATTTCATAATTCATACTTTCAATTGAAATTACATTCAATTGAAAAAAAACAAACTTGGCTGGGTGCAGTGCTCAAGCCTATAATCCCAGAATTTGGGGAGGTTGAAGCAGGTGGATCACCTGAGGTAAGGAGTTCAAGACCAGCCTGGCCAACATGGTGAAACTCTGTCTCTATTAATAGTACAAAAAAATTGGCCAGGCGTGGTGGCACACGCCTGTAATTCCAGCTACTCAGGAGGCTGAGGCAGGAGTATTGCTTGAAACCAGGAAGCAAAGGTTGCAGTGAGCCCAGATTGCACTCCAGCCTGGGTGACAAGAGCAAAACTGTCTCGAAAAAAACAAAAAACAAACCAAAAAAAGCTCCCTAATTCAAATTAGATGACAACTTAAGAGTTCTTGTAATTCAAACTTAAAATGCAAAAACCTGAGAAATCGGCCAGGCGCGGTGGCTCATGACTATAATCCCAGCACTTTGGGAGGCCAAGGTGGGTGGATCACAAGGTCAGGAGTTCAAGACCAGCCTGGCCAAGATGGTGAAACCCCATCTCTACTAAAAAAAAAAAATACAAAAATTAGCTGGGCTTGGTGGCGGGCACCTGTAATCCCAGCTACTCGGGAGGCTGAGGCAGAGAATCGCTTGAACC
>NW_012105142.1:916728-917368 GCF_000951045.1 Mandrillus leucophaeus
ATTTTCAGTAGAGACAGGGTTTCACCGTGTTAGCCAGGATGGTCTCGATCTCCTGACTTCGTGATCCGCCCACCTCGGCCTCCCAAAGTGCTGGGATTACAGGTCTGATTTTTTTTTTTTTGACCGAGTCTCGCTCTGTCGCCCAGGCTGGAGTGCAGTAGCGCAATCTCGGCTCACTGCAACCTCTACTTCCCGGGTTCAAGCAATTCTCTGCCTGAGCCTCCCGAGTAGCTGAGACTACAGGCACCCGCCACCATCCTGGCTAATGTTTGTATCTTTAGTAGAGATGGCATTTCACCATCTTGTCCAGGCTGGTCTTGAAATCCTGACTTTGTGATCCACTCACCTCAGCCTCCCAAAGTGCTGGGATTACAGGTGCGAGCCACCGTGCCCGGCCATACTGTTGTTCTTTAGTTGGTTTACTAAATATCCACTTATACACCTAGGATAAACTGATTCTTACCCCCAAAGGATTTGGAATTGCTTTCTGCTTTAGATGGCTGTAGGTCAAAGGTTTGCAAGCTCGTACATGCTTAAACATTGACGGAGAAGCCTGTGAAGCCTTCATATTCCCAGGGCCCTGCTATGGCGTCCAGCAATCTATGAGTTCAGTGAGTCCCCTAATCATTCTGCAGTTGGC
>NW_012105142.1:917418-918834 GCF_000951045.1 Mandrillus leucophaeus
GGAGGCTGAGGCAGAGAATCGCTTGAACCTGGGAGGCAGAGGTTGCAGTGAGTCAAGATCGTGCCACTGCACTCCAGTCTGGGTGACAGAGGAAGACTCTGTTTCAAAAAAAAGAAAAAGTGAGAAATGACATGAGAAAGACCTTTGTCAATGTCTAGGAAATATATTAATATAAATGTATGTGTATATATATATGACATTATGCAGAATTTCTGGTTATAATAATATGGATATTTTATAGGCTTTGATCTTACTTAGCTAATACCTGTAGACTACAAAACACAGACTGTAATTCCTGTCTCTATGTTGGGCAATACTGCCATGCAGCCCAGGGCACTGAATGTGAATACTAACCAAAGCACTGATGCTTCACTGGCTTACCTGGTAAAAGATGGACCATCCCATCAGCAGTTAACAAGACGATAGGCAGCCACCTTTCCAGTCCTTCTAATGCACGACCCAAACAAAATTTGTGCAAGTCAGAGAAAGAGGCAAAGTTTGCCAGTCTTCTCACTTCGTAGAACTGTGGGGGTGCCAACCAAATTTCTTTTGATAAGAAACTTTCAGTTGTCTCCGATGGAGATGACCACTGTGAAAGACAAAAGCAGGGTTTCCTAAGGTTTACGCCATAGATAATGTGAGACTTGAGATAGTCACATCAGTACCTAAGGTAGAATTGAATGTGTAAAATGAATTCATTAATGCACCCTGTGAGATCCCTCCAAGATAACATGAAAAGATTCAGTGAAGAAAGCTGGGTTGATCCTCTTAAGAGGTTGCTTACTGGGACACTGATCCTCAGAACTAGTAAATAAACCAGGGCAGACCGCCGAGGCTTGACCTGGGAGAGCTGTTCAGCCTAAGAGGTGGGAGATGCAGAGAGGGTAAGGTGGTTCTGGTCCCTGCTGAAAGAAGAAAGACTCCAAAGGGTAAACTCATCACAGTAGATTGAGAATTTGGTGCCTGTTCATTCCTTCAGGAAATGGGTACTTGGCTAGATCCTGAGGATATAATGATGAACACCACAAAGCTCTCCTAGGCCCTACGGGGACTTCAGCAACCAAAATGCTTTGTGATGTGGTGATGTGTGCCACATGGTACAACAGCAGTGAAGCATCAGGAGCAACAGCAGCTTTCAGGAAGTCACCCGGCATGACTCAGCTTACAGTCAAGAGAGTAATAACTTGGTAGGGTTTCAGCCAGGCAGTGTTTGCCCGGTAAACTTCAGTGGCTTCATTCTACAACCTGCTGTCCTTCCTGAGCCTTCTTTCCATAGACATTGAGATAAAAGGAGCTGATTCAACGGATACAGAATAACCTCAAAGGTTTTTTTTTTTTTTTTTGAGACGGAGTCTCACTCTGTCACCCAGGCTACAGTGCAGTGGTGTGATGATCTCGGCTCACTGCAAGCTCCAC
>NW_012105142.1:921514-922657 GCF_000951045.1 Mandrillus leucophaeus
TTACTTGGGAGGTTGAGGCACAAGAATCACTTGAACCAGGGAGGTGGAGGTTGCAGTGAGCCAAGATCATGCCACTGCACTCCAGCCTGGGTGGCAGAGTGAGAATATGTCTCAAAAAAAAAAAAAGTGCAGCTAAATTAGCTCTAGAATAAAAGCTACTATGGTCCCATGCTAACATCATTTAAAATCAGTTAAAATTAAACCTCAAGACAATTAAGGTAATTTGCAATCACTTAACTGCTTGCTAAGAAATGTCCAATACTCTCTCTCTTTTTTTTTTCTAGACCAGCCAAGGTCTAATATATATATATATTTTTTTTTGACGAAGTCCTGCTCTTGTCCCCCAGGCTGGAGTGCAATGGCACAATCTCAGCTCACTGCAACCTCTGCCACCCAAGTTCAAGCAATTCTTCTGCCTTGGCCCCCCAAGTAGCTGGGATTACAGGCACCTGCCACCACACCCAGCTAATTTTTGTATTTTTACTTGAGACGGGGTTTCACTATGTTGGCCAGGCTGGTCTAGAACTCCTGACCTCAGGTGATCCACCCACCTTGGCCTCCCAAAGTGCTGGGATTACAGGCGTGAACCACCACGCCTGGCCCAAAGTCCAATGCTCTTTAAAGCAATACGACAAGATCCAGCACTCAACAACATAAAGTCACAATATCCAACATTCAATAAAAACTGCAAGACATGATGAAGCGGGCAAACATTATCCAAAACTAGAAAAAAAATAAGTCAACAAAAACAGATCCAGAAATTATAGCAATGATTAAGTTAGCAGAAAAGGGCATTAAAAACAATGCTGTATGTTCCACTGGTTTAAAGATACAAAGGAAAACATCAACATGATGAAAGAAATAAAAAATATTACCTGCAAGAGACTAGGCATGGTGGCTCACGCCTATAATTCCAGTACTTTGGGAGGCTGAGGCAGGCGGATCATGAGATCAGGAGTTCGAGACCAGCCTGATCAACATTGTGAAACCCTGTCTCTACTAAAAATACAAAAATTAGCTGGGCGTGGTGGCACGTGCCTGTAATCCCAGCTATTCAGGAGGCTGAGGCAGAAGAACTGCTTGAATCTGGGAGGCGGAGGTTGCAGTGAGCCAAGATCGCACCATTGCACTCTAGCCTGGGCG